>NW_008337147.1:10732829-10739226 GCF_000622305.1 Nannospalax galili
ACATTACTTAGAAGCTTCCTTACAGTAGCTCCATGCAGGCCAAAGTGGAAAACTGGAAAACATAGGTATATGAGAGTGTCTTAAAATGTCCTTGTTTCTCATGTAGATGATCTTTTTGGATAAAAGAAGGTGGGGTTAGCAAGGGAATAGTGGGATAAAGGTAAGTATTGGAATAGATATATATTGATTTTGCAGAGATGAGATGAAAACAATAACCCAGATAGAAAGGACAGAACATGTGAGATCTTAAAAAGAAATAATAATAGTAGAGAAGTGCTGATAATTTTCTTTTAGAACCTCATGGAGCATTCCACACGAAGGAAAATGCATCTTCAAAACTTCATACCAGAAATATAATTGAATCCTAAGTTGGCTATCCTTTTCTAAATAATTCAGACCGTGATTTGACTGCCCTTTCTTCAAGCTTTCTCAAGACCCTGATCAGAAAGAACTTTGGATAACCTTAAATCCCAAAATACCTCTGCACATTTTCTCTGCTCCAAGTCCTAGTCATCCAGTGGAACAGAGGAAAGGCACTCAATGACAGTGTGGGAAAACTACCAAGTCTTCTAAAATAAGTAATTTACTTCACTATTAAAACTGAAGTTGGCACCCAAAAGCCTACATTAGAAGGCTGTACAACCCATCCCTCATGCCCAGTGTGCATCCTACTAAGGACAACATTCACTGTAAACGCCACTTTCTTTCCGGGAGTACCATCAGAGTTACCTCTTTCATGTGGAAGGCAGGTATCAACAGAACTCCCTCTCCAAAGCATGGAACCATAGAGATCATCATAAGAAATCATCAAAGTCTCACTCAGGAAGTCATTCAGATTAGCCTAAACTCACAGCCCAGGGTTGATATGAATAAGGGAATTCCCCTTGACTGCTTTATAGGACAAGATGAAGACTGGACAATCTTTAACATATCTTTTGCACCTAGTTTAATAGTTCAAGTAAATTGGCAAAGTCAACATAAAAACTTTAAGAGTAACAATCCAGCTTTCCATAATTATACAGTAGTTCATGAAGGCAAGTTTAAGGTAAACAGGGCATGTTGGCCCTTCTACTTGAACTCTTTATTAAGGATTCCTTTAATTATGTTCTATGAGAGACACTAAAGTTTGGTTTCAATCTCTATTTGTCGGATTAACTAGATTGTTGTTCTCTTGGAAATGCCTATCATAGCAAAGAAAATTATAGGGAAAATACACAATTATTTGGACATAATTATCCATAGACATCTCATATTTTGTTCATGGAAGTATGTGAACAGCCTTGGAAATAGACATACTGAGTCTACTGAGTCTTACTCTTCTGAAATAGAGTAAAAGAACCCTATATATAAGATAATATTTCCTACAGGATAAAGAACACATATTTTCACCTGAAACTCTAAAATGCTAGGTTTCCCTAAGCTTGGGGGCTCTCAGCTACATCCTGAGCTGTGATAAAGCTAAACCTACATGATCAGCATCTTCTTAAGCCTTAGTACATCTCAACATGAGAACTGGGAGCTGTAGGGACTGATAGACACATAAATGACATACTACCTGCTGTGCTTTGATGAAATGTCTTTTGTATCTGGCATGGGAGTCCCATGCTTTCTCCTGGCACTTAGAAAATGGTAGCAGGATTATCGCATATCTGCTTACAAATAGATTAAAAGTCTTGGACCTTTTATGATGCTTGATAGTGCCTAGGATTCTCAAAGTAAATACATTTTAACCAGTATGTTAAGGGTGGGGGCTAAATCCAGAATAGGAAAGAAATATACTATGGTGATTTCCTGTTTTTTCATTGTTAATTTATGTATTTATTTCCCAATTGGCAAATTTCCCCTTCACTAAATGGAAACAATACTCAAGAACATAGTTCTCACTAGCCAGCCTTCAATTAAGGAAAAAAAAATGCATATTTATTTAGTTAATTTGCAACTTGATAGATAGGCATGCTTCCATTTCATGATTATTATTTGGGATATAAATATTTTCAATTAAAATATGAAAATATAAAATAATGGTATCAATTGTTTAGGAAATATTTTGTAGAACTATTATTAGAATATGATTGCAACTCCTAATGTGTTGCTTTGCCAAATGAGCTGTACAAAGTATGTGTCTGTAATGAATCATTTGTACAATTTCAGAAACACAAAAATGCAAGCACTGCAAAGGGGATAGAGTCCCAGAGCAGTACTGTGGAACCTCACGAGAGTTGTATATTTTTCAGTGTGTGCAAATATGTGATCACTTAAGTTGTTTTTTATATATACCTATTTTAAGGCTATGAAACAACATGAGTTAATTAAATGCCAGTATGTTTTAATATAGTCCATAAAATTATTCATAACATGTTTGTAGTCTGTATCTTTTCCATAATTTCTGACAGTTTAAATGCAGATCATCCCTTTGGAATGGACAGAAGAAATATGCATTCCAACCCATTTAAACATAAAGCACCAGAGGGAACGCAGGCCTTGGGAACAGCTGTTTGGAGGGACTGATTTCTCATAAATATTAAATCTAATTTTTCCAATTATAGCTAATGCATATGAATGTAAAACTAGTAGTGGCATACTATTATTTTAAAATATCATATGGTTAATGTATTTGGGTTCATTTAAAGTTTAACAGTGTAAGGATAAGGATTCCAACTTTCAGTATTGTTGACAAACCTCTAAACAAGATGATTCAATTGATTCTCATACACATTTTCATTAAAATGCTCATGTTAATTATGTTAATTTTACCTCAACATTGTAAAAATATTTCGTTTCTTATATACCTACTGAATACACACACGTACAATTTAAATAGATAGCATTTAACTTCAAAATTGTTAACACAGGCATTAGATGTTTCTGAAATACCAATTTGCTATAACTATGATTATGAGTTCTTATATGATGCATAAACTTGAATGTATAAATTATATATCCACAAATGTTAATGTATATGTTTAGAATAGGCTTGTAAGATCAAACCTAACATCACTTGGCTAATGAGCATGTATTATAGAATCAAGAATTCGGTGATTTCATCATTCTGTGAGGGGGCAGGTTCCACATGTGGAAGTTAGAGATCAACCTCAAGTATCATTTTTCAGGAGTTATTCACCTTGTTTCATTTTCTGGTTTTTGTTTTGAGATAGGGTCTCCCTGTTGTTCTAGCTTCCCTAGAACTCACTATGTAGACCAGGCTGGCCTCAGTCTCGCATAGATTCACCTGCCTCTGCCTCCGGAGTGCTAGGATTAAAGGTGTTGTAAAGTTAAATTCACTGCTGGAAGGCATACGTGGAGTCTGCTTCCCTCCTCCCACTGTCCTTAGGACAACCCAAGGAAAAAATTCTCCAAAACCGCCTTTTGGAAAATCCAAAAGAGTTTATTGGACTTGCTAGCTAAACTTGGGGTGCTAGTTTACTTACAGAAGAGTGGGTGGCCCCTCATTCACGGCTGTACCGGAAAATCCACATGCAAACATGAATCCTATGGCTTCCCAACAGCCACACAAAATGACGAGAGACCTGTCTTGCGGTTTTCTTGCCTTATATATCCTTAGCCCCTTCCTCCTCTCATGCAGCTCAGGTCAACTGATTGGATGGGAGAGGTATCAGGACCTGGGCTATGTGCCTCCTGCAGAGCATGGGAAGGAGGTGGGACTATAGCTTGCCATCATAGTGGTCAGAGGAACTTCCAGGTTACAGGTGTGCATCACTATGCCTGGTTTTTACCTTGTTTTTTGAGACAGTCTCTTAATGGCCTGGAGCTCGCCTGATGCTCTAAGCCAGCAAGTCACAGCCATGCCCCTCTTTTGGCATCCTCAGCACAGGAATCACAAGCACAGCCGTGCCTGGCATTTTTACATGGGTTCTGGGGATTGAAATTAGGTCCTCAGGCTTCTGTGGCTGACCAGGATACCTCCCCAGTTCCTTCGCCATTCCTAACCAAATTACAGGAAGGTCTACTGGGTTATTGAACTCTCTAAAAGACAAAGGAAAGGAATTGGGTTCTAGACTGAGGAAAAAAAAAAAAAGAGAGAAAAGCAAGAGGGGGAATGAAGAAGAAAACAGAAGAAATGAAGTAATGGAAAAGCCAAGGAGAAAAGGAAAGAAAGAGCTACACAAATGCTATTGTAGCTATGCAGCAAGCAGTGTGTATTATTTATTATCTCTAGTTTACTACACAATAACTAGAATCAGACTGTGGAAATACCATGCCTTCCAGCCAGAAAGTCACTTGCTTAAGCAGAAACACTGACCTTTCTGCTTCATTTTCCATGTCCACATGTCTGAGTGGCATAAAAATTCAGGTGTGCAGTAGTAGAGGAAGAATATCACAAATGAGAACATGAGGTGATTTAAAAAATGACCCAAAGAACTGTTGTGCATGAAGCCCCATGTTGCTTCAGATTCCCTAAAATTAAGCTGTGTTGTCTACAGTCCTGATCTTGCCATTCAGACACAGAGGAAAGTTACCTGCTGACTCCTTGAAACAAAATGAGTTTCCTCTAATCTTTCATATCAGTGAAACTCTGTGCCTGTTTTGTGATCTTATCATTTCTGTTTTCTTTATAATTATTTACAATACCTTCTATCTGCACACTCCTCAGGCATCTTATTCAAATAATATCCATCCTTGCACAGAACAAGTATTCAGAAAGCCATTTAGATATGAAGGGATGCATTTTGTATGATGAATGCTAATAAGCTTATAGGAAGGAAGGGAGGGAGGAAGGGAGGGAGGAAGGGAGGGGAGAGGAGAGGAGGGGAGGGACAGGAGGGTGGCTACTTTAGATTTTGAAACTTATAGATGAATACATGATTGTCACTACTGAGAACTGAATTCAGAACTGTGAATGGTCTGGGCAAAACTGTGAATGTCATGATCAGTCACTGTGTATTCATTAGAAGCATCTGCATAGTCATTGCACCCCCAACACCACCACCAATAACCCATGCCTCAAAAGCCTCCGTTTTGGATTATGAGGTCTAATAACTCATCTACACAAGATCCTTAAAACATTGATACAGGAAAAGTGGGGGTCTTTGAGAGCAAGTGTTGTCACAAAAGCACAATGCTCATCTCAAAGGGAATAAGGAATAGTTTATTCTGGAGCCAAATATGAGTGACCATGGCCCTGGAATATAGATTCAGGTTACCCCAATTCCATGTTCCAAGGTTGTAATAGTTTCATGAAATTTTTATAGTAACAGAACAAGAAAAGTCATAAATAAAGACACTTTTCAAATACATTGGTGGATACATTCAGTACAGGTCATAGCAAAGCAGGGGGAATTCTATGATAGGTCTCCAGTGCTGTCTGTTGACATTCTTACCTTTTGATTGGTGGGAGTGAGCTGTTTCTTTTGTTAAGCTAATATATTTTATGAGTCACAAGATGTTAAAGTCAGAAGCAGAGGTGGGCAAAGAGTGGTTATGCGGGGACTAAAGATAACCCAAGATTATTAGGCTCTGGATCAGTAACATTCCAAACTCTCCACAGTTATTGAAGGGTTAGTCAGTTGGTTAGTCTTGTGGGAAGCTCAGTTCAAGATGCAGAATTTTTCTGGGAACTTTTATTCACTTAACAGAGGCCTTTTCTCCTTAGCTGGGCAAAATCTGGGGGTCTAAGGTCCCAGAAAGCCAATGACCAACTGAAATCATCTCAGGTCGGCAGCTTTCAGGTCCTTTGTCCCTCAACTCTTAAGAATGAATCCCATGGACGATGAGGGAAGTAAATTTTTAGAAAGGAACTTACAGATTCATAGATTGGCATTTAGGAGAGGAGAAGCAAGCAGAGAACTCCTGTTCAGCAAGAACAGGTCCCAAGACAAAGGCTGCCCTTGAGGAGTTCCATCTATATGTTAACATTTTCCTAGGCTGAGGTATCAATTTCAGTCACACATAGAGCTTCTAGGTGACAGTGCTCCAGACCAGGAGCCAGAGGCCAGAGCCACAAACACTTGTGGCATTTTTTGCCTTTGGCTAGGACACAACAAAGGACATTTTCAGTTTCTGGCCAAGTACTAGAATCAAAACTGCTCTTTTTCATGGTCTGTGACCCTAAAACTGCTTGACCAGTTTCTATCACCTGTACTCACCACCATTGTCTACAGCACAGAAAACAAAGACAGGCATCATCGTCATTATCATCGCCTATATCAAGCATACAAAGCTTGGGCTTTCTCTTCATTTACAAAAGGAAATAAACTGTCCACAGAATACAGGAGAGAAATGGTTTCTTGTAATTTAAAAAAAAAAAAAAATACAGAACAGGGGAGATTTAGTTCTTTTTCTTTCTTTTTCAAAAAATATTTTATTAACATTGCTTTCTCTTAGAAGTAACATGATTACATTGAAAGACTTTGTATAGTTTGGAGAATTTAGAGAGTGA
>NW_008337147.1:10739421-10752329 GCF_000622305.1 Nannospalax galili
TTCCAGACTGATTTTCATCTCTAGAAGTCCAATTAGGGCATAGGTGAAGGCATACTGGGGCTGTAGAAGAGTAATAGAAAAATAATGGAAAGCCTCTTGGTGCCTGGTAATTGGGGAGGTCCATTATCAAGGCCTGGATACCCAGGCCCATGTCTGACATGAGGATCACAGCTGGGCCTCAGCAGAGGTTGGAATTCTGTTCCAGGGAATCAATCTTCCCAAGAACAGAATCTGCAAATAATATAGGCCTCCCCATCCGCAGAATAAGAGGCAAAGCCTCTGCCATACATAACTTGGAACCTCTCGGGAGGGGTCTGTGGGGAATGAAGTCGCTTAGAGAAGACAAAAACTGCTGCCCACCATCAGTAAGTCTTCCATGTTCTACTCTGCTCCATCAGTCTACAGCCAGAGGAATGTGGAACTATGGCTCATGGTAGTGGGCCAAAGCTTCAGCTTCATGTGAGGGGACAACAGCTATAGGCTCACTGGAGGGGACCACAGTTCTAGCTCACAGGAGGGGACTACAAGTCCAGGTTTACTGGAGACCACAACTCCAACTCTATAGCTAAAATTCCTTCTGGGAGGTGCAAGCACCATTCAGCACCCTCCTCCCTTAGCCCTACAACAAAATGAGGTCCAAATTCTCCAAACCACAGTTTAAAAATCCTAGCAAGTTTATCGGGCTTACTAACTGAGCAGTGAGTGAGGTGCTACTTACAGGAGAGTGGGCACTCCCTCCCATTTAAGGCCACACTGGAAAGTCCACACCTAAGCATGGATCCTGTGACCTCCCAGTAGCCACACAAAATGGCCAGAGGGCCAGCCCCATTGCGTTTTCCGCTTAGGTACCCTTAATCCTCCCATTCCCCAAAGGACACACTTGATAAACAACAGTTCATTTCATTTGATTAATTAAGTTCTCTGAATACATTAATGACAACTCATCTACAATGGGGGGGGGCATTACATGTAGATATTTATCCTTGATCTTACATTTTGACTTTTAAAGGATCACACACATACCCCCCGCCCAAAAAAAATCTCATTTCAAGAGAGGCATATCACACCATACAGTTTGGCTAGATTATCATTCTCAACCAGGCAGTGTTAGAAAAGTAAAAACCAGAAAAGTTTCAGGCTTGAAGAAGAGAAAATGACTTATGATGTATGGAAGAAATAAATAGCTCTACTACATTAGTAGAATTGTAAAATACATCACTTGGGCACACATGGAACTTGTAAGGAAGTATATTTAAGAGAAATTAACTCAAGATATGCAAATTGATTGAGTGCTGAAATCTTCAGTTATTAGAACTAATTTCCCCCCTTGGAATCATACACTGACATTTATATCATTTTAATAAGAAATCCATGATGAGTTTCTTTTCATGGGAAGGCTTGTATTAAGTGAAAGTAAGTACATATGTAGCCAAGTTAAGTGCCAACCCAAACAGGAAACAGATTGTAATGGAAGCTAAAATTTATAAATGTAGCTGGGCGTGGTGGTGCATGCCTTTAATCCCAGCAGTTGGGAGGCAGAGACAGGCAGATCTCTGTAAATTCAAGGCCAGCCTGGTCTACATAGTGAGTTCTAGGACAGCTGGGGCTGCAGGGAGACCCTGTCTCAAAAAGACAAAAAAAAAAAAAAGTTTATAAATGTAATAGTGACAACAACGCCTCACATTTTATCATTCTTCTTGTTAACAAAGCCTTTTCAAATATCCTGTTTCATTTACTTTTCATATAATTCTTTGGTAAAGAAAGATGCTTATCTGGAGTTTGGGCCTGACATCTTACAGTTTTCTATCGCTGCTTCACATTATTATCTTTTGACTTGGGATTTTGTCAAAGCAATATTCAAAAATAAATCATGAGAACTGAGTTAGTCATTTTAAAATGTTCTACAAAAGTCAGTTGGCTTTGGCACTAAAGAACACTGCATTCCCTCCATTCTTATGTTTGAAAAAACAGGGCTAATTTGCATGAGAGGCCAGGTGGTCAATTTGCCTAGATAAGACCAAAGAAAGTATGCTATGCTAGAGGCTGGGGTTCAGAGAGAAGGATTAATGCAGAGGGAGGTTTTTTTTGTTTTGTTTTTTTGTTTTTTTTTAAACTCTTTTTTTCTATTAAATCTCTGATTTGCTAATTCAGGTAAAGTCTAAGTGGATCAGTGAAGTTTCCTTGACAATTTTCTTCAAGTGAAAAATAGCATGTTTAGATGCACTTAAAGTAAATGATAATAGAATAAGGTGACAGAAAGGTAGAATGAAAACAAAAAACCTAAAAATACCAAGTAAAATTTACAAACAGAAACATTTTAACTAATCGGATATTTTTTCCTGATATTTTGTCCATGGTCTGATATCAGAATGTACTAGTTGAAGAACAATGGTTATTGTTGGACCCAAAGTTGATCGCAATGAACAGGGCACTACTTCAAGCTCTTTACTTGTTCTGATGGGAGTTAGGAGCAAGGCCCTACCCTTCATAGGCTCACAAAAAGCAAAATGTCTGTAAGTCTTCGTGGATCAGATAGTCAGCTCTGAGAGCACTGAAGTTTTACAATAATCCCTGACTCAACAAGACTTTGTTCATTTTTTTTTTTTAGTTCCTAGTCATTACACACACACACACACACACACACACACACACACACACACACATCGTACAACACACACTAACACACACACTCAAACACACACACTCACACACACACACACACACACACACACACACACACACACACATCGTACAAAATACACGGGGAAAGAAAAGGCTACTTTCCCAGTTCTTCTAGTAATTTCAGTGACAAGCATTTTTCTCATTTGGCATATAAAATGCATATCTTAAGCATTTCAATAAATTTATGATTGTTTGGATATATGCCCACATTCATGTAATTGTTGATACAACATTGAACATTTTCAGCATCCTCAAAATTAAACTCAATTATATCAAGAAACCCATTTTCAGAGCTGGAGAGATGGCTCATGGTTAAGATCACGCTGTGCAATCAGGAGGACAAGAGTTTGGCTCCTAGTACCCACGGAACAAGCCAGGGATCCTGTGTAGACCTTAACCCCAGCTCTGAGGAGAGCAGAGACAGGGGGATCACTGGAGCGGGCTGGCTTCCAGCCTAACTGAGAAAAGGAAGAGACCCTGCCTCAAAAGGAGTGACAGAGAATGACAGAGGAAGATATTTAATGTCCTCTCTGGCCTCTTTATGTATATACATACACAGGCACACACACAAATACAAAGACACACAAATGTACACACATAAATAAATACATAAATAATTGATTGTTTCCAAAATCTAGTTTAAAGGAATATCTATTTTGAAGCCAGCAAGATCACTCAGCAGGTAAAGGCATTTGTTGCACAAGCCTGGCAACTTGAGTTTGATTCCTAGAAACTACTTAAAGGTAAATGGAAAGAACCTACTCCAGAAAGTTGTCCTTTGTCTAACCTTCACATAGATATATCACACACACACACACACACACACACACACACACACACAATATTAGTAAATAGAAACTTAAACATCTACCCACTTTTATGAACTTTGTGATAGCATCAGTCACATGTTCTCTCTGGCTCTGGTTCATCTCTCTCAACATTGTTTGTCTGAGGTTCATTTAGGCAGCTGCATTTATATCACTGTGTCCATCTTTTCCATGATGTATTCTTCTGTGTGACTGTGGCAAAATTCATTTATGCATTTGCCAGTTGGGAGACATTCAAATTGTTTCCATTAGAAAGTACTATGTATCTAAATAATAAACACTATTTACCATCTATTTTGATGACCAGACACATACCTTCTACTTAGAGACATTTCCATGTCACAGTTTAGGAATATGTTTAGCGTTATTTGAACTTAGTTTCTTCATAATGTAAACAATTCGGTTTGACCCAAATCACTACAATCTCTTAAAACCATTTGACTTGCTTCCAGTTGCAGGGAAGTTTCCAGCCTCTGACAGACACACAAGAAAAGCCCTTGCTGTGCTTTTTGCTGACTACTTTTGTGGCTTCACTAGTTGCTCGTACTGGTAAACTTTCCTCAATAGAGACATAAAAAACTTGAAACTCTCTCTGCCATTACCACATTCAAATCCTGGCACATGGAAAACTTCAGCTAATGGTCCTTTACCCTCAGAGCTCACCTTGTCACGTGTTATTATTTCTGTAAACAAATTATTCCTGTTTGGACTACCTTACCTCACTGTGAGCTTGATCAGGACACCACTCCGTTCATCTTCATGCTCAAGACCCATCATAACATCTGACACATTGCTAAATAAATGCTTAAATTAATTTAGGAAACCCTCAGATTCAGATAATTAGAAGCAAAAATGCCTTGTCCCTAACATTGCAGTCCATCTCTATATATGCAACTTAAAATTAAACAGTATATCTGAATATCTTACATCTCTGGGATTAGTACATGTGTGCTAACGTTTCAAAGATTATAAACATTCATTTGAAAAACCAACATAAAATAAAAACTGAATTTTTTCTGTATGGCTTTCCATGATCTTAATAATTTCAAGATGATATTTCAAGTGGAACATCTACAACAAAGAATATAAATATTACATTTTGTAATTTTGCATTAGGATTTCTATACATACATTCAAAAAAACTGATCTGGAACTAGATTGCACATCTGGAAACATTTCATAAACTGGATTAGACCCTCATGAGAAATCAAACCATATTACAGACTTAGTCTAAAACTTTAGCTTAATTATACTTCTCATTTTCTATAAGAAGCTATGCTCTGAGACTGGATTGTCATCAAAAGCATATGGTTAACCGAATGTGTGAAGAAATAACAAGATTTCTGAGTAAAACATTAGCAATGTATGTGCAAATGGAACATAGTATGTGTCTGTACCAGCGCAGGATATGCTTTAAATAGCTGCCACTTCTCTCCCTCCTCACAGAACCCTTTTGGATCTATGAAGAAGCCCAACTGTGTTTAGCCTTAGAGCTCAATAGACAGTATTTTTTATTAGCTAAAAGAAGGCACATCACATCTTCAGGACTTCTCAGAGCAATTTAGACTCAGAAGGTCCAAGGGAAAATGTTATTTCATTTTCCCAATGTACAGTATATAGAAAATATTTTCTTTTTATTAGCTTCAATTATTTTATTCAAGGAAAACTAACTGGTTCTGTGCAAACAAAGCTACATATTGATCCAAGTGTAGAGGGTAACAATCTCTACCACTATCTTAATGCAATTAGAATTTTACTAAGAATCAGATAGTTTCTCGTAACATTATCTGTTTTATGACTTACATGTATTTCTATAAATTCTTTAAGGTGTGAAATATAAAGAAAAATTCATATGGATTTTATTTGTGAAATCACTTGCAAAGAGATGTTCTTCCAGATGTCTAAATGGTCATCTTGGTGAACTTGGAGAAACAGAGGTTGATGGCTCAGGAGTCCTAAAACTTAGGTATTTCCTTTAATATTTTGTTACTATTATTTTTTAATCCTTGTTCATTTTAAACACCTTTTCCTGTACATTTTATTATTATACTAGCTCAGTGGGGAGCTTTTTTTAATACAGAAAATCAAAAGACCTTGCACTTCCTTGCAGAGATGGCCACTGTTTGTGTTTCTAAGAGGATGTAACTGTCACTAGAAGCATGAAGCCAACTCATTCTCAAAGATTTGAGGTTTTATGGCAAAAACAGACAAATATAATTCTTGGATCTTTCTTAAAGTAATTTCACACTCTAAGTAATTGCAACTGAAAACTTTGGGGGGGGGTCTGAAACATATGACAGCATAGGAAGTATACAGATGATGGAAATAATTAAACCCAGGAAATGGTAAGAAAGATGACAATGGAGTAACTACAAAATAAAAAAACTCAAGGAAACATTGAGAAATAGATAAATTGTCTGAACACTGCCAACATCAAGAGCCAAACATTGTTTTGGGAAAAGATACCTTAAGTAGAAGAAATGAATAGTTTCTTGGAGACATGTCAAAGCTTACCCATGATTCTGTGTAGCTTAGAAAACTGTAGGAGAAGGTTAGAAAGAGGTAGAAGGAGAGAAGATACAGTTTGCTGCTGCTAGCTCTAGTCTTTATGTACTCTGACCTCACTGATTTCCTAAGTGAGAGTTTGGAAACAAGAAAGCAAGAGACAGTAAGAGATGAAATGAGAAAGTGATGGACAGGAGGAAAAGTGACAGGTGCAGAGTGGAAGTGCACAGTGGATAGAAAAATATTCAGAAAGTATTCACTGGGTCACTCATAAAAATCTATAGGCATTGATGGAAAAGATGCTTCAGATCAAAAAGCAATGCCAGCAAAACTTCTAACAAATACTGAAACAAAACACTAAACAGATTGTCCCTATCTATTACAGTCAGAAGAAGTTTTATACTTTGCCCTTCCCTGTATCCTGTGCTGACTTTAGAAATATCATCACTTGCATATGGCAGCAAAAACCACATGCCGATAAAAACCTTAGCTACCTATACCCACAAAATAATCCCAGGTTAGTGCACAACTCAGGTTGCTGCAAGAAATAGAATCAAGGTTATCCAAGCTGACTTTTTGCCTTTGAGCTTTCTCTGAATTCTTGAATTATCCAAAAGCCAATCTGTTACAAACTAAGGAAATGCATTCTCCTTTTGTTACCAAGATTTTAAAATAGAGTCGCTAACCACAAATTTGGTCAAATAACAAGTGTCAGCCATTTTCCTCATCTGTGGATGATAAGCACAGCTGAACAACTGTGATTCTGTGGTGCTTGAAATACTCCTCCCTTCCATTTCCAAAAATTTACCAGAAGAGACACAATTACCATTGGATACTTAATGTTTTCCAAAGCAGAGTAGCTGATAAGGCAAAAAGAGAGAATCCTTATAAGACAAAGCAGAAAGTTCAACACTATAAAAGACAGAAAAAACTGAACAAATATGAATTACCACATATTTAATTATATGTATGTGTATATGTAGATAGAATTAAATATATGAAGGAAAATACTAATATAAATATAAATAAGTATAAGAATTTTAAAAACAAGTGTTAGGCATAAAAAATAATAATAGCTGGAAAAAAGAAGAAAAAACATTGAAGAATAAACTACAGAGTAGGATGTCAGTGTTAAGCCATATCCCAGAAGACAGAAAAAAAACAATGCAGCATTACATATAATGTAAACATAGAGAGATATGGAGAAGCCTAGTGATGGCAGACAAAGAATGGGAATCCCAGAGGAAGGAAGGAAGGAAGGAAGGAAGGAAGGAAGGAAGGAAGGAAGGAAGGAAGGAACTGAATTCGTGTTTGGTGACAAGGAAATAAATGATAAGCTGGCAGTACAAATGGCATATTGTGTAAAAACAATTGGAAAACTGAAAACATACAGAGAATAATAAAACTGGACTCTATTCACATCACTAAGAAATATAGGCTCCAAATATACTAATATGGGTTTGGAGAGATGACTCAGTAGTTAAGAGCCCTGGATGTTCTTGCAGAGAACCCAGGTTCGGTTCCCAGTACCTTCTTGGCAGCTATAGACCATCTTTAACTCCAGTTCCAGGAGATCTGATGCTTTCTTCTGCTAGCATTTCCTGACACAGGTGTATTTATTTAAGTGCAGGCAAAACACTCAAACACATAAAATAAAAAATTATCAAATATCTACTATGTGATGAAAGTTGTAAAGTCAATAATAGTAAGAGGGCTGGAGAGATGGCTCAGTGATTAAGAGCACTGGCTGTTCTTGCCCAGGACCTGGGTTCAGTTCCTAGCACTGGCAGCTAACAACTATCCATAACTTCAATTCCAGAGGAATCCAAAGCCCTCTTCTGACCTCTGTGGTTATTGTACAACATGGGTGCACTTACATGTATGCAAGCAATACACTCATACTCATAAAATAAAAAATAAAAAAAATATTTTTAAAAATAATAAGTAATAAGGAAAATAACTTAGAAACATATAAGTGTAAAATATCTTCCTAAACAAACCCCCAAACACACTAAAAAAGACTCCAATTATTACTTTGGATTTAGAGACTTTGTTTAAGGGAAATTTTATGAATGAAAATCAGAGGAAAATGCAAGTCTGGAATAAACCCTCAGTGTCTGACACTATTATACTCTTAATGGATAGACAACACTGTGGGGTCTCTCCCTCTCCTCATGGATCGTTGGCCACCAGTCCACGAGGACAAAGGGAGCAGAAGCGACGAACGGGGTCAGGATGGCCAGTGAGTACTGACGGAAGAAAGCCCTTCCGGGGAGGCAGGTTCAGTGATACAAACAGCTCCAGACTCAGTGAAACAGCTCCGTTTATTCAGTGGGGGTTAGGGAAAATATAGTGTGGATGCAGTAGCCAATGCTTCAGCTGATAGGTGCTCATTGTATGCTTTATTTACATGTGGCAGTAGGCTCCTATCATCAGACTACTGGAGTTTTTACTTGAGGTAACTATGCCAAAGGTCATGTTTTAAATGAGGCCAAGCATCAGTACTTGACAGCACTTTCCAGGTAAGTCAGGCAGGAAGCTCCTGCTGAGAAAGGAGCCAACCTTAACAGCAGGGTTCCCCAACACTACACTAAGGAAATAAAAAAAAAATCCAGGTTAAAAACTGGGCACAATATTTATTTCATCATTTTACAGAGTAGGTAGTCTTAAAGGCTGACCAGTATATGAATATTCATGTTCTTTAGAAATCAGATAGATACACATTAAAACAGGCTTGCAGAAATGTGAGAACTGTTATGAACCATGGGAAGGAAGGGGGCTATAGTCAATCATGCAGTATTATGAAGTGGTAATGTTAATTTAAACTGAAGATACATGCATGGTACTCTTCTTTTGTTTATAACAAAGACACCTTCACACAGCTCCTTAGGGATCAGGTAACTTTGTCTAAGAAACAGGAAGCTATAGATGTTACAGTGACACCCCTGAGGCACTGGGTAGATAGCACATGGTGAAGGTGCACTACAGTGAGCTATGTGAGCTAGCAGCAATGGACTCTATTACTTGTAGCCACAGGAAAAAGTCCTAGGAACATTCCTAGGAGTCAAATAGTAAGAATAAGAATAAGAGTAAGAGTAAGATGTATCACAGTAACACTTCCAGAAATTAAAAATAGATTCATATTATGAATCAGTAATAAATATTTTATCAAAACTGGGAACAGGAGGATATAAATGACAGTATCTTTGTGTAGAAAAAGGGAGATAGATAGGGATAAAGGAAAACAATATGGAAGAGGGATCCTGGTCAGACCTGTTTTAGCTGGAAAACTGAGGAATATAGTTAGCTTAACCTTATTGCATCGTTTTCAAAAACATAGTAAAAAGAGAAATTATGGAAGAAAAAAGTTTTAAATAACATGAGAAAATGATACTAAACAAAAAAAAATTGCAGAATAGGCGTGGTATTCCATAACCACTTGCTTTCAGGACGAGACGCAGACCTTAGCCTCTGGGAGCACATGTGATGATATAATTATCCCTTTACCTCACACACAGACATCTAGGCTTACTTCATTGGAATATAAATATCATATGCTGTTAATTTCTCTACTGGAAATTATAAATTATAATAAAAATAACAATGGTAGTTTGTTTCCTTATAGGCCATAAGCAATCATTATAAAATGATTAGACTTTTTAAAATATTTCATTTATTATTATTTATTTTATTTTTATGTGTCTGAGTGTATTGCCTGCATGTATGAAAGTGCACCTGTGTCATGCAATGCCCTCAGAGGTCAGAAGACAGCTTCGGATCCCCTGAAACTGGATTATGAACAGTTGTTAGCCACCATGTGGGTGCTAAGAATCGAACCCCAGTCCTCTGCAAGAGCAAACAGTGCTCTTAACTGCTGACTCATCTCTCTAGTCCCTGATCAGATTTTTAATAGCTGAGGAATGTTTGAACTAGCCAACCATTCATTCCTTGAATAATCAAATATTGAGGGCCCATTATACGTAACAAAGGAATTTTAATGAGGAAACAGTACACAACAGTAAATTTGGGTGAACATTTCACAGTGTAAAATATAGATTGTTAATTGTTAACTTTTAGACTTCACTTTTGAATTATTCCTGATTCTTTAGGCATATATATATATATATATATAGAGAGAGAGAGAGAGAGAGAGAGAGATAAGTTAGGAGACTACCATTTCCATCATAATCAAGTCTTAATGCTCCATTGTCATTGGACCTAAATCAGTGTTTACAGTCTCTCTTATTATGTTCATAATACAGATCAAAAATCTGCAGTCACAAAATCCATTCTGAAAATAATCTCCCGATCATCCCTCCAGGTCTGGCATTCAGCCCCTCTTAATCATCTCCCACCCATAAATCTGCTCTTTGACACCACAGACAAGTACAACTTTATTAGTTGCAAATCTACTTGGCAGCCTCCAAATGGCTTTCTCAAATTGCACTGCTCTCTCAGTGCAACAAGTCCTTTCATGTTGATTAAAATATGTGAGGGATACAAATAACAACAAAAGAATAATAGGAAATCCAGTCGGTCCTTTCATCTTCTCTGAGGGAGCTGGTCAGAGCAACCAGCTTGACTTTCTTCAAACAAAAATTCTCCTTTTGTGGCTGAAGAAAGGCTTTGGCAAACACTTATCCTTTGATATGATACGCACTTGACAAAAATCACAGAACAAATCAAGCCACTGCTTTGAAGAAAACGCTTATTAAAAACCTGAAGCTCTTAAGTGCACTAGGACTTAGTGTGTGTGTAGCCAGGGACATGAAGCTAAATGTGTCTTGTGGCACTGATTTAAAGTCAAGCTGAAATGTATGGTCTTCAAGCTACAGCTGCCACCTCAGTCCTGTGTGATTGCCAGGATACCTTGAACACTGTTTAGTTTTCCAGTATATTCTGGAATGTTACTTCTATATTTTGTCCACTGAAGCATACATATATTGTGTTATGTAGGTAGAAAGGAATGTGAGAAAATCCTTGTTCTATAGACTTTGTTCAATGTTCCCAATCTCCCTCAACATGCCAAACTGCTTTTGAAGAAATAATGCTGATATATGCAAGGTCAAACCAGGTTTCTAAAATGAGAAGCCAAGTTTAAAATCCTCAAACACTTTTAGAGTCCCCCAGGAAATAAACGGCACATTCAAATTAGTTAGGCCTAGAGGAGTTGAATGGAGAGATTTTACAAATGTCTGAGCAGGGCTAGAAAACTCACTGGGGAGCAGGCAAGGCTTCTGGCCTTTTAAAGTGAGGAATGTTTGCAGCCTCCTCTACAACCCTGCTGGAAGAAGACCAAAGGCCCAGAAATTCACTCCCAACTTCTTATCTTCCCCTGGCATTCCAACTGTTCTCACCTAACCAAGAAACAAAGGGAGAGGAGCCAGGTAATAGTCTCTATGGCTTAGCTTTCCAGAACCAGAGAGATGGAAGGGGATTGGTAGAGCTGGATGTCTGTGAGAGTTAAGCTTATCAGCTTGATGGGACTTAGGGTCATTTATGAAACAAACCTCAAGGGCTCTGAAGGCATTACCAGAGAAGTTACCTAAGGCTGCTCTGAACATGGATAGCATTATTCCACTGGATGAGGTCCCAGACTAAATAAAAGAAGAAAGTGAAAGTGAATCTCTCTCTCTCTCTCTCTCTCTCTCTCTCTCTCTCTCTCTCTCTGTCTCATTTCCTTACTGTAGACTCATTCTCCTGACACATGCCTTTCCCACCATGATGGACTGCCTCTCCAAACCATGAGCCAGAAGAAATCCTTCCTTCCTTAGGTTGCTTTTGCCAGGAATTTCATCACAACAATGAGAGACACAGCTAAGAGAGATGACACTTGTTAGGAGCTCTAGCCACACAGCAGATTCCTGCTATAAGTCTCTACTTCAGGTAAGCAGATTTTCTGAGAAAATTTCTTTCAGTTTTCAAGATGGACATATGGGAGCTGAACCGTATGTGTAATTGAGTTAAAAATATTAAATATGTTCATATTTAATCACATATAAATTAATGGCATATTGCCCTCAAATACACAACTATGTTTGCATTTAAATAATTATGACAAGGGTATATGTGTAGAAATTTACTTGGAAATAGTAACTGGAATAGCTATTAACAGTTTTGGGCTTTGTTTGTTTGTTCATTTGTTTGTTTGTTTGTTTGTTTGTTTGTTTGTTTGTTTGTTTGTTGTAGAGAAAGTCTCCCCTAGCCCCAGCTAGCCTGGAACTCACTATGTCGACCAGGCTGGCCTCAGTTTCACAAAGATCCATCCACCTGCCTCTGCTTCCTGAGTGCTGGGATTAAAGATATACACAAAACCAGGCCTAGCTGATAGAAGTCTGAACAATACTTCTCTGATTAAGGAAGTCTTTGCTGAAGATAAATGCCAACATCTCAGTTCCTCCCAATCTCTAAGCATTTGTGCTTTGGTCATTTCCTGAACCTTCATCTTCTTACTTTGCCCACTCCAAGACTCAGAACTTCCTGAATGAAAGAGCATCTGTGGTGTGTGTGTGTGTGTGTGTGTGTGTGTGTATGTGTTGCACATGCATCCACATGACAAAGATAGAGTGCTCCATAGAATATTCAATTACTTATTTTAAAACATCTATTTTAAATGAATAATGAAATTCTGTGTGAATATTATAAATAAGTAATATAATCAGGAAGGTTCTAATTTCTTTATTATATACTATCCTTAAGTGATGAAGATTTATCTAAATATGAGGAATGGTGTACAAATGAGCCTACTGTAATTAGTAAACTAAACAGTGAATTCGGTACAAGAGTCTTATTAAATAAAAGTTCATAAAATAAATGAATAAATGTGTTATTAACCCGTCAATATAAGCAAAATCCAGAAATGTAGTGTTGAATGATTAGGAGACAGTAAAACTT
>NW_008337147.1:10752356-10775083 GCF_000622305.1 Nannospalax galili
AGAATTCAGTTTTAAAGAACAGTAGTAGAAAAAGCTATAGTTGACAAGCGGGTGTTCATGCCAACTCTGGGACCAATTATCTTCATGGCATAGGCAGTTATAAAGTGCTTGAGGTACAAATGAAGCAAGATGGAATATGAGCAGATGATTGTTAAAGTGAAGACAGGCATTTGTAGGGGTTTCATGCCAACACTACCCAAAAACATGTGGGCTATATATGTAATCTGAAATTTTCTAGCAGCAATACTTTAAATAGTAAAATGAAATAGATGAAATCTGTTTTTTTTTTTAGTTAACTCAATATATGCAAAATAATATCACTTCAAAACACCGTTAGTCAACTTGAAGTGCTCCATAGCCTGGCGACGCTGCAGAAGCTGACGTCTCTTGGCGGTACCCTCCACTTCTATGCAATTGAAAATGCTTTCTAGAATAAAAGAAGAAAAATTGACAAGAATTCGTTCTTCTTTCTGACTATGTCTCCATATATCTGTCGTAGAAGATGTTCTGGTCATTAAATACTTTCTAATTCCCTATTTCCTAGTTTCCTTTTCAAAAAAAATCTCATTGTAGTTTTGCTTTTCACTGTTGTTCCTGTTCTTTTTGCTCATCTATAGGAAACTATGTACATGTTGCTGAAAAGGAATTTCTTTGTGTTTTCAAGGAAATAGAACCTGAAAAGCTTCATTATCTGTCTCAGGACTATTTAGGGACAAATGGCCATTTGTGGGAAATAAATTTTCCTCTGCCCTGCAGTCAGATGGCCGTCTATGGCTCAGTCTGCATGTGGCACTGTCTTAATCATTCTGTTTTTTCTTTCATGCAGTACTTACTGCATCGTCACCACTAAGGGAAGGACTTATGGGAAGAAGTCAGCTACAAGTGCAAATATAAATCATGCTTCATGTTCAACAAATGATGTTGAAAGAATCAAGGTTTAAACGCCTTAAGTACTTTCTCATCATTTTTCTTAAGTGTAGCCCAATAGCTCACTGGATTTATCATAATGGCTCATTTGACTTCATACTCTGATCATTTCATATGTGTTTATGTTTTGCATTGAATTTGTTTGGATTTTATAGGGTTTTGTGGCACACCATTCAAAATGTATAATTAAATGAAAAATTCTGGAAAAATGCGGAGTGTGTTTGCTTTCAGTATCCACCAGTACGACTAACCAAGATGCTGAACTTCAATTTCATTATTTTAGTGGCCTGAGGAAACACTCTGTTCTCTTTTTCAATGGTCACACTCACCATAAAGTGTGTTTTGGGCAATATTTGGAAGAAAGGCTATAGGTGTCTCTTTTATTTATTCTAAATAGAAAGAAGTCACATATTAATCAAAGTTTAATAGAATCTGATATATGAAAAATCCAGACTTTCTAAACAGTATGCATCACATTACATTACATCTTATGTATGTAAAGGTTATTTGTATTATTGGAAATGACGAGAATAAATCTCTGCAATTTTAATAGGAAAATTGCATGAGAAATAATTTAATTTTTTTTTTTTTTTGCTGGACATGGTAGTACAAACCTTTAATCCCAGCACTCAGGAGGCAGAGGCAGGTGGATCTCTGTGAGTTTGGGAACAGTCTGGTCTAAATCACTAGCATGTTTCAGGCCAATCAGAGCTATACATCGAGGTCTTGCCTCAAGGCCCCTTGCAATTTTTTTTTCATGGAATTACTTATGGGCAACATACAGCAATCTATTTATTTATAGCAATTTTATCCAAGATAAATAGAATTAATTTTAAAATCTATATAAATATCTATCCCATTTTAAATTATATAACTATTGAGATTGTGCTTCCCAGTTATACTGCAAGCCTGAGATACATATAGAATTAACAGTCTCTTACCAGTCTTAGAATATATTGGTACGCTATATTTATGTTTTCTACTTGTTTATTTAAAGATTGTGGTTGATATCCTTTTGTCCCTTAACAATGTGCATTGCTGATGAGAAGTTTTCACGGTATCTGAGATAACCCCGTAAAATAAAATTCAAAATAAAAGTAAAAATTCAAACATATACATTTTCCTCCATTATTTTCTCCATGGAAGGAAAACTGATCATGAAAATTGTTTGGACAAATGAATTGTTTCTGTGAATCAATTGTTTTCTTTGTGGCTTTCTTCATTTAATCATTTTACTTGGTCTTTACTAACTGTGAGGTTCCAGCCTTTTTACTCTACAACATTTGGGGATGAGTGAGATCCATTTCCCTTAACGGAACTAAAAATCTATTGGTGTTAACAGGAACAGGAGTCTTCATGTGGTTATGGGAATAGGGTTGATTCTCAGTTATGGGAATAAAGAGTTGCTCCCTGAACTAGCAGCAGTCCTCTACAGCATGGAGGAAGGAAGCTGGGAAAGAATAAATGGAACAAGAATAGAAAATATTTCTACCTTGAGCACATATTTCTGCTTACCTACTGATTAAAATTTGTAAAAATGTGAATTTAATTTAATTAATTCAACAGCTTCTGTCATTAATTTATGCTCACAGGCATCAGTGATTTATCATACAAGCTCACTATCTAGGGTGCCTACCCTGACAGAAACACTTTCTGGAGGGTTTTCTTTAAATAGAAGTCAGAATAAGCTTTGGAGGTCTCTGTTCTCTCTATAATAATTGGGTATGGAAGCATTCAGTCACCTTGAGTCTTCATGTGAGCTGGGGATTACCATCTGAGAAAGCAGAGGTTCTTTCCATGAAATAAACTTTTTGCAATAAACCTGAAGCTCTGGCAATACTTAGACTTGTGTCTTAGTATTAAAACTGTCAGGGAAAGTTACTAAATACAACTGTGAATGCAATATGTACACAGAACATTTAATTTTTCAAGCAAGAAGAATAATATTCAATTTGCAGAGTGACCATCAAGACCTAGTTCTGTGCACAACCCAAGTGAATTCCCAAAATCCAAGAACAGAGATATGTTCAAGGTTTTTCATTAAATAAACTGCCTCCTTAATCGTTTTCTCTTAAGTATTAAGATTTCTGCATTATTGCCAGAACATATTTGAACATTCTTCCCGCCAAACACCCTCTGTTCTCCATTCCAAGGAAAGAATAATCTTGACACTTCAAAACCAAATATAAAATTCACTTTTTCTGAGGAAGCTGATCTTAGTGGAATCACTCACATATCCCAACTTACTACAGTCTCTTCCACTGCTGTGGCATGTAACTGCTGCCTTAGAAATCCAATTTGTTAATATATTGCTAACTTCCACCACTGCCAGCTCCTTGAGGCATTCAGTTTGTTTCAAACGTCACCACTGCACAGTTTTACTAATTTCATCTTTGTACTCCTTCAACACCTAGCTCCTGGACTAGCCTCTCCTTGGGACTTACGAGAAGTTAATGTAGTTTAGGAATGGCACAAAGGAAGGCCATGGAAAGCATACTATTCTTTGTATTGAAATTGTTTATTGGTAAAAGATATGAAACTGCAGAGTTCCCTTGTACCAAGTATGTTTTCCAGGAACTAATCTGTTCAACCTTCACATACCTTTCATGCAGGGTTCAGTTATAGTCTGTACTTACAAGTGAGACTGTTAATGCTGCAACTGAAAACTGATCTCACTCACACCTGACTGTTGTAGCATAATAGCAGAGAAGGACCAGCTTACATGAAAGAAATGGTTCCAAATACAACCACTTCACTATTACACAGTGTTAGAGGACAACTAACGGGGGATGATTTGGGGTAGGGCCAATAACTAGAAAATAATACAGTTAAGATGGAACAGCAACAAACCAAGGGACAAGAGGAAATAACTGACATACCACACAGTCATTCCACAAACATGTAATAAGGATGCACTGATTCGCAGGGAACATGATAAAGACTACAAGATTAAAAGGCAGTTGTCTTAAGGATCTCTAGGATCTAGAGAACTAGACAAGTTCTGGTGACTAATAATATAACAGATTGTTGAAAGTGATAAGTCATAAAGTAGGGTCAAAATGCTTGGCTTAAGGAGGGCTATGTGACTAGCTACATGGTTTGTTCTTTCTGTGTTTCCTAATTTAAAACAGCACCCAGCTCTCAGTGGTCACTTAATAACTGCCAGTTGACAAATGGATCAATGCTAGCAGTTGGGAGAAAGATGTGACTCTGTTACTTCCTCAGTAACCCAGCAAGCTGGTGTGGATCCTGTGGGGGCCTCCTTAACTGTGACAGTGCCTCCCAGTTGTCACAAGGTGAACCTCACCTTTGACAGCATACTACAGTGCATGGTTTAGTATAGCAATCCACACATAGCACATATAATTTAGTATAATAACTAAATCTATCACCCTTTTAACAAACCCTGGTGCTAATTCTTCTGCAAATTGTATCTGTAAAACACAGTGACATGACATAAATTAAGTTCCTTTCTAATTCTAAAAGCTGAATTCTAAGATTTTAAACCTATTTTCTAGTATGAACAGTGTTGCGTTAAGCTTAATATGGATCAAGATGAATAGAAAATATGTTTATTCAAGAAGCTATGCACTACATAATAGAGTACATTAAATTGAGTGGGGGCAATAAGGGGATGTGGGGTAGGAGAGGAGATCTAAATACCATCAAATTATATTGTGCTCAAGTCACAAAAATGAAATTAAAAAATCAATAATAAACTCAAAAGAAAAGAAATTGTATATATGCTTTGTAAACCTATCCTCCTTAGGGAAAAGTATGGTGGATTATTTTCTCTGAGTTTTACTTGAAACTTATAAGGCTTTTTTCTTTTATTAAGAACAGCTATTTGAGGCAGGGCATGGTAACCCATGCTTTTAATCCCAGCACTCTGGGGGAACTCTGTGAGCTCAAGGACAGCCTGGTCTACATAGTGAGTTCCAGGTCAGCTGGGGCTACAGGGCGACCCTGTCTCAAAAAGACCAAAAAAAAAAAAAAAAGAAAGAAAGAAAGAAAAGAAAACAAAAAGAAAAAAAGAAAACTATTTGGTCGCTAAGAGTTCTAAATTATTTATTATTTATTATAATTACTTATAAACAATGGCATTATATTCCTTTTACATAATGAGTATCATGGATCATTGCTCTTTGGCCATTGTATTTCCATTAACATGCAACATTTCTCTATCAGTAGAAGCAAATAAGATGTAGGTCATTCGGACATAGCAGCATTGATTGAGTTCAAGTCAATTAAATTATAAAAAGCATAATTAGTGTCATCTGTATGCAAGACATTCTCTTAAGTACTGGAAAAATTAAGGTAGGCAAGATACAGTGCTTTTCAAGAAGTTAGGGTGCAGAGAAGGCAGACTTCAAAGTTTCCAGGAACCAGGGGAGGCATTGTGGTTATATCACCACCACAGTGCAGTCCCATTTGCCAGGCATACCTCAAATTCAGTCACTCCATAAGAAATTGTCATCTTCTAGATATGCTTAAAGGCTTTTGGAATACTCTGATCTATGATTATGTCATTGTCAGCTATTCTCTTGATCCCACATATTAAATTAGATGAAGGCTCTGAAATCACATCACACAAAAAGAAACAAGACAACTATGGGGAAAGAACACTTAAATGACAAACTGAAATCCTCTGAGAAAGACCCTGTCTAAAGCGTGCTTCAAAAATTCAAGTTGCAAGATGCTATATGTTTCTGTGGAAGTGTCCACGGGGATTCTGCCGTCCCCTAGTGAAAAAACAATGCTTGAACCAAAATAACATTGCCCTGAAACTAGACACATCAATGATGTGCATGGACATTTGCTCATGAAAACTGACACCTAGTGGTATGAACTGGGTGTTGCAGAGATAATAATCAGACTGCCTTTGAAAAAGTAACTAACTGCTCTTCTTCAAACTGCAACGCCAAATGGCTTCCTTAAATTGGGCCTCTAAGTGAAATATGTTTTTCTCTCTAAAAACCTCTACAAGCATATCCTATAAATTTATAAAACGAAAACAACTAACAAAGACGAGCTCTACCTAGAGTCAATGAGCCGCTCTCCTTTAAACGACCTGATAGAACACTCTGGGTTGCTTCCACTGTTGTCTCCAAGTCGTGCAACGAGAAACTCCGATTTTGAAACCTTTATAACTAGCTCCAATATTTTAAGCCTTCATATTTTATTGCAAGCATATTCTTTTCCACTTTCAAACTTTATTTCGCTGAATTTGACAGACCACAAGATACTCTGATCATTGATTATGAAAGCCCTCCTGCAGGTAATTTGTAAGTTTCCTAGTAGTAAAAATAATAATAATAATAATAATAAATAATAATAATAATGACAAATAAAAATAAAAACTTACATCATTCCTATGTTAACTAAATTATTATTTTAAATAAATTGACAAAGCCAGTTAATATGAATAGCAACTACTATATGTATTACACCACATACAGTCATACAGTGTGGTCCTGCTCAAAATGAAATAACAATTTTATACCAAAGTCAATATCACATTCATATTTAAAGAGAAATGAGACAGAGAGGTAAATGGTTTCTCATACCTACAGAACTACAAGCAAATGACTTCTCCCAGCTAAGGCAGAACACAGATTACCTGAGCTGATTCTTCTAATAAGAGATACACATTAAAAGGACTTTGAAAACAAAAGCCGCCCACAATGGTCAACTTATCAGCACTCTTCAATGCACTTAACTTCATGGGCTTAACTGTGTTCATTAGCAGAATAAGGAGGTTAGATAAAATGATCTCCTTTGGCTTCTACCTCCCGGGTTTGCACCTGCTGTGGTTCTTGACAATATGGAGGCTACGTGTTCTGGGAGATGGAGTCATTTCTAAGCAGAGCTCTCATCTTTATGATAGTGTATTTTATATTCATTTCCTGATTGTTGTGTTATATATTTATGTATTTATATATAAATATATGCTGAGTCCATATTCCTTATATTTTACCTTCTCTCAGATGTTCCTTTTTCCATTTTTTTCTTGACCTATAGGAAATTGAAGACTTCATTGTGTGTTCATTACTCTACCTCTTCACTTCTTGGAGTGAAGTATTAGGATCGTCTGCTTTTCATCCCACTCTACTAGAGAAGCATATGGATCCCTCCTGAGGAGAAAGGACAAGTCAGTCCCACTGTGCACGCATGCTAAAGAAATTCTTCTTGTGCATCCCCATCTATTTTTGGGAGGAAATTATTTATTTCATTGTATACTTTACAGTCCACCCGGAGGGAGGCCAAGGCAAGTCTGCTTCTCTCATTCTCACTGATGAGTTTGTCTAATATCTTCACTGATATTACAATCAACTTCTTCGGGCTTCCAACATTGAATGAAGAACAGCAATAATCCAGGGTCCTCCAGGCCTCGACCTTATTTTTCAAAACGGTTATTGATACTATCAGATGAGTGGAAAAATACCACATAGCCCATCATAACATATACAAAGTTTATCTGGGTACCATTCCTCTATCTGGAGTATGTGCTTCTGTGCAGGCCATGTCAATAATAAACTGTATAAAATGCATACTACTGAAAATGACTCATAAGAAATGAGTGAACATGTGCAAGCCATTTCTAGATTCACAGACCTAACCTAAAAGGACTGCATGAATTTTGGATTTCTAGAGGCCAACCCTTAATAATGCAACTTCTTCTAAGCTGTTACTACCCCGGCAGAGAAACATAACTGAATTTTCTACTCTCTCTCTACAATTGAAATGCATGATAACCAAAGGAAATGAGAGAGAGAGAGAGAGAGAGAGAGCTTTCCTTATGAAAATAGGGAATTTACTCAAATGTTGAGAGGTTTTACATACCCAAACACTGGACTCAAAAATATACATGCTTTTGTAGTTCTGAATCTTATCCTTTTCTTTCTCATGCAATTACAGAATCATTTTTGTTATACTAATTCTAAATGGAATGAATGGATTTGTGGTATATTGGAAGGGGGAGAAACAGTTTCAAAAATATCTGTTTCTACAGTTTATAGCCAACTACAATTTCTAGGATACAAAACTTACCTTTGAATTTTTTTTTCTGTATTATTTCTAAATAGTTCATGTTGAAAACCTCAGTTAACGGGGCTGGAGAGATGGCTAGGCAGTTAAGAGCACTGACTGCTCTTGTAGAGGACCCAGGTTCAATTTCCAGCACCCACATGGCAGCTTCGAACTGTCCTTAACTCCAGTTCCAGGGGAATCTGAAGCCTTCTTCTGACCTCTGCAGCACTGCACAACACGGGTGCGCTCACATACATACAGGCAACACACTCATACACATAAAATAAAAATAATAAAATATTTTAAAAAAGAAAAACTCACTTAACTTAAACTTGAGTATTTGTGTAGCTTAAGGAAAAGATGAATTAATAATTCAACAATAAAATGTATGCTTAAAAACCTTATTTTTGTAGCTAAAGAAAAAGATGTATTAATAATTCAACAAGAAATTATGTGCATAAAACCTTATCTAGATGTCAAGTATGGTGGTGCACATCAGTAATTCCAGAGGCAGGCAGATCTCCATGATATTTGAGATTGAGGCCAGCCTGGTCTACATAGTGAGTTTCAGGCAGGCTGGGGCTATGGGAGACTGTCAAAAAAAAAAAAAATCCTTATTCAGATATTCTATTAGAGAATTTTGTCAATTATCCACTAAAATTATATTTTGGGCAATAGCTGAAGTAAAAGAATGCTGAAATAAAAGGTGTTTTAAACCTTTACAATCTATTTTAAATATATTATGCTAAAATTATACACACCACATACAGAGAGAGAGAGAGAGAGAGAGAGAGAGGCACCACACATACTTTCCCCAAAGAATTACCAGCAACTCCTTTCCTTAACAAAAGAGCCAGCATGCAAGATTTGAAACTCAACAAGTAACTTTCTTTATGTTTGAAACTGCTTAGTGACAGTTTGGTTCATGAAAGTTATTGTTTTTGTCATTCTTTCTGCTCTTCAGCGCCTTCAGCAATGTTTTAAAACTCTCTTCTCTAAGCCAAGTAGTTCTCATCATCCACATATCTGTAAATGAACCCATAATTCCCTTGAAAAAGCTTTATAGCTTAATACACTAGATCAAAGAATACTCACACAAAAGCAAGACAAATTCCTAAATCTGCACAAAAGTAAAACCATCAGCTACACCAAGAATAAAGAGTTAAAAAGAAAAGCGGTGCTTCCTCTTCATGTTGTAATTGCAAGTCCCACTGCAATCCTTTATTTATCTTATTGTATTTAAAATATGTGTTTTGCTGTATATTAAAGTTATGTCAATGATCTATCACAGCAAACAGATGGACTAAAAGAAACATGTTCTCCAATTCACACTACATAATGGAAAAGAGGGCTTGTGTTTAATATGCATTATTCCTTTAAAAAGTCTCTTAGGTACCCTTGCATTCTCCGGTTTAGAAAATCTTTAATTTCAACATGTGGATGACTCAGTCACACTGGGATATTATTTGTAATGGGTCTTGCCCTCCCTCTCTCCTACAATGCTCCTTAGAGTGAGGAGCAAATGTATTCGCCCTAAATTAAAGAGTTTGAAAATTAAAGCTATCTACCCAGAGGTAGATAAGTAAAGTCTCACTTTATGAAAGCTTTCCAGATGTCTTTACATCTGCCTCTTTCCCTTAAGGCAAAAGAGAACCAATGTGGAAACCTCTGATATTTTAAACAATTCTTTTTCTGTCCGGCAGTTTTTTCTTGTAAGAGACAGGGTCTATGCGTGAGGAGCCTCTTCTGTTTGGCAGACTGATACTCGCAGTCACTTTTATGCTGCGAGATCTCAAACAACTTTGATTCTCTCAGGCTCAAAAACTACCACTGAATGTAACTAACTTGCATTGATACTGGAAATCGTAACAGAGAAGTTTAATTTATACAAACTGTGCTTCTCCTCAGCAGTCCCTACAGTCAGATTCTATGAGTCACTCAAACATAAATGTCACTGCAGTCAGTTCTCATAGGCTGCTGGTACATGTAAAAATGGAGGGCCAGATATGACCCAACAGTCAAGAGTACTGGCTGCTCTTGCAGAGGACCCAGGATCAATTCCATGAACCAACATGGTGGCAAACAACCATCCATAACTTCAGTTCCAGAGACTCTGATGCCATCTTTTGACTTCCACAAGCATTGCACAACAAGCATTGCACAACATGGGTGCACATACATACATGCAGGCAATACACTCATACACATAAAATAATTAAAAAATAATAAATATTAAAAATGGAGGGCTATAGTTTGAATCTAGAATGCCCTGTAAAGATTCACAGGTCAAAGGCTTAGGACTACTGTGAGATGTGAGAAAGTTTAGGAAGTAGAGCCTAGGAATAGACCTTTTGTTCTTCCTCTTTCTTTCTCTTTCAGCCATGATGTGAATGGCTTTGTTCTGTCAATCACTCCTTCCATCATCATCCAACACCCCCACTAGAGGCCTCAAAACAATGGGCCCAGTAAATAATGGACTAAAACTTCCAAAACTGTGAGCACAAATAAGTTTAGTTTATTTAAACAAAAAGAAAATAAATGGAGTTACCTGTCCTTCTGAGGAATGAGCTGGCCATTAAAATATTTTATAGTTACTAAATCCCAGTCTCCAAGGATATCAGCATGTCTTTTCTCCTCCCAGCCACTCAAGTCATAGGTGAGATGTTGACACATGTCATATTCTACATTTAGGGGAAAGCACCAAAAATCATGTGTCAAGCTGGATAACAAGAAGCAGCAGAAATGAATCTTCTACCACCAGACAGCCAGGGGTGGGGCTTTGTAATTCCAGCACTCAGGAAGCTGAGGCAGGGAGACTGAGAGTGTGAGGGCAAGACCCTACCTTAAAAAATTATCACTTTAAACAGATGTCACCTAAAAATACTGAGAATTATGAAACTTTCCAGGTTATACTAAGTTTATGCCTTTATGCTGTGTAAGGAACTGAGGTTTTCTCAAAATGTTTTCATTTTTTAACTACATTCCTTAACTCTTTATATTGGATCAATGTTCTAAAAATACTGGCTCATTTAGTTCTTCAAAGTTTTTACTAAAATAGAAGGTTCTAACTTGGGAAAAGAATCTGAACAGGATTTAACTATAAAGGGCTATTGGTGTTATGTCTCCATGTTGCAACCTAAGTAGGAGCCTCTCAGGGTAATCTCTTCATTCAATGGTTGGAAGACTCTAGCATAATTTTACATAATAAGAACAAAAGTCAATTATTATAAATCTTCATCTATAATTTCTACCTTCAATTACATTTCTATACAAAACTTCAAGTGAAATAAAACTTCTAGCTTTTAGAGTATTTGGCCTTGCAACATATACTGAAGTTTAAAAATCCCACTTAAAACTTGAGTCCATCAGATACAATATGCTAAATTTATTTTGAAGAAAACTTGGAATTATTATCTCAGCACAATGACTCAAATGCAGATTTTTCTGGTGAGAATGCATCTATGAATTTTTAAAGATCATAGCCTCCCCTCAAATGAATTTATTACCATTTTTTGTGCCCTAGAAATGTATAGTGTCTTACATTTTTGGAGAAGAGATAATTGTGGTTTAACTTTTCACTACTGTAGAAAATAGTTTACTAAGCTCTGGGTAAACACACAGAATCTTTTTGACAGCGTATTTTGCTTTTACTAATAATACATTTTGCAAACAAAGTCTATAAGAATAATATGTTCTCCTGACTGAGCACAGAAATACTGCTCTCTGTCTGACTGGAAAGTGGCAAAAAGGTCCGAAGACATCACCAATATCTGATGAGTTCTCATTGCCCCACAAGGTCATTTCAATCCAACAAATATTTATTGCAAGTGTATTTCATATGAACCCAAATTGCATTCTGAGATATTTATTAGCTTTTTTCATATGTTCTAATAAACAAATTCTAAAGTATTCCACTTGTGGAAATGCTCAGTTTATGTAGATGAACAAGTAATCATTATAAATAGATTGGAGTTGTCACATTAAGTAGGAAAGGCAGTGTCTCCTCTTCCAGGTTTGAAAAGGCTGAAGGAGTAATTCTGAATGGCTGTTAAAATGCAGGGTTGTACTACTCCGTTTAGAGAAAAGGGTGGCAGTTATTTTCATTTTCTTAATTTCCCTATTATGGAAATTTGGAGCTGACATATGAAATAGGAAATCACTCATGGTGACAGTGTTTGTGAAAACTGGTTTCCTTTTTAAGTTAATGATTTTTGATATATTCTTACGTTTAAAAACAAATTCTTTCTAGGAAGCTGGGAAGTTGCTCATATGAACTTACAGCAATGGTAAGAAAATTCACAAGATCCATGAAAATTCAAACTAGACAAAAACCCAGCACAGAGGGGGAAAATGGGTAAGAAGCCCCAACCTTATCTGAGGAATTATTAACAATATTAGCAACTGATAACTCCCTCTCCCTAACTACTAGAGAGGGAGAGTTGGTTTTCTTTAAAGGAGTGATGCCTGTTAGGTTAACCTGGATCCAGTGTATGCACTCACATTGAGGAACATTGGGGGACAGATGCTTAGCTCCATAGGCCTTAATGAAATGCATGAAAATCAGTGAGGGGCTATAAGGGTACAGATAGGAGAAAAGGTCTAAATATGATCGAGGTGTATGAAATTCAAAAAAATATATTTTTGAAGTCACAAGAATTAGAGGACATGAAATGGGGAAATAGGAAGGTGGGAGTGGATTTGGCAGGAGATGAGGAGGAAGTTGAATATGGTCAAAACACACTGTATGAAATTCTCAGAGTTAATAAAAACATTTTTTTAAGTTGAAAAAAAGCTCACTCTATTGGAACTTATATTGGCAGAAAAACATCTTTGTATTTCTACTGAATGATAAATTGAATATGAACAAGGACCTAAAGAGCAATTTCCATGTGTGCTAAAGAATCCTTTAATAAGAATGAGCAGGGCATGAGACAGTCGGCTTTACTCCCAGCAGTCAGGAGGCATGGGCAGGCAGAGATCTGTGAGATCCAGGTCAGCCTGGGATGGTTTATATAGCAAGTTCCAGGCTAGTTGGTGCTACAGGGAGACGCTGTCTCAGAAAAACAAAAAGAGTGACTTCAAAAAATGCAGAGTTCAACAAGAAGGGACCAAAAATAAAACTCAAGGTTTATTCAATTGCAATTTTTCATGTCAAGTTTTTGTTTGTGTTTTTGTCTTGAGGAAGTTTCCATTATATAGCCCAGGCTGGCCTCAAACTCCTGATCCTCCTGCCTCAGCCTCCCAAGAACTAGAATCACAGGTATGTGCTCCCATGCCTGGTCCTAACACATTCTTATTAGATGAAGAATTGATAGGAACAAAGTCTGATGGTTACCAAATTCTCATTGTCAATTTTTAATGAATGGAATTTTAGATAAAAAGTCCACTTTATCAAGAATTTGGGCATAAGCAAGTCTTTATGTTGAATAAAACTGAGTGACCACATTTTAACCAAGACCCTTTATATATAAGGAATTCTGGCAGCTCATATAATTGGATGTCTACTGTGCTGGAGAGTTTCATTTTCAACTTGACACACCTGGAAAGAGAAAACCTCAACTGGGGAATTTGTCCCACCAGATCAGCCTGGAGGCATGTCTACAAGGCATTTTCTTGATTGTTGAGTGATGTGGGAGGCCCCAACCCAATATGGGCAGAATAATTTCAGGGTGGAATGTGAAAGAAACGTAGTTCATTATATATTCACATTAGAAAAGTGTCATTTGCAAGGTTTTGGCTTATGTTCTATGAAATATATATAAAATCATAGAGAAAAGTTCTGACCTTAAGAAGCTTAATTTAGTGGAATGTTGTATGCTGAGGTTAGAACTATATGGTTGCTGTGCTTGAGACATTAGAAACCAGTCCCTGAACAGGGGGGCATAGAAATCATGGTATTAATGATTACAAGAGTTAGAAGAACCTGATATAAATGTGGGGGAAGTATGAAAAACCTGCATCCCCTGAATGGAACCAGTCCCCAGAAACCAGGTACAAATGTGCAGAGAATGGAGAGGGGGTGTAATAGCAATAAAAGGATAAATACACAGATACTGGTTATGATAAGCAATATTAGCCATAAAACTGATCAAATATTATATGGAGGTAAGAAAGTGGACTCGTGTAATTCTAGAACCATTCACAAAAAATTCCTCCTGGAAAGAGGTGGGCAAACTGTACCTATTGAACCATGGTCCAAACATGTTTTTTTGTTGTTTTTTTTTTGTTGTTGTTGTTGTTTTTCCTAAAGACTCAGTGTCCTGATGGAAGAGTATGGGTGGTAAAGATGAAAATGAGGAATGGTTATACCCACTTGGAGTATCTAAAAGAACTTCACAAAGTAAAAGGTAATGTTTTAACTAAGATTAATTTAAATCACTTTAAATAGGTAGTGGTTTTGAAGAGAGTGTATAATATATTCTCAGCACAGTGGATCAGTCACTGCAGGTCAGTGAGGCAGTAAGCACACACAAAAGCATTCACTGCATTAGCAAGAAGTCAAGACAATTGTGTTGAACACATTGAGCTGGCCAGCACAGAGCCTACCATAGTGTTGAGTCTGTTACTTTTCTGTCAGTTATAGCAACTTAAGGAAAGTTAGGTGTATTTTGGTTCACAATTCAAGGATATGGTCCATTATGGAGCGAAGGGATGGAAGAGAGAAGTGTGGGGTGGCTGGTCACCTTGCATCTGAGTTCAGTAAGTAGAAAAAGATTTAATCTAGTACCTCAGCCCATGAAACTGTGCTAATCACATTAGAAGGGGTCTACCACATCAAGAAACCCCCTCACCAACCTGCTTAGCAGTTTGCCTCCAAAGTAATTTTAAATTATGTCTAGTGAACAATGTATGCTGACTTGGGATGTTGACTACACTAAGAAAAATAGTAAATTAATTGAGCAAATAAGAGAGAATAGAGGGGTTTGAGGGTAATACACATACCTAAAAAGAGAATAAGATAGAATAAGTAGATTTTCCATTGTTTGAGAAGGGATTTAAAACATGGATGGAAAGAAAGAAAGAAAGAAAGAAAGAAAGAAAGAAAGAAAGAAAGAAAGAAAGAAAGAAAGAAAGAATCCTCTAAGAACAATTAACACATGTCCTGGTTTGTTTCTTCATTGCCGTGACAAAATACTCTGACCAATACCAACTTGAGGAGGAAAGGGTTTATTTGGCTTACATCTCCCTGGTCACAATTCATCAGGGAGCCCAAGGTAGGAACTCAGGGCAGGAACCTGGAGGCAGGAGCTGGAGCACAGACTGGCCCCTGCTTAGCCTGCTTTCTTATGCAACACAGGCCCACCTGCCCAGGGGTGACACCACCCACTGTGGGCTGGGCCCTCCCACAGCATTCAACAATCAAGAGGATGCCCCACAGACATGGCCACAGGCCAGGCCAATGGAGGCAATTCCCCAATTCCTCCCTCAACCCAGGTGTGTCAAGTTGACACTAAAGCTATCCAGCACAACATTCTAGTGTGAATTTTTAATGCAAATACTCATACAGAAATAGAAATATATGTGTATATATAGGTATATATTTATAGATATTTTATGAAACATTCTTGAAGCAATGACTTTAAAATATCAATGAACTTGTTGTGCACCTAGATCTTGATTTCTCAATAAACACCCTGTATTCTTTGGCAATGCTTTCCTAAGAATTTCTTAGGAAAATGACTGACTCAGGGCTGCAAGCAGGCAAAAACTAATTCTGGCAGACATCATCGATGCTATGACTGGTTGGCAGTACAGCAAATATCAGAATTTCCCCCCCTTCAAAAAGTAATTACAAAGGGAAAATAGAGATTATGGTACTTACTAACATGACCAAATCATCAAGACTGGCAGAAGGAAGCAAAAAAAAAAAAAAAAAAAAAAAAAAAAAAAAAAAAAAAACTAAAAGAATACAGCATCATTTCTGTACTATGTCTACAAATACCCTGCCTGGTCAGTTAGAAGAAAACACTGGGTTTGGACTGAGGATGATATTGTCAAGACCATTCAAGGCAAGGAAAGACTAGGCTTTTTTTTTTTTTTTTTTATAAGACATGGTAACCACCTCCAAAAAAGACTTCTACATAGGATACTAGACCTCAAAGGAAAAGCATCATTGTTGGAAAAAGTGGTTACATTCCCACTGCTGGAAACTTAAATGCATCTGTGGGTAGGGTGAAGTGTTGTACTAATGCTGGTTTCCTAGCGTAAGGCTAGTAAGACAGTACTGTAGGACAATGCCCTTGTTTGGAAAGCAAACACTGGAATATTTAGAGGTGATGGGGCATCATATCTGCAACTCGCTTTGAAACAAAGGATTATAAGCATGAACATATCAAAGTCTGACAGAGTGTACATCTGGATAAATATGATAGTTCTTTGTTACTACTCTTTCAAATTATTTATAGGTTTGAAATTTTGAAATAAAGGTATATAATGAAACAGAATTTTGTATTTTTGTTAATTTTATTTTGGACCATATTTTACTGAAATTACATAAAATTTGTCATATTAAATTCTAGGTTTTCTTTTCTCCAAGGATGGGAATAGGCTGGTGATGTTGGGTGGGAGGATTGACATGGTATCAAAGTAGGGTTTTGGCCCCTCTGTCCTTTAGTCACCAGCAACTGTGTTTGGGCTGAGTTTTCTGTCATCTCACCTGGTTCCCTTCTGTTCCCACGGTGACTGTTTTGGAGGCCCTTCTGCATATGTCATTCATTCCTGTGCTATTTTCCTTTCTTCACTAAACATAGTGAAGGGTCCCCTACTTTCAAGATGGGGCCAATTAAAATATTTTAATCAATTAAAAAATGTGGAACAATAAGATACACTATGTGCCTCAAGTGTATCAGTCAGAGTTTTCAAGAAAAAAAAAATAGAATAGTGGAGAGGTGAGAAAGAGTGGCAGGAAAGGGAGATGGAGAGGAAATAGGAGCTAGAGAGGGATAAAGAGAGACGGGGTGAGGAGAGTGACAGAGGAAGGTGGCAAGGGAAGGGGAGGGAGAACAGGAGAAAGAGGGAGAATATCTATGAGATTTACTAGCATGAATGGTTTAGCAAACCAAAATGTTCAATAGAACGGATTGGTTAGATACTCAGGCGAGACTTAAGAGTTAATGTTGCAGTCTTGAGTTTAAATTTTGTAGGGCAACCAGGAGGTTTTAAACTCAAGCGGGATTTCTAGTCAGAGCTTTAGAGCAGGAAGGCTTTATCTCTGAGAAATCTGTTCAGACAATGACTCAAACTAAGTTTGAAAAACAGACCAGGATACCATAGATAATTCCAGTTAATTTGGTTTACTGCACCACAGATAGTTGACGTTCATCCAGAATGACTCTGCTTAAAAAAGAAATGCCAACTTCATAAGCCACAGCAGAAATAGACTTTATAAAAAGAAAGTATCTCAGAGCATGGCACAATTCTAAAAGATCCTGTATGGAAAGATGAGTGATCTAAACCTAACATATAGAACTGGGATGTGGCCCAGGGGTGACATTACAAACTATGTAGCATTCATTACTGATGCGCCTACCTTTTTCTGAATAGGTAGTCAATACACATACATTGAGGGAATGTAAAGCAATCCTGAAAATGACAGATTAGTCGAACAATAACTTCACAGTATTATTGATTCTTCTTGATAAAGTTGTATCAATTTTCATGTAAAATTCACATTTATCATCAAGTTACCATGGTAAATGTGAAAAGCAGGTTTTCAATTATTGCATAGAGCAATTAAATATCCAAACCTTTGATGAATTATACCTATGAGTAATCCAGTATATGAAATAGTAGTGTTTCCTAATTGCTACATAACAACGTCACTACTGGGAATTTTCTATCTTGTTTGTTACATGCAGAAGAAAATATTTTACATAGTGTCTATAAGTCGCCTGTTGAGAGTATCATTTTCTACAAAAGCTATTCATTTTCCAGATCTTGGGCTACATTCAGGTGCTCATTAGAACTTCTCAATGGTGAACCTCTTATTTTTTGCCCAAATTTTTAATAGAGCACTTTAATGACTAAGTCCTGGGACATACAGGAAAAGAAAAAGAAACACTGATCTAAGAAAAAGAGTCTTCAACAATATTTCCCTGGTGATGTCTTTGTTTTCCTTTTCTGTGCTTTGGCTTCTGTCACCTTCTGTTAGGCAGAAGATAGACATGAACACTGGAGCTCAGAGAAGATCCTACAGACAACAGAAGCCCTGCTCCCACCTGTACAACCAGTCAAGCTATTGTAAACACCGACCCCAGCTATCATTATAAAGTCCCAATTCTCTTAAGTTACAGAGATTCTTCATGAGACTTGAGCTGACTTAAGAGTTAATAGGACATGAGATAAGCAAGAAAACTACAGCTGTGTCATGTGGCTGTCTCTGGATAGTCAGAATGACCCTTTGTGGTCAAACATCTTTGAGGCTACGGATAGGCACTTTCTACGATATCAAAAAAGGCACAGTGCATATTCCTATACAAGAATACTAAGGAAGGTTCTGCATCCTCAAAAAGTCCTGGTTTTGTTCAGTCCCTTATATTGTGGTTTTGACCACCTTTTAAGGACTTTTCTAAAGGATCATGGAAAGAAATATATGAAATGGAGATCTGGGCCACCATGATTTAGGAGTAAAAACTTGTTAATATGAACCTTTTTCAAGCCAAGCATGGTGGTGCATGCCTTTAATTCCAGCACTAGGGAGGCAGAGGCAGGCAGATCTCTGTGAGTTCAAGGCCAATCTGGTCTACGTAGTGAGTTCAGGCCAGCTGGGGCTACAGGGAGACTATGTCTCAAAAAAAAAAAAAATATGTGTGTGTGTGTGTGTGTGTGTGTGTGTGTGTGTGTCTATGAGCCTTTTTCATAAAAACTTCTTTAAAACCCACAGCACAGAATGTAGTCTTCCCTCATTTCCCTCCCTCCCCCTGTCCCATTGGGTCAGACCACTTCATCTCTACCTGAAGTGTATGCTTTGCTTTGCTAAATAAACTATGTGCTTATATTGTCTGTCTCTCAACTGAGTTCTTTCTCTCAAAAAGACAAGAGATCCCAGTAACACTCCCACCACTATAAATAGTATAGTAAGCAATTACATGGAGACAAGTTCCTTAAAGGTATTACTAAGTCATAGCACACACTCAATTACAAAAATGTTTTCCTAACTCTAATTAAGAAATTGAGCATGTTAAAGCTGTAATGAAATGTTTTTTCTAAAAAAATAAATAAATAAATAAATAAATAAATAAAATAAGAAATCCAAGTTAAGGAAAATCTTCAATCTTTTATGATTTGATATGCAACTCTTACAAAATTCATGTTGAAACTTACTCCCCTTGTGGGTAAATAAAAGGTTGAAACTGAGTCTGGCATGGGGCATCTGCTTGTATTCTCAGCCCTTAGAAAGCCAAGGCAGGAGGATCACAAGTTCCAGTCTACCCTGTTCTGCATAGCAAGGACCTGTCTCAAAATAAATCTAACAAAATGATAACCAAAATAGAGGTGAAACCTGTTAGGAAAGTGATCCAGTCATGAAGGCTCTGTCCTTAGTGCCTTGCAAAAGGGCTGGATGAAACTATCCCAGGTCCCCTTTTGCTCCTTCATTCTCCTACCACATGACACACAGCATATCAATTCTCTCTTTGTCCTTTGGTACCTTCTGCCATGTGAGGATATCTACATCTCACCACCTATGAAAAATAAACATTCATAAAATCCTGAATGAGGAAGCATTTTGATGCTGAACTTCTCAGCTTCCAGGACTGTGAGAAAGTAAACTTTCTGTTCTCTTTTTCAGTAAGGGCATTTTGTTACAACAGCACAGACAAACAAGAACAATCTGCTTTTAAGACGGAAGCTAACAACGTAAACTACTGTGTATGTTATTACATGTATTCTGTATGTCACATCATAATACACATGGTATACCAAGTTTAGAAGCTTCAGATTTTATCTAAGGAGCTAGTGTAGAGGATTCTATTTTTAACATTAAATATTCAGAAAATCAGTCTGTGATACAGAAAACTATTAAAAATCAAAAAATATATATGGCAATAAAGAGGATCTTTCATTTATGTCCATTTTTAAAAAAATTCTAAGTTGTTCAGAGGTAAAAAATGTGTGTTGGTGCAAAAGTATGAATGTGCATCATTTAAGAACCATGCCAACAGTGAAAATGCAGTGATTTTAGGTAATGTTTATCACCCAGGTATAGCATTCTTCACCATAAAAATGTATGTATAATTTTGTAGTTGACATTTTAAAAAGCAGGGTTGGAGAGATGGCTCAGTTGTCAAGAGCAATAGCTGCTCTTGCAGAGGACCTACGTTTGATTCGCAGAACCCACATGATGCTTAACAACTATTTGTAGCTTCAGTTCCAGAGAAACACAATGGCCTTTTCTGACTTCTGTGGGCACTGCATGACGTGGGTGCACATACACACATGCAGGCAATACATGAATACACATAAAATAAAAATAATGAATAAATAAATGTTAAAAAGCAATGAACATGAGCCTCTGCCTATATCTAGAAGATTTCTCACAAGAAAATTATAAGATTTTCTTCTGCTCTTTTTTCACAATATGTCCGCTATCTCCAACACTTAGAAATAGAGGTACTGCCGTGTTATAAATAATAAAACTGAATTTCACTAAAGCAGTGACTTTTGAGCTAGGTATCAGTGAATAAATAAAAGTTTTCTGGAAGACGCATTACCATGCATGGAAACATCAGTCTTTTCCAATTTCTCATTTCTTACCTATCTACTTGTCGAAGAAGCATATCACGGGGTGTGGACCACTGCATACACAACATTGTATGTGCGGTAACTCCAATCACTCATGGCTGTTGCAAAACAACACCAGGATAATCACTTCAAGAAGTACTTAGATGAACGTGTCTTCAATTTTTTCTTTTTATACAGGGTCTCCTTGTAGCCCCAGCTGGCCTTGAACTCACTATATAGACCAGGATGGCCTCTTTCTCACAAAGATCCACCTTCCTCTGACTTTTGAGCACTGAGTGATGGAATTAAAGGCATGTGCCACCATGCCAGCAAGTTCTTCAACATTAAAAAGTTGAGCAAGTAAAATACACCAACCCAAATCTTGAAAACCAGAAAGGACTTTCTCAGCAATTGCGTCTCCTAGCTTCACATCTTGCATATTACAATATCAACTTGTCTTGCAAGAGGTGGTTACCCATTGAGCAGAAGCACAACTGTTATGGGGGTAACCAACCAATGTATGCTTGGATCTGAAGCTGTTCCCCAGAAGGGAGTTCATGCCCAGTACTGTGGACCTAGTCAGAGGCCCATGCTTGGGGAGATTATGGGCATTAGTGGTAAACCTACTACTTTTGTTTCATTAAATGGGCATGTTGTCAAACTGCCTCTTAAACATTTATGTTTATACCCATAAACCAGTGTTATCTTCTGTTTGGACCAAAGAAGCACACCTTTGCAGCAAATGGAAGTTAATGAAGAGATTCACGGCTGGTCATGTACTGAGAACAAGTGACTGTTGAATGCTAAGCCTTAAATGGAACATTCATATCATGTGATCCAATGCTCAGGGAACATCTTTGAAAAGGGGGATGGAAAGAATGTAAGAAAAAATCATAGGGAGAATGGCCCTGAAGCACTGTGTTAGCAACAAGGCATGGCCATGGCACTTATAAACTCACAGCAATAGCAGTTGCCTGCATAGGGCTTATACAAGACTGAGACCTTAAGCATTCAGTCCTCGATGGAGGAGGAGCTCGTGGTGCCTGTTCTAGGGGAGCTATTGGCCCTTGAGGGCTACCAGGGAAGAGAAAGTGATTGTCTTCAATGATATAGCCACTGGTGAGTGACTCATACTCCAACGAATAGCTTTGTACCATGCCCTTGCAAGCAGTCCTGTTTAAACACATTGGTCACAGCAACAAAAACAAAAAGATGTGAAATTGGGATGAGGACTTGGTAGAAGAAAGGAGGGTGGCTGGTGGGTAGAGGAATGAGTATAATGAGTACAATGAGTCTAAACACATTTGTCATAACAACAAAAATAAAAAGATGTGAAATCATGATGAAGACTTGGTAGAAGAAAGGGGGTGGCTGGTGGGTAGAGGAATGAGTGTGAGGAGAATATATTACATAAATGCATGAAATTGTCAAAGAATGAGTCATTTCTTTAAAGAAGTGGTTGCTGGGCAAATAAAAGTGATGTGAAGAGACAGTGTTCCCAACAGAATAAATAAACCAAGCAAAGTAGCAAATTCAGAAAGTAATGGATTGGAGTGGGAAGGACCCAAGGAAGAGTCACAAGCAAAGTGATATGTAGTAGTGAGTCTTGACAAGGCAATAGATTAGAATCATTCAGAAAAACTCTGATCAAAACATCTTCCTAATTTAGGGATAGACTGGATGTGGGTGGTGAGTGAAAATGGAGACCAGGTGAGCAGGACATCAAGTTTCAAGCTTGAGATGCTGGTGAGTTCATCTTGCTGCTGTAGACTGAAGACTAGCTGATCTTTTGGAATTTATCAGACCTTCAGAGCCAGATTGGAACTACTGAGACTTCCAGCCTCGTGGACTGAGCAACTACAGATTCGCAGCCATCATTGAACTTGTGAGCTAAACTAATAAATCCTTATACATATATATATATTTGTTCTACCGATTCTGTTTCTTTGGAGATCCCTGACTAATACACATGTAAAATAAAAATAATGAATATTTGGGCCTAGCGTGGTGGTGCACGCCTTTAATCCCAGCACTTGGGAGGCAGAGGCAGG
>NW_008337147.1:10775204-10795349 GCF_000622305.1 Nannospalax galili
GAAACAAATAATCTATATAATCCATAGTCAACAAGATTAAAGCAGCAATAAAAAATCTCTCAACCAAAAAGGCTCAGCTATCAATTGATTCACTGCAGTATTCTACCAAAATTTCAAAGAACTAATAATACCAATGCTATTCAAATACCACTCCATAAACTAGAAAAAGAAGAAAAGTTTCCAGCATTTTGTGAAGGCAGTATTACCCTGATACCAAAACCAGATAAGATATCACAGGCTGATCTCCCCAGTGAACATAGATGTAAAAAGCCCTCAATAAAATACAAACCATACTCAGCATCAGATCAAAAATATCATTCATCATGACCAACTTGACTTCATTCCATTGATAAAGGGATGGTTCAACTATGTAAATCAATAAATGTAATTTATCACCTTAATGGGCTAAAAGACAGAATTACATAATGATCTCAATACATGCAGAAAAAGACTTTGACAAAATCCAACATCCTTTCATAATAAAAATCATGGAGAGGCTAGGGATAGAGGAAGCATACCTCAATATAAAAAGGCTGCATATGGCAAACCTATAACCAACATCATACTAAATGGAGAAAAACTCAAAAGCATTCCCACAAAATAGGAATAAGACAAGGATGTCTATTCTCTCTACTTCCACTAATATATTACTTGAAATCTTACCTAGAGCTATATGACAAAGAGAAGAAATAAAATCGGAAAATAAGAAGTAAAATTATCCCTTTCTGCAGATGATATGATTCTATATATGAAACCCTAAAAACTCCTCCTAAAACCTCTTAGTTCTAATAAACACATTCAACAAAGTAGCATGATACAAGGCCAACATATGAAAATCAGTAGCCTTCCTGGATACCAATGAGAAACATACTGAAAAAGAAATCAGGGAAATAATTCCATTTACAATAGCTACAAAATAAAATACCTGGGACTAAACCAAGGAAATAAAAGATCTCTACAATGAAAATTGTAAAGCACTAAAGAAAAAAATTGAGGAAGACAATAGAAGATGCAAATATATTCTATGATGATGAATTAGAAGAATAAGATTGTGAAAATGACCATCCTCCCAAATCTATATGCAGATTCAGTGCAATCACAATAAAAATTCCAACAACATTCTACACAGAAGTAGAACAAACAATATTAAAGCTTATATGAAAGCACAACATCAACAACAAAGAAACAAGAAAGGACAAAGAAATTCTGAACAGAAAAGAAATACTGGAGGAGGAGAGACCATATCTGATTTCAAATAGTATAGAGCCACGGTAGTAAAAACATCATGGTACTGCCAAAGTAGCAAGCACAGACTGAAGACACACATGCAGGTCCACACAACTCTGGTTACCTGATTCATGGCAAAGATGCCAAAAATATACATTGAAGAAAAGGCAGCATCTTCAACAAATGGTGCTTGGAAAATCAGATTTCAACATGCAGAAAAATTAAATTAGCCAGCTATACATACAACAGAGGATTAGTGTCTAGAATATTCAAAGAACTCAAAAAAACTAAACATTAAGAAAAAGAACAATTTAAAAACAAGCTATGGAACTGAACAAAAAATTCTCAAAAAAAAACCCCACAAATGCTAGGAACACTTTTAAAAGTTCTCAACATCCTTAGCCATTAGGAAAATGAAAATTAAAGCTACTTTTAGATTCAATCTCACCCTAGTTAGAATGAGAGGAATACTTATACACTGTTAGTAGGAGTGTAAACCAGTACAGACACTTTAGAAATCAGTCTGGAGGTTTCTGAAAACATACAAATTGAATGGACATATGACCCTCTATACCACTCCTGGACATACAGCCAACTGACATATAGTCTCTGACTTACAGAGACTCTTGCACATCCGTGTTGATTCCCACTGTATTCACAATAACTAGGACATGGAATCAATCTAGATGTCCATCAACAAATGAATGGATAAGAAAAATATGGCACATATACAAATTGAATAGCACTCAGTTGTTAAGAAAAAGGAGATCGTAAAATTTGTAGATAAATACGTAGAGCTGGGAAAAAAAAAAAAAAAAAAAACTATGCTGAGTGAGGTAACTCGGGCCCAGAAAGACAAGAACAATATGTTCTCTCACGTGTACAGATCCTAGCTTCAAATGTTTTGTTTTGTATATTTAATGTGGGGCAGAAGTAGAACTCAGGAAACTACAAAGAGGTTTTGTTGGGGAGGCAGGTTAAGGCAGAGGGGATAGTGCATTAGTGGATTATATGTAAAACAAACAAACAAAAAAAAGAGGTGGAATACTGGGAGTAGAAAGGCTAGAGCAGGAGGGAAGGGTATGGGAGTGTGGGGAAACCCAAGGAGTAGAAGGCCACCAATTAACTCACAGTTGCTGTGGTTATCTGCACAAGACCTGCATCAAGCCAGCCAAATTTCTGGCATAGTTGGGGTCGATGCTCACCAGGTCCTGTGCCTTAGTGAGGAGCTCTTGGCAGTAGATAGTTCCTGTAGGAAAGAGAATCTCTTTTTGTGAAGATGTGGTCACTGGTAGGATCCAGTAAATGGCCCCACATACATGTACATATGGTCAGCACTAACTGGACTTAGTGTCTTTTTAAAAGCATGAAATTGAGAGAGGGAAATTGTAGGGGGGAATGGGGATCATATTTTGTTGTGTTTATGTATGAGATTCTAAAAGAATAAAGAAATATTTAAAGACTATCAGGGATAGAAATCAGAGGTTAAGAGCACTGGCTGTTCTTGCAGAGGACTAGGGCTCAGTTCCCAGAACCCACTTGGCAGCTAGTAATATCAGTTCCAGAGAATTCAGCACCCTTCTCTGGCCTCCATGAGCAGTTTCACCCATGCAATGTGCTACATGCATGCAAAACACTCATCACATAAAATATAAGTAAATAAATAAAAGTTTAAAAACAGAATATCTCTGAGTTTCCACCATCTCCTTTATAAACATTTCTGAGCTCCCAGATTTTTAGTTGTTTTATCTTTCACCTATCTTCCTGTCAAGAAGGAACTAAATCTGGTAAATTTATTCCTGAAAAGGTTATTTTGTCACAATGTGCTAATCTGAGGGGAGGGAATGTTTATATTTGAACAGAAAAGTCAAGGAGAAATTCTCTAATGTTGATATTTATGGGTAGGAATTGCACTCTGCCCACAAACCTCTTATGTCAGTCCACATGGGTGACTGCCTATTATGTATCCATCTAAAAATAAACTATTACATGCCCTTGGAAATATGTAAGTATACTTTTGTTTGATTCTAACTTTGATATTATGTTATAATGCTTGAGGACAAGCAAAGTGTAAGCTCATATGAAAGCAAGACCATGAGTAAACTACCAGTGTAAGGTATCTTTTATTTTCCAAATAGATCTGGTAGCTCTGTGTCTACATTGTCCAATCATCACAGGAAGATCAGATGGCATCTACATGCAATTCCAAGGCATAATGGCATGAACCAGTCAGCAGAGAAAATGCTTTCCTTTCTGATAAACTTCACTTGACTGCCTGAAGTGTTCAATTATAATGCTCAGTTAAAACACTGCAAAAACGATTCTTGATTATTAATCATGTGGGGGTAGATTTTCTAGAAATTTTTTTTTCTTTCAGAAGTAAATCAATACATGTTAAATATGATTGCAATGATAAATATCAGTAAATTATGGGTGTGTTTGATAAAGGTTGATAATAAGCTAAATGTCTCTGTGGTAAAAAGAAATTAAATCCAAATTACCTGCAAGTATAAAACTTCATAAACTGATAATGTATCTACCAGGATATTGTAGGAAGTTACCTCATTTGTACAAATAAAAATACAGTTTTAGCTATGTATGGTGACACATGCTTAAGCTCCTAGTACTTAAGAGTAGAAGGGACAGAGGCCATGAGTTTGAAGGTAACCAGCAATACAGACAGAGGCCTTTGTCAAGAGAATACACGCTGGGGCAGGAAAACTCAGCAATTAAGACTTACTGATCTTGCAGAGGACCCAGGTTCAATTCCCAGCATCCACATGGAGACTAACAATCTTCTGTAACTTAAATTCTAGGGAATCTGACACTCTGTTCTGACCTCTGACAGCATTGCATGACATGCTGACATGCAGGCAACATACTTATACACATAAAATCAAAAAAATATAAAAAAATATAAAAAAGAAAGTACATGCAATTTTAAGGTACAAACTGTTTGGAATAAATAGTTTATAGCAAGCATCATTCACAGTATCCTTGACATTTCTTATGAGCCTCACATCCTTCATACCTGGATAATGAGTATCAATGAAACAAATTATAAATTTTATAATTATCTCTTGAGCTTTGAAAAACGGAGATTCTTAGTCACAAGACCACAATAATCACCATAGTGATTTGTAGCCTGGGAAGGTTCTCAACATGAATACTTTTGTGTGAATCCATGCACAACCCTAGTTGACAGCCACAAGTTAGCGGGGTTTGAGGATGCACCCTTTTATGCCTCAACATGAAGAGTCAATACCAGAGAGAGAAGGTGCCAGAGAGATGAAAATACACATGCAAGTTTTCAAACGACTTCTCTATAAACCAAGTTCGTGATTGTTGAATCTTCTAATAAAACCATTGTGGTGGTTTGAATGAGAATGTCCCCCATAGGCTCCAAGTATTTGGACATTTTGTCCCCAGCTGGTGGCACTGTTTTGGGAGATCTTAGAAGGTGTGGCCATGCTGGAGGAAACACATCACTGGGGAGGGCTTAGAGAGTTTATAACCTTGCCAGATCTTCAGTCATGCTCTGCTTCCTGTGCCTGCTTGAAGATGTGAGCCTCTGCCTTCTGCTCCTACTTCAGCCACCTCAGCTGTCATGTCTCCCCACCATAATGAACGATTGCCCCTTTCGAACCATAGCTAAATAAACTCTTCCTTCTATAAGTTCTCTTGGTCATGGTGCTTCTATCACAGCAACAGAAAACTAATACAATCATGGATCAATAAAACTGGTCAGAGTGTATAGAAAGATGTGTTATGATGAAAAATAGCTTGGAGGAAAAGCTATTTCTATTGACCTGAATGGAATGATGGCTATTTCATCACTTCAGCCCTTGCAAACTATGTTTGAAGAGGACCTCTCCAGTAGGTACAGCATGTACTCTCTGGAACTGAACAGCCCAGATGGCCAGTTGTATCTAAGAGTTTAGAACATAGTCACCTGAAAATCTGAGGAAAGGGAGAGGGCCTGACAAGTACCTTCCATCAAAAACAGGAGACTATAACTGTGTAGACCTGGGACTGCTTTCTCAGCGTAAGGGAGAAGGGTTCACTAGAGTTACCATTTAATGACAAAAAGGCTCAATATGTCAAGCTGACTCTCCAGGATCATGAAAGGTGCCTGAGTTGCTGTACCCACCCTTCCCAGAAGCAAAATTAGTGCTTTATTTGCTAGTGTTAAAAGAAGGAAGGTAAGGCATAACCCCCCAAATCCCACAAAAAATGAAGTAAATAGCCATAAGCATCCATTGGGTTCAGAGAGCACAGAGTCTGGTACAAAGCTGATGATGTACAATTTCAAGTCAGTACTCTGATAATCACTCTGTGTCAGTTGGAGTTTCATTGCTATGATCAAATATGGAACACATACAACTTAAATAGAAAAAATGTTTAGCCTCATTGTTTCAGGAGTTTCAGCTTTATTGTGATGACTAGTGTGGTTGTTAGCCACCATGTGGGTTCTGGGATTCAAACCTGGGTCTTCTGCAAGAGCAGCCAGTGCTGTTAACTGCTGAGCTATCTCTCCAGCCCCCAGAGAACAAATTTTGACCGTAATCCAACTTCATAGATCTTATTAGCAGAGGACCAGGCTCTGTATTTACTAAATTGAGACTATGTTTGAAACATAGAATTAGTGCTATATCCATTAAGTAAGAATGACAGACAAATCATGGAGTCTGCCACATTCAGCTACCCAGTGTCCATAGCAAAGCAAGAAAAATTCAGTGCATCACCCTTTTCCCAGATAAATGTTAGGCCATATCTCATGTACACAAAATTTCCCTAGGATTACCCTATAAAAATTGTTATTAAATATGAAATCTACAGAAAAGGGTGTCAAAAAGAAGCTCAATAAGAGCAAAGATGCCTCTAGCCCAGCCGTTCAACAAATCGCTGGCATCCAGATGTGCATTGTGTATGTTAGGTTGTGTTGAAAATGGAAATGTTATTTTCTTGTGGCTAGTATAACAAATTACCCAAATCTTGGTAGCTTTAAACAGTAGAAATATATTCTCTCACAGGGAATTTTTCTGAAGACAAATACCAAATCAGTTTCATCACTGATCTGAAATCAAATATGCCAGAGCTGCGTTCCTTTGGAGTAGTAGAAAAGAGTCCAGACCTGTATCAACCCTGTTTCTTTTCCACAGTCACATTGCTCTGTCTTCTTTTGCTGTGTGCAAGATCTTCCTCTGTATCTCTCTTACAGAGATGTGAATGGTTTTATATAGGGACCACTTGGATGATCTAGAAAAACAATCTTATTACAGTATCTTTAACTTAATTATATCTGCCAAGACCCCTTTTCCCAATACAAGATAAGATATGAACAGAATTAGATACATTATATAACAGAATTAGATTTTATCTAATTTCTATCTGGTAAGAAATAAACTGATATCCTAAATTAATAAACTACATTGAACTTCAATAACATTTTCATTAATGTAATAAATTCTCCCATTATAGTTGTAAGTGGGATATTGCATTCTCAGTAGTAGGAATACAATAGATTTCAGAAAGTCAACAGGTGTTGGTGAAATAGTTTGTGTAAAGATGGGGTCAGATTGTTGTAAAATTCCATTACTCACAAACGCCTCTGCTAAGAGTACTACATAAGGAAAATAAATCTATCATTGTCCCTTTTGGATTGTAAAATCAAAAAGAGTTACGTGTGGAACCTTAGCTCACCACAGAATTTTGATGCTAGGATCTCAGCCCATTATCCTTACTTCCTAGGTAAGAAAATTGAGGCTCAAATTACTGCTTTTAGGGCCCTCAGTTCACAAGTGCAGAAAGAAACAGAGTGAGGAGTTCTTTGCCCCTGATCCAAGCACTTTCCTTTGAGCTGTGTGGCTTCTTTATTCAGCCATTCACTCATTCATCCATTTACCAAAATAAGAGCAAGTGTTACAAACTCTCCTATCCAGGTATCTCCCATTCTACAATTACAGGGTATTGACTGAAATTTAAATATTTGTTTCTAAATATATTATAGTGAGCCTAGAACTATCAAAGTCTGGTCAACCAAAGGGGAAACCCAAGGAAGACGTGCCTAATACTCAACCACTATGAGGCTAATTCAAAGGATTGGTTTGGTTCAGCTAAGACTTAATGTGAACAAAAACAGCAATGTCTGCAAATGTACTCAGTGCAGATATATCTTCCAGGAGCAACAAGCAAGGCTTAATTTGGAACAGCTGGAGCTGCTTCCATCTACAAATTAAATTAAAGCAGCAGAAATTTGCTCTATTACATCAAATAAGTTAGTTTGTGATCCTCTAAAATTTACTGGCTGGTTATCTATAACATTCTCATGAAGAAATTCTTGATAGAAGGGCAAGGTGTCCCCCACTGTTCTTTGTCAGTTGTTTACTTTCGTGTTCTCCAGGCAAGTTTAGAGAGGAGACAGTTGGTTATAGTATAAACTTTCTCCATGTCTTAAACTGATGCAAGGATGATGCCGGACAAGTTCAACTTCTAAGAACCTGGGAGGGGAGGTGATTTTGAAAGGATTTAGCGCTCAGAGTTGCTCATCGCATTAAATACAGGAGGCATTACATCACGTTCCAGATTGTTTTTCTCAGAGTATTAAATATCCTGGTTGGATGGTTCAAAGTCCTGCTATTATTTATTAATTCCAACATAAATTATTCTCTTTAAGTGAAGTCAAGTCACGTAAATTCTGGTTTCCAGGAACCATAGCACGCTTTCCTTTAGAGAGATGTGAATTTCATCTCATTCCTTGAAAATTGAAAACTCAAATAGCCAACAGCCCCAGTGTCTGCAATCAATACTTCAGTCTTTCTTTGAGATTGTTTGACTCTAGCCTGAGTCACAGTCTTGGGAGTATTAAGGACTTGAAATCTTTTTTTTTCCCCCTGCTATCAACTCTAAAAACCAAGATGAGCTACAGTATGGAGTTGTGCTTATTGTAAGTGTGTGAAAGGGACTGCTTTGTTTTATTTATTGTAGAGTCAAAAACCAATTCAAAGATGATGGATAGTGTCAGGTTGACAGCACCAAAGACTGAAATTCTTCATTCCTTCCAAGGTTTAGCAGGGCAATGGCTGCAATTTCTATTACAGTTTGCCCTGTGAAATGCTTTAACTCTTACCTGAATAAGCTGATTTTCAAAAACGTTGGTATCAGGATCATGATCTATTCTAACAATTCCTTTCTCCTGATAGTCTCAGTAATGTGAGAATAGATGGAATAAAAGAGATTTCTAAAAACATTTTAAGAGGGTTTTTTTTTTTTTCAGCTAGAGCTGAATAAAGCTGTTTGATTGAATTTATTCGGGTCAGAACATTTACTGAGGGATAAAGCTGGTTTGGATTTGGCTCCAACAATGACTGTAACTGCTGGCCCAATCTCAGCTGTGGTTGATTGACTGACCTGACTTTTGCCAGATTGAAGGCAAGTCTTAGGGAAAGTTTGTGCCTAGGTGGCATTCTTCTCTACTTTTATGAAGACACTTTGTTCTGTGGTTAGCACGAATAACCATGATAACATACGAAATAAATATTTGGTCCCTGAGACAATTGGCAGCAGTTTTAAATAGCTTGTATTCTTTTAGATACCACCATCCAGGTAATGGTGACTTCCCGTTGTTACTGTACAATCAGGCTTCACAAGAGTCTTTCTCTGGTCATTTGCTTGGCACTTAATCCTTTTCATAAATAAGTTGCAACATTTAAGCATTGTCACTGAAAGGAGTATAGCAACTCTGTAAAAGAAAGTGGAGGATGCTGTTCCATTTTCTTTGTACATTTAAAATATCATAGTATTCTTTAAAAGGAAGTTATTATAGTATATGAAACAGCTTTGTCAACACTGGTAGGAAAGTTTGAGGAATGCTCACAGTAATAAATGTTTGATAAAGTAATGATTCTAATTGAATTTGCAGAGCGACTACCATATGAAAATTGTGCTGCTAGTATTCTTGGGCTAATAATGAAAACAGAACTTTCTTCAAACTGTTCATAATCGAGTTGAAAATGCAGTGACCAAATAGGCAACAGTATGGAGCAAACCTTGAATGTTTCCATCAAACAGTAAATGTTGTTGTGAAAATTAATCTCTTTACTTGAGAGGGAATCTTTCAATATATGCAGAATAAAATTGTCAATGCAAAGACTCTCCTTGATGCTGACATTCAGATAAAGAAGAAATCCATGAAATACAAAGTACATAAATTGTAACCAGATCTCAGAATGAAGGACATTATGTATTTTCAAAATATAATTGAAAAACATTTTCTTGGGAAATAATCTATTCCTGGAAGTATGGGGCTCTGCCATTTTTCCAGGTGATAGCATACTCTGACATTTTCTTAGTGAATCATTTTTCTTTTCATATAAACTTCTAGGAAGTGGAAACTAAGTGATTCTTCAGATAATTTCTACCCACGTGAAAAAATTAAACAATTCATAGTAAACTAAATTGGGGAAGGGGCAGTTCCCTCTCTTAGAAAATTAAATGTTGGTGTTAAGACTTGCTACCTACCACTTATTGATTTTTTAAAACCTTTCTTGATTTGAAGCAATGAAGAGTCAATGAGAAGTTACATTGTAGCCATACATGTACATTGCTATTCACAGTTTGCAAGCATAATCAGATACATCAACTATGTTTTCCTTGATAGAAAACAGGATAAGTGACTCCAGCATGAATATCACTTACTTTGTGACCTTGATCCCCCCTTTTTCTATTTCTTTTGAAGTTTAGCTTTCTATTCTGTTATATGAAAATGCCTATTAAAATATAGTGCCTGTCACAAAGCTGGCACTCAAGCATTAGTTTCCTACACAGACTGGGGTGGACATCACCATTGTTTAAGAAACACAATCCAGAAATGGGCCAGATAATTTGCCAAAGACTTCAAAGGTTGAAGGGCTAGACATGAGACTAGTATCCATATCTACTGCCCTGAGACATTTTCTGCTCAAGCATACTTAGTTTTACACATGATCATATTGATATATGAGTATCCTTGAGAATCTATAACACACGATACTTATGCTTAATGAAGCCAGCAGCATTTATGTGGGATATGTGTATAAATGGCTGAGAGCATACATCTAAAACTATATGTCCATGGAGTGTGTCGTTGCATGATGCCATCACCTAAAATCACAGGCAAGCCAAGGGTAGTGGTACACGCCTTTAATCCCAGCATTAGGGAGACAGAGGCAGGTGGATCTCTGAGAGATCATAATTAGCCTGGTCTACATAACAAGTTCCAGGCCAGCTGGGACTACAGTGAGACCCTGTCTCAAAACAAAACAAAATCACAAACACAAAGCACTTTATAGATTAGGTTTGCCAATAGTTAACATTATAATGAGCAGCCAAATACAATGAAGGAGAAGATGTTTGTCTCAATATGAAGGAAAGATGTGGAGTCTTAGATCATAATCTAGTGTATATGATCATATTTTCAGCTGTGGCTGGTACTTTCATAGGAAAGTTTGCTAACCATGCCATGTTACAATAAAGGCATTTTTGTTCTCCAGAAAAGGACATTTCCCAGAATACAGGACAGAGATAGGCACATGGCTATTTTTCTTTCTCTCTGACTTGAGCTCTAATAATCTGTATATACTACAGGTTTTTTTTTCTTAGACAGATTCATTCTGTATAGCCTAGACTGGCCCCCAACTCACAGTGACTCTCCTACCTCAACTTCCTGAATATTGAGATTACAAACATGCTACTCCGATAACAGACTCTTAATGTAATTTCTATCTACTTTTTCTTCCCTCATCTTGAGGGAAAGAACAATAAGCACAGAGTGGGCAGAAGAAACCTGAGAGAAAGTAAAAATAAAGCCAGTACTTATTGGTATGTACAGTTGTTTCAATATAGTACAAGACATGATTTCACCTGAGGTCAATTAACAGTCTTAATTAAGCACTCTGAAATCAATAATGTGTTACATAGTAAATCTTTTCTATTGCTCTTTGTGGCCTGGGTGCTGAAAGTCTTTGAGCCTCACCCACCTGGCTGCCATTTGGATGTTGCCAGTAGGGGATGCACAAAGGAACTCAGAGGCTGGAGGAGGGAACAGCTCCTTGAGGGCTTCCTGTCTTTTCCCAGTGGCTCTAGCAAGACACTGTCTTCTTACCCATAACACTTCAGTAGTTCAATTATTGTAGTTTGCAGGTTTTTCCAATAAGGGTTTGAATCACGAATGGAGGTTTTTTTTAGAACTTCTTCCTAAGTACTTGGCTATTACCACAATTCCAGCAGCTTTTTTCTTTCTCTCTAACTTGAGCTCTGTCAAAAATTTCAAGCAGCATCATACTATCTCTTAGCTGTCTCCCAAGAATTCTAAACGGGTTGGGTACTCTTTTGTGATTATTGGAGCATACTCAAATAATTAAAATAAAATTTGTCTCAACATTACAAGCCATGAGACATGAGATACTATTCCCAACCCTGCTAAAAGATGTCCATATAAAATATTATTGAATGAAATAATTAATTCAGACTTGCAATTTTCAAAAAAAAAAATTCTCTCGAGAGCTTCTATGAGGTTAGAAATTTTCTTCTACAGATGTAGCATCAAATAGAGCAGAGACCTAAACCACTGAATTGCTCACATCTGTTTTTCCTACTCTAAACATCAAAGTCTTTGATTTTTTTCTTCCTGTTCTCTGTGTAATGCTATAAAAAGCCTTGTGTATCATTGACTAGAGTTGATAAAGTAAATAGTGATAATGACATCTTCTCTCCTAAAAAGTTTGTTGTAATTTCTCATGCACCTAGTGAAACAAAGTATTTTTACCTATTATTTCACATGATATAAAAAACATAAGCTGAATATTTAAATATTTTGAGAACTTTTATTTTAAAGCTGTTTAATTTCAGGACTGGAGAGAGAGCTCTGTGGTTAAGAGCACTGACTGCTCTTGAAGAGGACCCAGATTCAGTTTCCAACACCCACACAGCACTAACAGTTTATAACTCCAGTTCCAGGGCCTCTGACATCCCTTCTAGCCTCCACGACCATTGCCCACATGGGTGTACTTACATGCATGAAGGGAAAACACTCAAACACATAAAAATAATAAATAAATAAATAAAAAATAAAAATTTTAAAGATGCTTAATTTTCTATAAAAGTAGAAAAATAGCCTAATGAATTCCAATATGCCCACAGTGATAGTTAACTTTATGTCAATTTGCCCAGGCTACAATTGACCAAATATGTGATCAAACATTATTCTGGATGTTTCTGTAAGGATGTTTTTGGATGAACTGAACAGCTAAAAACATTGAGAAAGCATATGCGTCTTCGTGATGTCAGTGGGCCTCAAGTAAGCAGAAGGCCTAAAGAAAACAGAAAACTGACCTGCCTTGAGCAGAGGGAATTCTGGGAATGAACAGCAAACACTTCAGACTTCAGCTGGATCATCAGCCAGTGCCTGCTGCAGCCAACATACTTGCATTTCTCTGAATATGCCAGCCTCCCTAAATCATGAAAGACAGTTCTTTAAGATAAATCTCTCTCTCTCTCCCTCTCTCTCTCTCTCTCTCTCTCTCTCTCTCTGTCTCTCTCTCTCCACACCCCCAGACACACAAATAATTAAAAGCTAGAAATTGCAAAAAATGAGTTTAAGTTTACATTTAGAGTACATGTAAGTATTATCATGACTAATTATCTGTGGTCTCTAAAAATATTATTTTCGCACTTAAGAAAATACCACTGTTGATATCAGCACACAAAAGACTTGTGAGTTCCAGGTCATCCTGGGCTACATAGTAAGACTGTCAAAAGGAGGGGAGAGGGACTCACTATTGTTGAACTTGGGAAACTTAATGACTTCATAGTGCTTTGTACCATTTTATGCATGCTCCATCTTGAAATACTCCAAAAATGTCTTGTTTGAAATTAAGAACCCTATGTTGTGGTAAGGTGATGTTAACACTGACCTCTGTTAGGAGGGTGAAAACTTTTCCTTTTATGATGAGCAAATGACCTTTGTGATTCTATTTTGACATTCTATTAATATTATAAAAACCTTTTTAAAATTTTTTATTTATTATTTTTGCTTTATATGTATGCGCGTATTGCCTGCATGTAAGTAAGTACACCCATGTCATGCATTGCCTGCGGAGGAAAGAAGAGGCCGTCGGATCCCCTGGAACTGGAGTTACAGACAGTTGTTAGCTGCCATGTGGGGTGCTGGGATTCAAATCCTGGTCTTCCACAAGAACAGTCAGTGTTCTTAACCGCCGAGCCATCTCTCCAGCCCTATAAGAACCTTTTTATTAGTTGTATCATCCAGTGATGATTATTTTATGAATCAATTTCTATTCACACACATGCAAATGTTAGCAGACTATCCAGTGATAATTTTTGTAGGTTTACAAAATAGCCTGCTCTGGTCTCCATTTTCATCTCATTTGTTCAATTCTAACATATGAGTGTGGAATTTGGGGCTGTCAAGGATCGAGAATTAATTACTCTGGGATGAAGAGACACTGCTTTAAGATTTGGCTGGTGTCGGATAAGGAATGTCTAAAAGATTAGTCATAGGATTATCAATGCCCAGAAGTTTGAATTCCCATATCATTTTTTAAAAATTACTTGGGATTATGATAAAATGAGGAACAAATAATGGAGGAATTTTGCTTGGCAATGAAATACAAAGAGCTTATAGCTTATTTTTTCAAAAACACTTTATTAAATTACATTCAGTATATAACCAGCTAACTTTCACTGTCTTTACATATTCTCAAGTATTCTTATAGGGCATCATAAAATCAATCTTTTGGTTCCTCAAGTTTGTTTTTCATTTTCACTTAGAATAAAAGTTTTAAAGACAGTGTGAGTTTATCCCTTTGGCATTAAATTTTTCACCTTGCCCTGCCATTGCATGCCTTCTATATGCAAAATTTTCTTCCAATTTTACTGTCTAGAAGGATGGAACACACACTGAGCATGCATGGAAAAGATATTAGACTTAAATGATACAGGGAACTTGAAAACTAACCTCCTGATAGGAGCCAAAGATGCTGAGGCAATACTGGACATGAGCCAATCCTGAGACTTTGGTCTGCACTAGTAGATTGTAGGAGTTTAACTAAGATCCCAGTAGACTTTTGAACTCAGAATACTTATTCAAACTCATCATGAACCATTTGAGGTTGACTCACTGCTAATATTTTTCCATTTTAGGCTAAGATTTCCCACTGACACTAACCAACACAACCTCCATGTGGATAAGTGGAAAAGGAAGTTCAAGATCATTGCACTCTTGTAAAATGACTTATTTATTGTTTTTTCTTAATTCCTCGGACATGCTTTGTGGGTTTATTATTATTTTTATTAGATTTTTAAGTTCTATTTTCTATGCAGTGGCCTTAATCTTCTTAGAAAAATCCTGAACAACAGGGACAGATGTTAAAAGAATGAGCTCACTAATTAGTTTCATATTGGAAAAATAAATAGTGTAAAAAGTAACTTACCTTATTGTTTATTTCTTAAAGAATGGTGTGGAAAATGTCCACTTATGACTTAATTGCAATAAAATAAACAAAACTCAATTTGTGTGCTTTGGTTGACAAATTTTCTAAGAGAAGAGCTGTTCCAAATTAAATTAAGAACTTGTCCTTGTGTGCCTGGTTGTTATCTATTTATCTATTTATTTATTTTGTAGTCTGAGAAAAGTTCAGTGGTGACTAAATTATTCCCCCAAATGCAGGTGGCAAGCAACAGTGTGCTCCTACAAATACTCCAATCAGTCATGGGAAACAGTATGTGGAACAGCCTCTATTGATGACAGATTTCTGTAGATTCAAATAGTTGTCTCATATACCAGAATTTTCATATTGCTCTGTTTCCATAATGGAGTTTATTCACCTGTTCTAAAAATGTCATGTTTCCTTCATTCTTATTTATTCTTTCTGCTTCATTTTTTTTCTTTTTCCTTCCTCACCAAGTACTTGCTTGTCAAAACTAAATAATTGCATGTCACATAGCAAAATATGAATACATTTGAAAAAGAATGCTAGTAAAGCTTGAACATTGTGTAAAACTGTGGTGCATCTAGTTTACATATCTGATTTTACTGAAAAAGTCCAGCACACTAAATAAACTTAAAATAGCCATGAGAATCATTACCCAATTCAATACAAGTTTGATTCTCAGTTTTTCTCGGCACTAGTCAAAATGAAGGCACCACAGGCAGTTTGGGCTGGGAACAGGGGAAACAAAATGCCAATGTGTATCTCCCTATAACCACTACAGACTAACTGGTGTCTAACTTGGGAAGTTCTCTGAAATAGTCACTTAGGAATGCCTTCCTCAGTTATGTCACCTATCTGAGAAGAGTGTGGAAGAAAGTGAGATAGGAAAGTAGTAGGAAAGGACAGTGGTCAGGAAAAAAAGAGGCAAAAGGCAAAATGAAGATTTAGCAATGGGTTTCTCATTTTTCTTTGTAAACATCTCTAGCAAAGGTCTAGAATAAGGGACCACTTTAACATGAAGTGGCTACAGTGAGCTATGCAAAATGGAGAGGTCTTCAAGAGATGATACATTTTAAAGATAGATGCTCAAAAGTAAGTTAAATAAAATGTGATTTTAAAAATGTACTAGTAATTTTGTTAAATACTTGAAATATTCATTTCATACAGTCAGTTTTAGTACATGGAATTAAGAAAATCAGTCACATGGTTGTGCCAATCTATAATTCTTAGCTATGGAACAGCTGGAGGACCTTAGTTTCCTTGAAAATATTTTCCCATGTTGAATTTATTACTTATGTCCAATTTTGTCTAGTTTATTACAGACAGCCACTATTGGGTTAAAAGGAGTCATGATTATCTGCTAAAACTCTTGTCTTTCTAAGTTGGTTCATAAGATTAAATATAAATGTTATCCAATAAATCTTCAAATTGCTGAGTCAGGCAGACGTTCCTGTTGGCTTATGCCTTTGTCTTTGGGGGTTTCTAAAATAAAAGGAAAATATGTATGACTGATTACTTGCTATGATACAAAACTGTAAGAGAAGATGTGATTAGCGGTAAACCAAAGGCACAAAATTAATATATAATTCCTAGAGCTTGTTAATTATATATAATATGACCAAGTGTTTAATTAATAAATATCTGCAACACTATTTTTTTTAATTCCACAGCAGATTCTCGAAATCTGTTTTCTTTCACCAAGGGAGAGAGCCCATCTTCCCTCCCACTGAAACTGGATGGGGCTTTATAGAGTAAATGTGCCACTGGTGTGTTGTATGTCCTTGGAGGCTGAGGTGGTGGTAAGGCTTCTGCTTGGCTTTGTCTCTCTTGCTTTGACACACTCATCTTTGGAAGTACCCACACTGTGGAGCTTATAGGTAGTTAGCTCACAGCCCTGCTAACTATCTGCATCATCTGTTAGACTTTTGAAGAAATTACTTTAGTCTCCAGGCTTCTACCCACCCCAATGGACACTGAGTAGGACAGAAGTAAGCAGAATTGACCTAGTCCCACCCAAATTGAAAACATGTGCCCTGAATCAAAGCTGTTGTTCAAGCTAATAACTGTTGGTCATTTGATATTGTTATGAATTGACTTGGGCCTCCCTACCTTTCCACAGTCATAGGTTAAAACCCTAAGCTACATAAAAGCAGCTACTATATAACAAGGGGACATTGCTCCTACTAAACACCATAGGCTAGCAAAGTAAAACTCCAATACCAAGTATGGACTTTCTCTTTTAAAGCTGTTGACCAGCTGAGGGTCCCATAGACCCTCAAATAATACTGGCCATTGCCCCTGCTCTTGATTACCCACTAGAACTTGACAGTAAGGCCCTTTTACTAAAGATACTATATACAGGGGCTGGAGAGATAACTCAGTGGTTAAGAACACTAGCTGTTCTTGCAGAAGACCCAGGTTCAAATCCCAGCACCCACATGGCAGCCAACAACTACCCATAACTCCAGACCCAGGGGACCCAATGGCCTCTTCTTTCCTCCACAGGCACTGCATGACATGGGTACACTTACCTACATGCAGGCAATACAGGCATACACATAAAATAAAATATTTTTTTAAAGATACTACATACATGAACTATAGAACAAACAAGGAGCAATCAAGCTGGTATTCACCTCAAAGGTTCATCTATACTGGCTAGCTTTCATAGCGTTGGAGGTGTTATGCCTGAAACCAGAAGAGAAAATTAATCACCTACCTTACCCAATTGTGAATCCAGTGAGCTACAATACCAACTAGCCTTGCAAGATATATGCACTGGTGCAATAGTGGCACAAATATTGTGGGATTTAAAATCTGCTTCATAAGATGGAGCCCACACCTGATATTGACACCAGGCCTAAAAATCTGTGACTAGATGGGCCAAAGGCCATAGGGGAAAGCCTACTATTACTATTCTGCTAAATATATATAGTATCGAACTGATTTCTAATGACTTATTATTATATCCATAGGTTAATGTATTGATCAAATTTCACCAGAAAAGTTTCCTTATGCAGCAGATGGTGATTTTACACACAGAGACAAGCATTCAAACAAGCAGCCCTTCTGTTACTGACTTTGCCTGCTGCTTCCTTGCAGTATCTGAAATAAACTTGCCTTTTAGAAGAAAGAAAGAAAGAAAGAAAGAAAGAAAGAAAGAAAGAAAGAAAGAAAGAAAGAAAGAAAGAGGGAAGGAGGGAAGATTAATGTTTCTTCATGTTTCAGATAGAATTGAGTATCATATCACTGAAAACTTGAAAAAAGATAATCTTTGTTAGAAAGTAAAAGTGACAAAAACTTAAATGAACTGTGTTCTTGCAATTTGTGATAAGTTGAATTTGTAACAGCTTTCTATATTTAGTGACAGATATATAAGCCAAGTATTGATGGTGCAATTGATTTCTCTATCATTCAAAGGACAATGTAAAAGAAAAAAGGGACTGTTAAGCTAAAGGGGGCTAGATTTGAAGATTTAAAAATTCTTTAATACATTAATGTTGAAAATATTGGAAATCAAATTCTGGAAAAAACAAAACACAGAAAGAATGGCTAGAAAATGACTCCATAAACGATTAGCCATTCATTTAAAAGTCAACTCAGGAGAAACCTATAATAAAAAAAAATTATGCCAGCAGAAATACTGCCTGTAGGGACAAAACAGCACAGAGAAAACAGGACAGAATAAGGAAAAACTGTCAGAATTCCAGAACTCTGCGCATCTGAACATTAAAGCTTTATCCTTAAGAAGAGTATTAACCCTGAAGACAATCCAGAGATTCTCAGGACTGCTCCTTCCCCAGAGCCTAGGCTCTATTTTCTGGATTACAATGTTAATGTTGGGAAGCCACTGCCCAGCGCCTCAGGGGCAAATTCACTCTGCAGGACCATAGGGCCAGTCTGCTGTCTAGGGCTGTCAAAGTGACATTGCCTCCTAGCCAGCCCAGTGTCTGAGCCAAAATCTGTTATCTCTGAGCTGCCTTGCTAAGTCTTTTTATTGTCTATTTTTTATTTAATTTTTGTGCATTTCATACAAAATTTCTTAATCATCTTTATACCCCTCCCCATCTACGCTCCCCTATTGCACCACCCACCAGAATTCATGTCTTCTGTCATGTATGTTAAGGCCTATCAAGTCAAGTTAGTATACCCAGATGTCCTTCAGTGCAAGTTTGTCCATTGGGGTCTAGCCAGCCTATCTAGAGTCTCTCCTTTTAGGAAGATCAGCTTTCTCTCACCCAGGACTAATCAGCTGCCAACAGTTCTTTGGCTAAGGTTGGGGCCTGCTGTCCGTGTCCATATTTCTGTGCTGGGTTTTTGTCTGATTGAGTTTGCATGGGTCTTGTGCACACTGATACCATTGCTCTAAGTTCATATGAGCAAGGTCCCAGGAGCCTGTAAGATTCTGTTTCCATATGGTCATACACTTTCTCTCCTGACTCTTAAAATCTTTCCACCCCCCTCTTCTGCAATGGTCCCTGAGCCTTGGGTGGGTGAATTTTATATAAGCATAGTAATCTATATTGGTGTAGTAGTGGCAGTTTTATCTTGGGGGTAATCAATAGTTACCTAATTGGACTTAAAATCTATTCTATGGGAGACAACTTGTGTGTGGAACTATAAACATAGCCAAATACACATGGCTGGAGAGGTCACAGATCTTAGAGAACACCCTAAGTCTATCATATCACTATAAGTCTATCATATCCCTAGACAAACGTAATTTCTTACTATATGCTAAATATGGATCCTACTACTTACAAATATGCCAGTCACCACTCATCAAGGGAGCTTCTTTTGCAACAGAGACTGTTACTGAGTTCCACAACCAGTGACACACAGAGAATAAGTGTCTGTGAGATGCCCAACCCTAATGAAACACCTACAATCGAACCTTTACTCCTAAGGCTCACAGAATATAGTGGAAAAGGGGTAAAGAGAATACTAATGCATCTCTTAACTCTCATCAGCAAAGCTTCCTCATGCAACAGACAGTGACAAACACAAAAGCCCACAAATGGCCAAAGTATAGACAAAAAGAGACTTCAGAGTGTGGGTCCCTGGACAGGAATCCTATATTAACCTAATTTTAAAAAAATTCTTTATCTTGTTTTTTTTTTGAGAATTTCATACATATTGTCTTTGTATTATTTCCATCTGTGCTGGATAGCTTTAGTGTCAACTCGACGCACCTGGGTTGAGGGAGCCTCAATTGGGGAATTGCCTCTATTGGATTGGACTGTGGCCATGTCTGAGGGGCATCTTCTTGATGAGTGATGTGGGAGGGCCCAGCCCACTGTGGGTGGTGCCACCCCTGGGCAGGTGGGCCTGTGTTATATAAGAAAGCAGGCTGAGCAGGGGCCAGAGGAGCAAGCCGGTAAGCAGTGATCCTCCATGGCCTGTGCTCCAGCTCCTGACTCCAGGTTCC
>NW_008337147.1:10795409-10827186 GCF_000622305.1 Nannospalax galili
AATAAACCCTTTCCTCCCCAAGTTGGTAGTGGTCAGAGTGTTTTGTCACAGCAATGAAGAACAAACTAGGACACCATCCCTCCCAGTCCCCCTACAACTCTACCCATGTCCCCCCATTCCCTCTCATTCTTTTCCCCTTTATTTGTGTTATATCTAAAACATATATATGTTATATATAACATATATATGTGTGTGCATATTATCTATATATGTATATACACATACACACACATATATACATATACATATATATATACACATACATACATACATACATACACACACACATATAAAGTGATCTGAGTCCATTTAGTAGTCCTCATGGATACCTGTGTTTAGGGATGCCCACTAGATAACCTGTCATGGAGAGGGAGCTAGTCTGTGGAGAAAACTGATCCTCCCTTCTTCAGTATCTATTGATCTCCAGTAACTTGTCTTGAGGTAAAACCATCTTCCATCCACCTTGGTATGTCAACTGGTTCTGTCATTATATAGATCTTATTAAACTACCATATGTGGAGATTTTGTTGATGCAGGTTCCCTATAGTGTCTAGAATTCATTAACTAGCAGCAGGTAACTTGTCCCTCTGGCTCTTACATTTTTTTCCCAACCCTTCTGACTCTGATGTTCCCTAAGCCTAAGGTGTAGAGGTTGCATTGTAGATGTGTCACCTAAGGCTGGGCACCTCACAGTCATTTATTCTCTGCTTTTCAGTAGAATTTTATACTAGTATCCATCTATCATAAAAGGAAGTTTCTTTGATGAGTGGTAAGAGGTACATTTGTCTTTAAATATAAGGATATATATTTAGACTATAGTAACAAATCACATTGGTCTAGGGAAGTGACAGAAGTATGTTTTTCTCTAGAGTCTGTGACCTCTCCAGCCATGTGTGTTTGGCTATGTTTACAGTACCACGCCTAACTGCCCTCCCATTGAGGGAATCTTAACTCCAATTAGACAGCTCTTGATTACCCTAAGATAAAAGTGCCACTACTAGGGGACTGGAGAGATGGTTCAGCAGTTACAAGCACTGGCTGTTCTTGCAGAAGATCCAGGTTTGAATTCCAGTACCAACATTACAGCTAACAACTGTCTGTAACTCCAGTTCCAGGAGATCCAACACCCTCCTCTGTCCTCTATGGGCATTGTACAACACAGGTGTACTTACATACATGCAGGCAATATACACATACATATAAAATAAAAATAATTAAATTTTTTGAAGTGCTACTACTACACAAATAGTTTGCTGGGCCAGTCATTTTTGTGGTTCACTGGCTTTACAGTTGGGTTGGATCATTGATTTCTTTTCTCCCATGGCAGCTTGCATAGTATCATCTGATACTATGAGAGCCAGTTAAGAGAGAAGGCTTTTAGGTCAGTTCCAGATTGATTGTTCCAAGTCCTGTATCCAAAATATGTCCTTTCTTCAGCAATAGGGTCTTACCTTCAAGTTCTGAGAGACAATAAAGGGCTATTGAAATAGCTTGTATTATTTTGGGAGTCTCTTGAACTAGCCCGCACTCTTTCCTTCTTTCTGATTTATCATTTTTAGAAGGGAAATGCCTGTGGTTTGCCCACCTCACTGTTATATTTTAGAAGAACATAATTTGTCTGGTCTCATAGCTTCAAATGTATATACAGGAAGGACATGGATATTAGCAGCCAGAGAGTAAGATAGTAAGCACTGGCTTGTATATCCTAAGTATTCATATGTTGAATTTCTAATATTCAAGGTGAAATTATTCAGAAATAGGACGTGAAAAGAGATAAAGGAGGTCATAAATGTTGGACCAGTTGATTGTTGAATTTGACAATTTGATTGGACTAAGAAAAGCCTAGACTATCAGTGACACACACTTCTGCATGTGTCTGTGGGGATGTTTACAGAGCAGATTAAGGTTTAGAGACCTTTCCTGAATATGGGCATCATCAATCAGCAGGCATGGGGCCCTGATGGAACAAAGGGAAGCATTTTAGAGCAGGCAGGATTTCTCTTCTTCCATATCACCACAGGAGAGCCATTTCTCTCTACCATGACATTATGCTTCATTATGGTCCAGGAACAACGGACCCAGCTGGCCATGGACTGAAGCCTATGAATCTGTGAGCCACAAGCCTTTCCTCTTTTAAACTGTTTCTTTCAGGAATTTGTCACAGAAATGAGAAAGCAACACAGGCCATAGTTCAGTAGGATTGGTTCTCTTAAGGGAGGGGAGGGGGCACCAGGATTATATGCAAAGAGGAGATGCCATGGGGAAAAACTGAGCATTAAAATCTCAGTTTTCAGGGGTCAGAAGAACAGAGTTTGGTTCCCAGCAGACATACGGTGGCTAACAACCATCTGTAACTCCAGTTCCAGGGAAATCTGATACTCTCTTCTGGCCCCTGTGGGCATTGCACACATGTGGTGCACTTATATACATGCAGGCAAAACATTCATACACATAAAATAAAAATAAATAATATAAAAATATTTTCTAATCTCGGGTTGACTTACAGATTTCTCAATGCATCCTTTCACTGCTGCAAATTTGGGGTTTCATGTTTTCATTTTGAGACTCCGTTATTAGGCATGTAGACATTTAGAATTCTTCTATTGCCTTGCTAGAGTGGCTACTTTATTGTTACTTAATATTCCTCTTCACCCTGGAAACATTCTTTGTTCTGAAGTCTAGTTTTCCTGGAAGTAAGATAATTGTATCAGGCTCTTACATATTTGACAGTTCATCTTTTCTATTCTGTATCCTTTAACATAGCTACATAGCAACAAATAAAAATGTAAAATAGAATCAAGAAGTGAAAACTTCATTACTTTAAAAACCCACACTCACTTGTAACCACTAAAATTAGAGAACCTAACTTTTAGAAATGTAGATGGAAAATAACTCATACACATCTACCTTATTCATTTATTTATTTTTATTACATTTGTGTGTGTGTGTGTGTGTGCGTGTTTGTGTGTGTCTATGCATGCAACAGCACATGTGCGGAGGTCAGAGGACCACTTACAGGAGTCAGTTTTCTCCTTTCACCATATAGGTCCTGGGAATGAACTCAGGTCATCAAAATTGGCAACAAGGTGCCTCTACATACTGAGCCATCTTGTTGACCCTATATACACTTTTATAAAAATTATCAATATTAATAAAAAGGTGTAGCTAAATTTGTAGAAATTTATAGCGCTAAACATATATAATACCTGAAGACCTTTTTATTTGTCCGTTGTTTTTGTTGCTTTCAGATAAGTGTCACCACACTGCCAAGATGGCATTAAGCTCACTATGTAGCACAGGGTGTCCTCAAATGTGTAACCCTCTGTCTCAACTTTCCAAGCACTAAAATGACAGGCACATGCCACCATACCTGACTGATTTGTTGATTATTTTTAAATAGATCTGGGTCTAGAATTTGTCATTTATATAATTTATTTTTTGAGACTATATTAGGCAGGTGCCTAAAAATTAGGCACCAAATTAGGCAGTGCCAAAAAAATGTGCCCCTGAGTGTGTGTGTGTGTGTGTGTGTGTGTGTGTGTGTGTAGCATCTTGAGGCATGCTCTCTAAGATGCAGGATGTAAAAAGGGAGTAAGTAGCAAGATGTTCTAAAAGGAAGTAAACAACTTAATAGCTTTTAGAAGTCCCTGATACTGACCATATTGACTAAGCTTTTCCCTCCACAAACATGTATAAGCCCCAAGAACTGCTAAGAAACTCTCTCAGACAGGACAAGGAGGTTGAAAGAAACGGGGACCAGCTGAGCTGTGGGGAAGAGGCCCAGAGCAATCGAGCCACCTGAAAAAGGGACTGTCCAACCTACAGAGCTGCCTGCAGGTATGCAGTGATCACCAGGTTTCCTGCTTTTGTGAGCTGTCATCCACACTGGCATGGGCTTTTGAGTCATTTCTGGGCCGGTAAGTAATATTTCACCCATATTCCTATAAGTAGCCCCAATAAAAGTCATTGGCTCACCAAGTTGAATTTTGGTGATACTCTTACTTTGGTCCATCACTGGTCCCCTGTCACTGGGGTGAGTAACATTTGTTCAGATCTCCTCAGGAATAGTGTCACACAACAGTGTGAAAAGGGGGGGTTCATTAGATTGATGTATAGGAAAAAGAATGGGGCTCCAACAACAACCAGATGTACACAGGCAACTAAGATCTGGTAGCTGCTCAGTCCACAGAGCTGGTGGCTCAGCAGTCCCAACCTAATACTGAAGGCCTGGGAAATTTTCTGGAGAGTTTCTGGTCTTCTGGCCACACTAAAAAGAGGAAAGAGTTGGAATCGGATGTCAGTGGAGGATGGTGCCAGGAGTGGCAGGAGCAGCACCGTCAGCACTGGCAGCAGCACCAGTAGCAGCACGGAGATAAACACATCCACCTTGAGGAACCAAGGCAGCAGCACTGCTTTCCCTTGGCCCTCTTCATGTATGGGTCATCTGTTAGAAGGGGCCATTCTGAGGGTCTTCTCCCTTTAATTAACCTGCTCTAGAAATGCCCTCACAATGTTACCCAACGGCATATCTTGTAGTTGATTCCATATCCATCAAGGTGACAATCAAGATTAGACAAGGTCTTGCTCCACAACCCAGGCTCATCTTCAAATCACTTATGTAGCTTAAGCTGGCCTTGATCTTGCAGTCTTTACCTCTACCTCACAAATGCTGAGATCACAAGCATTCATGCCATGTGTGGATAATTCCATGGGTTTTTTTTTTTTTTAACATCTTAGTGGCAAATGTTTTTTGATCTTTAATAAGATAGCTTTTTGCTTTTTTTTTAATGAGATCATAGAAATACAAAGTCCAAATATAGTACTTGAGAATGAACAGATTTGGATCAAGAGAAGATGAAACATTTGCTCAACATTTCGCTGCTAATTACTTTGCCAAATTGAGATTAGAATCCATGTCTAATGACTTACAATAAAGATAATAGCAAGTTCAAACAGAAAATTGCATTACAATTAGGAAAATTATTTAAGATAAGCATCATTTTAGCAAATGCATTTTCTACTTCACCAAATACTTGGTTTCCTCTGTCCACTCTTACATGTAAGAACGCATGATCCTTCTCACTTGCTCTCTGCCTACTTTTCAAGTGACTGGAACAGCTAATTTCTTTGAAAGATGAAGGTCATTGTTACAACTTAAGAAAGGTGATTTTATTATATGGCAATTAGTATGGCACATTAAAAAATGAGTACAGCACTTTTTAACACACATGTTGTGTAATCGAAATGTTTCTTGGTTAATACACTATTTCCTTTGTCCATTTAGCCTAGGATAACAGTCAATCACTCATTTAGATAAAATTCCTATATTCATATAGTTGTGTCTTATTCTAAACTATTTATAGAGATATGAAATGATTTTTGAAAAGTATCTAATTTCCTGAAGTTGCTGAAAATGTAAAACTTAAACATTTTATTCTATTTCATGAACTGTTGATGATTTTGTTTTCCTGGACATTTTCTTCAAAGTCGCTATTACATGAAAAGAGATACTTGAGGAAAAATAGTTAAATTGCAATCAGTAGGAATTAGAGTACAAGGAAATGAAAGAGATGTGTTTTGGAAAATCACATGGACTTTAATGACATACAAACCCATCATTTAAATTTTTAGAAAAAGCCATCAGACACAGTATGCAAGAACTAGAAGGCATATAAGTAGAAAAATTGTTTCATATAGCATTTGTTTATAACAGTAAGGAATGACAAATTGTGTCAAATTGTGTCCTTAAATTGGATTGATCTACAAATAAATTCACATTTGTGTATGCCAGTATACGATGTGGTGACAAAGAAGACTCCTCTACTTGAATTATAAAATATTTGTCTATATTTACTTACTTCCTTTTCATATTAAAACTAGGATGGTTAGAGTTTCTGTATTTACAGGACAAACAAAGCAATTTCAAACCTCAGCTACAGTTTATTTCCTTTCCTTTGTTCGGGTAGCAGGATAATTCCTCTGGCTTGTGGAACAGTGAATATGGTTTCATTATCTTTGTTTATTCAGCTATTATTCAAATGTCAACTTGATGGTCCCTGTAAGACCCAAGCTAGCAAGAAAGAGTTTTTCATCTTGATACCAAGAAGTCATTAGGATTAATATGTTAATGTTTATCAAATTACTCTGAACACTCAAGTGTATGGCTGTGCATTAGTACAAAGGATTATCTGGTAAGCCAAATTAGTAGAAGCAAGCAGCATGGTAAAACAAAAATCATCTGCTTTTAAGAATTAGGTAATTATAGATAATTAATGGAAAGGAATAATAATTAGTGAATACATAGTAGTTATACAATAATCAGTTAACACTTTAAAAATAATTAACTTTCTTAATGACCATTTTCAACAAAATTAATGTAGGTTTCATGAGTAGCTGCTGACAACTAAAATACTAATAGGTCCTCATTGCAGTGCTGCCAGAGGGGTGAAAAGAATATGGTGAGAAAATCATCTTGCTTTTCATGAGTTCACTCCTCCCATTTGCTTCGATAAGGAAGAATAATTCCACTCCAAGAAAGTGATCTTTATTTGGAGTTAAATAATTTAAGTAATGACAAAATATATGTATACACATATATCATACTGTTTGTGTCTGTGGTGTGATATATAAACACATGTATTTGTAATTGCTGCATTTAAATATCACTCATTCAGTTGAAATAATTTTAAACCATTTCATCATCCTCTTTGACACTTTCTATTTCATGGGTATATCTAGCCAGTCAAGAGTATGTGTTTTTTCTTCTAGATCTATTTTGATCCTTCCATTCCATGTGTCTGCATCACTACACATCAGCCTCTTCAAGGTATGTGGCTTGCCACATTTATCTTAGACACAGATATCTTCTTTCCTAAAGCCTGGTTTACACCTAGGCTCAGTCCTACTCAAAAAGTATCAATGACTCCTATTGCCTATCAGGTGAACCCCAAACAATTCACACTGACATGCAAACTGATCAAAACACAACCCAACTTGTCTCTCAAATCTTATTTCATTTTTCTAGTCATTTTAAATCTTCTTTGAATGAATTAAATAAATTCATTATTTTCTTAAAATTACTAATTCAGGTACTCAATTGTAAGATGACTAGAACATATGTTGTCAGTTGTTGATATTCCAAACAACACTAAATTTCTCATTAAAATCTACTTTCTGTGGGGCTGAAGAAATGGCTCAGTGCTTAAGCACACTGGCTGCTCTTGCTGAGGACTTGGGTTCAGTTCCCAGCACCCACATAGTGGTTAACTACACTCTATAACTCCAGTTCCAGGTATTCTGACAACTTCTTCTGGCCTTAGCAGGCATTGCACACATGTGGTACACTTACATACATGCAGACAAAATGGCTCATACACATAAAATAAAAATTGTCCTGCTCTTGGTTACCCACCAGAACTGGATGGTAAGACTCTATTGCTGAAGACACTACATACATGAACTATAGACCCAGCAAGGAGGAATAAAGATGGTACTCACTTCAGAACTGCATTCTATGGCTAGTGTTCATAGTGCTGGAAGGTGCTATGCAAGTAATTGGAAAGAAAAAATCATCATCATCCTTACCAGCTGCGAACTCTATAAACTACAATAACTGGCCTGGCAATATAAGCCCTTTTGTGTAATAGTGATGCAAATATTATGGGAATAACAAAGTATTATTTAATTGGATTTATAGTTTGCTTCCTAGGATGTAACCATGCCTGACACTGATACCAGGCTTAGGAACCTGAGGTTAAACAGGTCACAAGACATAAGTAGGGGTGAACCTATAAATGCTAGTTTTCTACTAAATGGCTATTGTAACTAAACTAACTCAATGATTTATTGCTATACATACAGATTAATGTATCTCTCAACTTTCACTAAAGAAGTTTCCTTATGCATCAGATTGTGATTAACACAAAAATCCACAAGTGGCCAATGTGCAGAGAACAAGAGGCTGCAGAGATTATCTCCGAATAGGATACTTATATCAAACTTCTTTCCCACCCCAAGTCTCAGGGTAATTGCAGAAGAGGGGGCAGAAAGACTGAAAGAGCCAGAGGTGGTAGATGACCATAATGAAACAGTCTTCCAGGCAGCTGGTCAGTTACTCATATGAACTTACAGCAATGGTGACACCATGCACAAGTCCCATGCAAGCGTGAATCAGAAAATAATCCCAGCATAGACAGAAGGAAATGGGTAAGAAGCCCCAACCTCACCTAAGGAAACTGTGGCAACAGTTGCTAGGAGGGGCAGAGACAGTCTCTTTCAGAGATGAGACTCAGTAGGTTACCCCGGGTCCAGTAGATGGACCCACACTGAAGGGCATTTGGAGACACAAAATAGACTTTACAGACCTTATTATATAGAGAGTACATTAAATTAGGTGGGGGGGCAATAAGGGGAGGTGTGGATGGGAGGGAATCTAAATATCATCAAATGATATTGTGTGAAAAATCACAAAAATTCAATTAAAAAAATTTAAGTGCTTTCTGTGGCATAACTTTCTCCAGTTGTAATATAAATAACTATTAATAGCTACTGGTTAGCACCAAGGGTAGTGAATCCTGGTCTAGAAGAGAATGAGCTAAAATTTGCTGTTGGGACCACCCCCTGCTTTTGAGTACTATGCAGTTGTCAGCTCTCTTTAGGACAGTGAGTATTTGCTATAGGGAATGTTCATCATTCATCTGACTTTTTGACATTTGTCTCAGATTTTTACCAACTGTGTGTCCCTGGACTTGGCCATAAGAGACTCCTACAGATTGTTCTTTTATGAATATCAATTGCTAGTCTTTTGGAAAAAGAAATTTTGCTAGACTATAAGAGAAGAAAAAAGGACACAGTGGGACTGCTTCAGATGATAGTGTTGTTTAAAATCTATTGAAAGCATTACACTATATAAGAAATCACTGCACCAAGAGTAAAATTGTGCTGTTTATAACCATTTGTACATTTATAGTAAAAAGAGAAAGAGAAGTAAGCAATTAAGCTTTGCCAGATTCTTATATGTAAGTTGATGTAAGAATGACTTACAATATGAACAGAATCTGGGCTAATGACCTTTATTTAACCTTACACTAAAAAACTACTGCTTATAACACAAACAAGCCATGTGCTCTTGTAACCTGGGCACCAACCTTAATCCCTCAGGATCCCACTTTCCCCTCCACCCAAAAGAGTGAATGAATGTAGAGGTGCTTCATCAGCATATCAAGTGCTGAAAGCGACATATTCTCACTGGAAGCAGAGAATTGAGAAGTCCAACTGATATTGTGTATATGAGATACTTTAGATCTAGGGATCAAAGGGCAAGATTCTCTGATAAGATAAGGATGGATCCCAGCTTATAGTTCCCCAATTCATACTGGAGAAGCTGTTTGAATAAAAATATGAGTGATTCCTTGTTCAGAAGCACAGTTCTGAGAAAGACACAAAAGGGGGATGGTTCTCAGAATTCAGTCTGCTCTTGGCCTTAACACTAAGAGTCAGGCTGATTCTTTATTCAGGTAAGTGGCTTAGAAAAACTACAGGCTGACACTAAATCCTTCAGTAGAGTGATGAATGTGTCAAAAGGTCTTGTCACCTAAAGTATTCAAGATGTCCCAAAAAAAGAATGCGGCTTCTGTGGTCAAAAGAAGTGTTGCAGAAGTAACCTCATCTGTGCAGATATTGTCATCAGGCTGCTGTATGCCCTTCTCTGTATCTTCACAGAAAGTGGGTTGAGTTAGCTGATCTTTAATCAACAAGGAAGTTTATAGATTACAGTATCCAATTTTAACTGAATTAGATCTCTATAAAATGGGTGTGTTTCCAATTAAACCAGGGACTGGATATCAGTGTAAATTATTAAGTAAAAGAGAGAAAAGTCAGAGCTTACATTATTATTAGTAGTAAGAGACTCACTGATAATACTGATTTTATACATTGGTGACACTTTTTTATTTTTACTGAATTTTTTTGTATATTTCATACAGAACATCTCAATCTTAATCATCTTTAGACCTCCATACCCACTGGCACCCTCCCATAGCCCCCCACACACACTGGAGCTCATATACTCTGTCATCCCTGTTGAGGCCCACTGTGTTGTCAGTGTCCCCAGCCATTCCCCAGTACAAGTCCATCCACTGAGTCTAGTTAGCCTATCTAGAGTCCCTTGTTTTAGGAAGATCAGCTCTTCTTCCTTTGTAAAATCCATGAAAATCTAATCAGGTCTGACAGGAAACCAAACAAAGTAAATAAAGTTATCAAGAATATGAACATTTATCCTCAACCAGGAAGAGAAACTTTATCACGCTAAATGCATGTTGTGCTTTGTGACATTGGTTAATGATAATGGTGTTTGTATATATAATAAATGAATGTAGGAATGAATAAATGAATGCCTGATATAAAAAAATATTTGGAGATCATTGCTCATGCTAACAACAGGCAGAAATAAAAGCTGGTAGCAGCCCAACTTTTCAGCAGGAAATTTGACAAGCAAGTTGAATGGAATGCTAATGGGTAGTTTATAAATATGGAATTATGGAGATAATAAACAACTAAACAATGTGGACAAATTTCCAAAATAGCATGCTGAAGAATTTAGACTAAAAACTGGTTTCATTTGTTTACAGTTTGGGTTGTAATGTTGTTTTTATTGTTGTTTGAAATGCTGGTCATCCTCCTGCCTCAGCCTCACGAGTGCCGAGACATGCAGGCATGTGTCACCAAATCTGACTGTGGCAAGTGAAATTTTATTCTGATGGGAATGATAATCATGGTTCCCAAGGCCTAGGAAACAACATAAAGACTTCCTAGGATAATGAAAATGTCTGATGTCCCATTTGAGGTAGGCTACACAGTTACCTACATTCATCCAAACTCACTAAATGGTATATTTGACGTTGTATATCTCACTGTCTATAAAGTCTACCTCAAAAAGTCAAAATACATTAAAATAAATAACATCACATGGAATTGATTGCACTTTATCTGCAGTTCGAATTTGTCAGCTCATTGTAATATTTGTTCATGCGTCCATCTCTCATCAGAAACAGTGGGGGTAAATATTAAATCTTATTTTTCCTCTTTTAACCTACCATGCATACAATAGCTATGTTCCTGGCTCAGGACAGGTATTGTTTATTGAATGAAAGCAACAGTAAATTTTATTTACTGTTTCTTTAATATTCCTTTAATTAGTGAGTAGTTCTCCACAGTAACTCTATGAGGAAACTTCTCATTGTCCCTAGAACAATAACAAGAACATTTCTCAGAGTTCCTGTAAATGCTTTGAGTTTTAAATCAGTCAATTTTGAATCCCAGTTACAGATAAATGCCTTCTTTCTACCAGCAGTGTCTTCAGCAAATCAGCTGACCTCCCTTTCTCAGTGATTCAAATGGAGATACTAAGACTCAACATGGAAGTTGTTGAGGATTTTAAGTGAAATATAAAATGCACAACAGCACAGTATGATGCATATAATAAGCATGCCATAAGCGTGAGCTTTAGTCCCACATCCTATAAAAATGAAAGCATTTCTACTGAAGTCATCAAAATAATACAGCCTACTGTTTCTCTCAAACTTTAAACGTGTGTGCAGATGGCCAGAGAGGTTCAGTAATTAAGCCCTAGCTCCTGCATAATTTAGAGTTTCCAGGCGACGTCCTCCTCAGTCCTGTTTTTAATTTGATGTAACTGGGTAAGTGGAAGTGTTAAGCCCCACACCTTTTGAAGCTAGTGTATAGAAACTCTCCTTTAAATCTGTGAGAAACTTCCTCCCAGAGCCCCAGAGCTCAGCAGTGACTCTTTCAGGCTGTGACAATTTAATCAGACAGCTCCTTGTAGAATTTGTTTTTATGAGGCTGCCGAAATACCTGAGGAGCTTCTCCCTTGCACTGTTTTACTGCACACCTCCCTGGGACAGTGGTATCAGTTGTTTCCTGCTAACTGCCTCATAACACATTCCATTAAAAAAGGGAAAACCAGAGGGAGGAATGCTAGCAGTTTATATTTGTTCTGTTCCCTGCAAATACCTTGTTAAAAACTGAAAGAATAGGCAGTGTTTTTTTATTTATAATAATAAAACCGAATTCTAAACTGAAGTGTCTCTAGCCTCCACCCATGAACTAGCATCTGAAATTCAAGTCTCTGACAAGTCCACATGTCTGGTATTTCAGACCCTTCACAGATAAGCCTACAGATTGCAGAAGTAATGAGCCCTGAAGATGGAGCTTTTATCAGATGATGCCTACCAACTTCACCTACTCAATACACACAGACAATGTGTGATTTCAAGGAAACTATGAAATTGGAAATCTCCTTTGATGAGAACATACATTTAAATAGCTTAACATGGAATTTTTTCCCTGAAACCGTTCTTTCTACTACATTTAAAACTTGTTTATATTTTTATTTATTCTTTTGATAATATGCGTATGAGTGTATTGCTACATGTAAGTGCACCCATGTCATGCAATGTCAGCAGAGGTCAGAAGAGGGTGTCAGATCCCCTGAAACTGGAGTTACAGATGGTTGATAGCCACCATGTGGGTGCCGGGAACTGAACCCAGATCCTCTACAAGAGCTGTCAGGTCAGTGCTCTTAACTGCTGAGCCATCTCTCCAGCCCCTGCATTTTTTAATCTAACTATGAAAATAATCATTCGATTGAGCTAATTGATTTCATTTAAAAAAAGATTCCATTTACTTACAAGAATTTTTACTGGACCCACAGCCAGGAGATCCCGATAGCCTCAGATGAGCAGCAAGCTGCAGTACTAATCAGAGAAAGTGGCTGTCCTCATCTGTGTATAATGCTTTCAAATGTGTGTTGAGTGAAACCAATCTCCATCTTTAGCATGCTGGAGCAGCAGTAAACAAATCAGCCACCTCTAGAGGACTTGCCCCAGAATTCTACTCAGGAAAGTTGCTAGTTACTGCAAGATGACTAACTAGGCTAAACACATCTTCTTGTTTTTAAAAATATGTGTAAATGAAGAGATATTTCCTGTGTCTATTACATCATAGATAATACCTAACTATGGTTTCAAGGCCCCCAAATGATGAATACCTCCCAACCTTGGAACTTTCAACCTAATATTTATTAATATTTATTTTAACTTAATAATCTCCCTTTGCCAAAAGTAACTCTGTTGGTAGGTGCTTTGACTCACATGCAGGAAGCCCTGGATTTAATGCTCACCACAGAATAAAACTGGGTATGGTGGTGCCCACCTGTAAACCCCATCACTTGGAAGCTGAAGGCAGGAGAATTAGAAGTTCAAGGTCATCTTTGGCTATACAGTAATATCAGGGCAGCCTGGGCTATATGAGACCTTATCTCAAAAAAAAAAAAAGAAAAAAAGAAAAAGAAAAAACTCATTAAAATAGAGAATCTAATTAATACAACAATAAGAGTGTGAGGGAGAATGCATTCATTTTAATGCGTGCAGCCATGATGAAGCGAAGCCTTAACCTTATCACTGGCATCATAGATATTCTTTTCTTTTTTTTTTTTTGATATTCTTTTCCTACTGCAGATTTCTTTACCACTGGGAGCATGTTCAAAGGGAGACCAGTTTGAAGGAACAAAAGAAATTAATTTAGCTAAGCAGTTGACTGTGAACATTGTATAATTGAAAGAAGAATACTAATTATACACAGATAAATGGTCTATCTCATTATGTTAAATTTCCATTTTCCTCGGGCTGTGCATAGGTTAAAAGTAGAGCTTTTGTTTTCAAGTAGAAGGTTGAAAAATAGCAACCATAAAATGAAACTTTTATCAAATTTAAGTCATAAATCAATTCTAGACATTAAAGCAAATAGAAACAAGAAAAATAAAATGACCAAAAAAGGAAGGAAGGAAGGAAGGAAGGAAGGAAGGAAGGAAGGAAGGAAGGGAAAGAAAAAGAAAGAAAGAAAGAAAGAAAGAAAGAAAGAAAGAAAGAAAGAAAGAAAGAAAGAAAGGAAAAATCAAATTATAGCCAAACTTCACAAACTCAGAAGAGAGTGCAGGCTCTAGAGAAGATCAGATTGTGTCTATAGTGGAGTAGTGGATGCATGTAAAGGATGTCACTTTAAGGTGGCTAATTATTTCTCCCATATTTTTTCTTTCTCAATCATGTAAGCCCTGATACAGTTTGCAAGAATGTTTTAAGCTTTTCCATAATATATGGTGCGTCATTCATAATGCAAATCTAATTATACATAGTCATCAAGAGATTAAGGAGATTTTACTACTTACAATTGGTTTTACCAGTCAGCCATGCCATCACTCTATTTCTATAAAGGTCTGTGTGGTTTGTATATTACAGTTATCTTTAAAACTGAGCATGTTCTCATTTTTCAGTCTTGCCTTTCTGAAATTGGTCCTCCATTGTGCTATACCATTCCATGTGTCCTATTTCACCTTTGTCATAGTTGGTTCTGGAATGACCCCCAAGGGCTCATATATTTAGGACTTGTTCCCTAATGCAGTGATGCCCAATGGTGGGGCTTTAATGAAGTAGTTAGATCTTAATAATTTTTCAAGATTTTAAAAAATTTATGTATGCGCATGTGTATAAGTTTACGGGCAGGAGCCCATGTGGCCAGAAGATGCCATCAGATCTCCTGGAAGTGGAGTTACAGTCAGCTGTGAGCAGTCATGTGGGTGCTGGAAACAGAACCTGGATTCTCTGTAAGAGCAGTAAGTGCTCTTACCATTGAAGCATCTCCAGCCCCTAACTAATCATAATTCGGTGGGCTGCTGGGAAAGAATGGAGACTTAGGAAGTAGGATCAGAAAACATGAGCAAAACAGATCTTTCTTTTCTCCTTTTCTTCTTCATTCTCTGTCTCTTTGTCTCTCTCTCTCTCTCTCTCTCTCTCTCTCTCTCTCTCTCTCTCTCTCTCTCGTGTTAGGAATTATGTGCTTTGCACATAATAGGCAAGCACACGTCCACTAAGTTGTTCAGGCTGACCTGGAATTCACTGTGTGGCCCAGGCAGCCCTTGAACTTGGGAACCTCCTGTATCAGCACCCACAATAGCCTGGATTGCAGGCCTGTGATGAGAAGCCTGGCCTTTAAAAAGTGATGTCTGCTTTAAGTCATTTACTTCAGGTGCTGTGCTGCATGCCTTTAGTTGTCAATGTGACACACCTGGAAAGAGGACACCTAAATTGGGGAATCCCTTCCCTTGGATTGACCTGTGGCCATGTCTGTGTCTTGATTGTGTAGTAATACGGGAGGGCCCAGACCCACTGTGGGCAGTGCTATCCCTGTCCTGTATAAGCAAGCAGGCTGAGCATAGACCAGGGCAGCAAGCTAGTAAGCAGCTACATGAAATGGTAAATATGTTAATTAGCTTCAGTGTGAACCATTTTACTATCTCTACACCTTAGCAGCATGCTGCATATCTTAAATATTCACAATATTACTCATGTTTCTGTTTTCTTGTTTCATGCCCCTTTTATTTTGGGTTTCTATGGAAAGCACATTGAAGATGCTTTCCATAAAACATTAAGCTCTGTGGTAGTACAATTTTTCAACAGTTTCTGATGAAATTGATATTTAAGCACAAGAATTATTTTAATTGACAAATTTGAGGATTACATCTCAAGAAAATGTGGAATTTCAGCCTTGAGCTGTCCTTTTAGAAAATCGACATTTTGATTTGAACTAAAATAATATTTCTTAAGCATTTTCAAAATTACTGTCATAAATTATAATACAAATTCAGAATGAAATGCACCCAAATGGAATTTTGTCCTGTAAAAGCACTTATCTAAAAAACAAGACTACCAACTTAATGATTTTTATACCAACTATATCCTAAATAATTTGAAAATATGCTCTTACATTTTGTAGAGCATTTTTAAAACACAATTCTCCTTAACAAATCATTATATTACATACTGGCAGGGAAAGAATGTATATAAGAATGCTGAATATATACTTCAACCACCATGAATAACATTAAAGTAAAACTAAGCAAAATAGAGAGTCAATAGAAGGGAAACAAGAGATATGACCAAAAAGAGATCTAAAATTTGTATAAGATGCTTATTTCCATATAAAAGATAGACACACTACAGAAATCAGGAGCCCCAAATTATGAAATAAATTTTACCAGAGCATAAGGATGAACTACAAAAATACATGGAAGAAAAGCACATCTAAAAAGAATTTTTCCTACATTTTCTTATTTCCCCTTTGATAAAAGCATGACTTCTCCATTGTATGTTGATTCAATTTTTTTCATTTCTATCAAGGTATACGAAATAAAAAGGGGGCTGGAGTGATGGCTCAGCAGTTAAGAGCACTGGCTGTGCTTCCAGAGAATGTGGGTTCAGTTCCTAACACCTGCATGGTGGCTAACACCTGTCCTTAACTCCAGTTCCAAGGGATTGACACCCCTTCTTCCCACTTCCATTGGTCCCAGGCATGCTGGGATGCACTTACATGTATACAGGCAAAACACTCATACATGTAAAATAAAACAAATAAAATATTTATAAAAATAAAAGAGATGAAAAAGAAGAAAATCATGTGCCAAACCCTTCCTTTTAGCTAAACTTGAGGGAGGAAATTTCCAGGGTCTGAGGTTTAGGGGGAGGACTCTGTAAGTAGAATGGTAGCTAGATTCAAAGAGCCTCAGTCAGCCTTTTTGATCATTTCCAGTAATGACTAGTATCAGTCACTGCTGGCCCTGCTAAGCCTCCAGCCCTGCTGGGTAGCCATCTGAGTATTGAACTAAATGACCCTCCATGATTCTCATCTGTAGTAGATCAATTGCCTTTTAGCATTTTCACAGCTGGTTGTTTGGTTAAATGTGGGAAATTCCCCAAGACATCATTTGATTTGGGAATGTATTGTTCACTTAAAGAGAAAGTAATGTGCTGTTGGGACAGTATATTTCCACCGAAGGAATTAGTTCAGTAACCCTGTGCTCCCACAAATAAGAGAGCCCTCCTGGAGAGATGGGTTGTTTGGTCAAACTCTTAAGGGCACACTAATAATAGAAAATTTTAAACATGGAAGTTATTAATATTTCTAAGAGAATAATCAATGCTGCCTGAATTTTAGTTGAGGTTAAAAAAATTTTCCCTCAAAGAACTGGGTCATAAGATAGAAAAATTGTTCATTTAATTAAAATGCAAATTATGAGACATCACCAATGAAGTGTTGATTTATGGAATTTTAAATTTATATGAGCGCTTTTAAACTTTTTTTAAAAAATAAATTTTATTTTTAAAAATTTGTACACACACACATATATATATAAATTACCATACAGAAAGGAAATAAAAAAACAATGTGTTCTTCCTTCATTAGAAAAGAAAAGTGATGAGAATCTGTTTAATCTAACAAACCCTCTCTGGTTGCTTCTAACAGTAGGCCTTGAGACTTGGTTGGTCCTACTGCTGCTGATGCTGATGCAATTTAACAGCTTGTTTCCCTGACCCCAATCTACAGAGTTTTTCCTAAAACAATGGTTACATCTTCTTTCTCATTTGCTTTAGCATCAGAGCTTTTGCATGGAGAAAAATCTCTAGATAATGTGTTTATTGCATCATTATTAAGAATGTACCATCAGGGCTGGAGAGAAGGCTCAGCAGTGAAAAGGCTCCTTGCTCTTGCAGAGGAACTGGGTTCAATTCCCAGCACCCACATTTGGCTAACAACTGCCAGTAACTCCAGTTCCAGGGAAGGCAACTCCCTCTTTTCACCTCCAAGGGCACTGCACAACATAGGTGCACCTACATACATACAGGCAATACACTCATACACATAAAAATAATAAATAAAATATTTTTTAGAAGAATGTACTATCAAAATGTTTTTCTGCAATCTCTCTGGGTCTCTGTATCACCTTTTGTAAAAGGAAATTGTTTCAAAATCTAACTTAGTCTTTGTAAGCAATTGATACATGTACAATGCATGCCACACCAGTTGGCAATTAGAACATATTCCAGAGATATTAGCTTATTATCCAGTGCCCTACCAAAAGTCAAAAGAGGGGCTAGAGCAATGGCTTAGTGGTTAAGCACTGACTGCTCTTGTAGAGGACCCGGGTTCGAAAATCAGCACCCACATGGTGGCTACAAACCGTCCTTAACTCCAGTTCCACGGGAATCCAAAGCCCTATTCTGACCTCTGTGGCACTGCACGACACGGGTGCACTCAGATACATGCAGGCAATACACTCATACACATAAAATAAAAATAATAAATAAAATATTTTTTAAAAATCGAAAGAGACAAATTCAAGAAATCTCCAAAGGAAATGTATCTTAATAGAGACAGGCTAAGGGAAAAGAGCAAAGGAGCTGATAGAAACACACAAAAGTCAGACACTTTCATTCACTTTAATACATTGAACCATGTCTGCTTAGTGCTCGACCTATATACTGAAGAATGAAAGTTCGGTTTATTCTAAATTCCATCATTTTTTGTCCTATAATGGATATGCAAACAGAAGCTATAGAACTATTTCATTTCTGGGGGCTAGAGAGATGGGTCAGCGGTTAAGAACACTGGTTGTTCTTGCAGAAGACCGGGTTCGAAACCCAGCACCCACATGGCAGCTAACAACTGTCCCTAACTCCAGTCCCAGGAGAGCTGACAGCATCTTCTGACCTCCGTGGGCATTGCATGACACAGGTGCGCTTACCTACATGCAGGCAATACACGCAAACACATAAAATAAAAATAAATTTTTTAAGTTAAAAAAAAAAGAAATATTCCATTTCTGAGAATAGTGGAAAATGATTAACACTATGATGTTTTATTTGTTTATCCCTTGGGCACCTGAAACAAACAGCAAGTACAAAGGAGTGTTCAGCAGTACTTAAGAGTATTATTCAAGTGCTAAAAAGCCTTTTAGAAAATTCCAGAAACCATCTGAAATACATACAGACATGTAAATGGATAAATCTTTTGGTTTATATATTTTTCAATGTTTCAGAATTCATCCTTTAAAAATACTTTATTTCTTATTTTATTTTATGTATATGAGTGTATTGCCTGCATGTATGTAAGTTCACCCATGTCATGCAATGCCCGAGGAGGTCGGATCTCCTGGAACTGGAGTTATGGATGGTTGTTAGCTGCCATGTGGTTACTGGGAATTGAACCCAGGTCCTCTGCAAGAGTAGCAGATTCTCTTAACCACTGAGCCATTTCTCCAGCCCCTGGAATTCATTCTTTAAGATGTAATAAAAAAATAAACATTTATATGGTTACATGAGTAGGAAGTTAAGAAAAATATAAGCCAAAGAAATTCTCTCTATAATCATGCTATTGAATTTTCCTAGGGAATGCTGGGAAATTAAAGTTTTGTTTCCTTTGCAAAGAAGGTAAAGAAGCAGCAGCAGAGAAGCTGGAACTCACCCCAAGTGTTGATGAGGGTACAGGAGATAGAAAGAAGACAGGGGCTAGGTAGCCTACAGCTGGGGATCATTAATAGCAATCAAGGGCCACTGTAAACAAACCAGCAGGAAGCAGAGAGGCTCTAGTTTTCCTGGTTTTGTAGCAGGAACCATCTGGTCAGAAGGAATTTGGCTGAAAACGCTTATAAGAGAACTAAGTTCCTTTTCCTCTTGTTTTAACCACTATAGGTCACTGAAGTAAAGAAACTGAACCTGCTCATGCTACAACACATTAAACCGCAATTGCAAAATTCCAAATCCACTGTGAATTATGACAAACTCAGCACAACGAAATAGGAAGGATTTTATAGCTGGGGAAAAGTGGATATAGTTTTAAGGGAAACAAGACAAAATTAAACACAGAAAGGAGAGAAACGAGGGGGAAAGTTTTCCTTTATAATACATATATATTCTGTTCTCCAGAGTTTGGAGAGAAATCACTGGATGTTTAATAGCATTTGGGACCAAATCTGTTTGAAAACATGCAGGTGGGAACAACACAATATAGGTAGAGGGGCCAATAATGATGGTGGAAATCAAGGGCCATCTGAACAAGAAAGGCTAATGCTTAAAAAGGAGGGCCAGTCACAAAGGAGAGTGACAGCCAACTGAATGTTGCCTTTTCCACAACCCTCCCACCAGCCTCACACTCAAGATCTCTATCATCTTTGCTCCACTTCCAGATATTTAAAACTTTCAGTCCAGACTCCAGACTTTCCTTTTTAGATTTTTTTTTTTTAATCTTGGAATTTGCTTTACTTCTCTCTGGCTCCCTTTGATTTTATCTGGAGAAGATGGAACACCTCAGGATGAGAAAGATGGATTGGCCTCCAAGTGCTAAGGGGTTCCCCAACTATGAATCAGCAGACTTTCTCATTTTGTTTTTTAAGGGTGTTTCTTACAGACTTTCAGTATAGTCAGAACTGACCATGGGATTAAGATCAATAACTGGGTGTTAAGTGTTGCTGTAACAATCAGTGTCAGTTGGGTGATTTGATCCAAAGGATATTCCAAAGGTAGTATAGTCCTTGAAGTTGAAATTAATCATCAATAACGGCTACTGGATCTAACATCCACACTATCACCTCCATGTCCAGCAATGTATTTTGTAATTAAGAGTTAGGCCAGGTAGAACAAAATTTTGCCTTCTCATTTGGTATCTGGGTAACTAGGCAAAATGTATTAACCCTCTGAGAATCAAGATTCTCACCGCAGGATAGAGAAAATAATATTTGCTCCACAGTTTTGTCAGAGGATTTAAAATGTCAATGTGTGCAGACTCTCTAGCATACAGCCAGGCATAAAGAACACCCTCAGTGGAAGCCAGTTCTTCTTTCCATCAGCTGCTATGAAAACTTCTATGGCTTTCTTTCATTGTAGACAGTGTCACATTTGACTTGTACTCCACTGTGAAATTATGACTATTCGCTGTGATCATTCTTCTTTTACTTTTCATTAGTTTTTGTTAAGTATGTTAGGTGAACACAATTCCCACTAAACAAAGGTAGAAATAATTTCTTGGGTGTTTGCTTTTCTCTCCTGGGCAGCAATTATAATTTGCTTGGAACATAGTTTATTGGAACTCATCAGATTCATTTCCCTGTGGTGCCATTACATACCACCTATCTAAATATTTTTCTGTTGATTTATTTATTCCTTAGAATAGAGCAATAGAGAGTCCATGAGACAAAAAGTATCATTTATTTATCCAAAGGTCTTATAAGAAAATACATGTGTATCCTTAGTACATGGGATTTTTATTTATGGTGATGATTTTTAAATACTATGGAGATTTAAAACCAATTCTATGATTTTTTTCAAAACACTTTAGTATGAACTTGCATGCAGAAGAAGCAATTTACAAATTCAGCTTAAGCACTTCTCAAAGAAACCTTCCAAGCACCATAGAATCATTCCCATTTCAATAATTAACAAGCATATATGCAGTACTTGGAAGTACCACCATGCTGCTGGGCACTGTGGATGTGATGGTACACCAAAATGCCTTGCTCTTATAGAGCTTAAATTCTTTTGTGGGAGATAGAAAATGAATTACTTAATATTGTGTGTGTGTGCGTGCACACATGTGTGTGTTAATCTGTGTATCAGTGTGAAGAAGGAGAAAGGGGAAAGTTGTAAGAGAACATGCAAAGTGGAGATAGGAAGTTGGCATTCTAAATGTTGATGAAGGTGGCTCACTGCTTTTGAATTTTGTTGAAAAATCTGAAAGCACCAAACAGCTGTAGATATGTGAAGAGATTGCATTTCAGACAGAAGGAGCTGCATGTGTGAGGTCCCTGCGACAGGAGGATTCTCGATTATAGGAGAGAAAGCAAGGGCAGTGTTGAGGCAGGAGATTAGAGAGGAGCGGGAGATTCCCGAGGCACCAAGATTTGCAATCGCCACTGAGGACTGGAGCCCTGACACCACAACCAGAAACTACATAAAAAATAGAGCATAAACATAAAAAGTAGATAATATGTACATTAAAAGATCCTGGGTCAGGGCTGGAGAGATGGCTCAGCAATTAAGAGCACTGACTGCTCTTGCAGAGGACCCGGGTTCAATTCCCAGCACCCACATAGCAACTACAAACCATCCTAAACTCCAGCTCAAGGGGAATCCGAAGCCCTCTTCTGACCTCCATGACATTGCACAACACGGGTGCACTCACATACATGCAGGCAATACACTCATACATAAAATAAAAAATTAAAAAAAAATTATGGATCTTAGCACAGGTCTCTACAGGTCTCTGATACTTGACCTACCTCCAATGCTGGAGCATTTCCAAGCTTGGTAGTGTTTTTGTTCCTTAATACACTATCTCTTTTTCTGTTACTCTCCACATATCTATGTCTGAATCATTGTTCAGAGACACAAGAACCTGGAAATCCAAGTGGGTGCCCTCAGGCCACTGATCCACACCTGTTACAAGGTGTCTGGCATGGAAGAACAAAAGGTTAGAAGGAGAAGTGGGGGCCAGGCCACAGGGAGCCTCAGAGTGCTTGCACAGTTTTTGAATCAGAAATAAATTTTGTTTAGAAAAATAGTAGAAAAGCTTTAGTTTCCTAGTACAGAGTCCAGATTAATATACTTTAGTTCAGATATTTTTAAAGAAAAAGTAGTCTTTCAACTAGCCAAACCAAAACTATTTATTTACTGTCATAAAGATTCATAATAAGTATTTTACATACACTACCCTTGATTCACCTAGGACTGAAGAAAATCTGATCATTGAATCTTCTTTTCTTACTTTCTACAGTGAGAGAATCACAGGAATCTTCAGTTTAAATTTTACCTTCAGTTTAAAGTTGTGCTAATGATAAAAAAGAATACATTTTTGGAAGACTGGTTTTAGGTTCTACTTGGTTAAAAGAACAATTTATTTCCCATGATTAAGGAATCCAAGCCCACAATAATTGGTAAAGAAGATTCCTTCCAAAACTCCTTGAATTCACTTCAGGTAAAAACCATTATCAGCAGAACACAGCAGGTCTATAATGTCATCTAATTCCTTTATATAACTTTAAGACCCCAAAATATTCAAACACAAGCATGAGAACTTACAATGAAACAAATGCTTAAGTACTGAGGGTTAGAGAAATGGTTCAGTGATCAAGAGCACTTATTGGTTTTCCAAAGGACCAGAGTTTGGTTTCTAGCAGCCAGGTTGGGTGGCTCACAGCTGCCTGTGACTCCATCTTCAGGGCATCTGACACCCTCTTCTGTGTCTCTGAAGGCACCCCCACACATGTGGCATATACTGAAAATATCTTTCAATAAGACTTAGGTACCAAACCCCTCTCACTGATAAAGAGAGAGGAACCAGGCCCAGAAGATACCTCCATTCATAAAGTGTTTGTCCCTCAAGCGTGAAGACCTGAGTTCAACCCACAGCACTCATACAAAAAGCTGGGCATGGGGTCATGCACTTATTATCCCAGAACTGGGAAGGGAGTGGCAGGAAGATCCATGGAGCTTGCTGACTGGTGAGTCTAGTCTAACCTTCAAGGCCTGGATTTCAGTATGTTATCCTGTCTCAAAAAACAGGTGAGGGGCTGGAGAGATGGCTCAGCGGTTAAGGACACTGATTGCTCTTGCAGAGGACCACGGTTCGATTCCCAGCACCCACATGGCTGCTACAAACCATCCCACATGGCAGCTATGAACCATTCTTAGCTCCAGTAATGTGGGAGACAAGCTTGAGCCGAAGGTGAAAGTCTTATTGACAGCCATACAGCAGGCCCGAGGCAGCGGCCAGACTGCTGGAGCCACAAGGAATGCCTTGTTACATTTGCTCCCATTGGCAGATCGTGAGACTGATGCCTAGAGCTCACCACTCTCTAATCACCACCCTTGAGATCCCAAATTGCAACACTTAGACAGCCTGGGTCATGTGGTTCCCAGGAAACAAGGCCCTTTAAGGAAACCAGAACCTAAGTAACCTAAAATCCATTATGCTAATGAGGTGTCTGGCTAGCGATGTCATGATAGGACACAGCCCTGCCAAAGATCTGAGTTGTCACTTCTTGATTGGACCCCTACCCCTATATAAGCTTGTGCCCTTCTACAATAAACTGGATCTGCGTCAACGAACCTGGTCTCCTGTGTCTGAATGCTGCTCCACTGACACAGTCTCCTCACCAGCCCTGGGGTCCGGGATAGGACAGATGTAGCAGTGGTCCGAGGCAGCACCGAGCAAGCAGAAGAGTGATCACAGCTTGCGGCCACAGTGAGGAGCGAAGAGAAGCCCCATTGCGATCGGAGGCAGTGCTCAGGAGTTGGCTCCCATGCAATCACAGGTGGCACCCGGGTGATCAGCACCACCCGAACGGAGAGAGGCCGCAGGTGGCACCCGTTGGAATGGAGGAGCGGCACCCAGAGACTGCACCCAGCACCGGAAGAGTGGAGGGGCAGCTGCAGCTGGTGAGCAGCTGCACAGTTACAGGAGAATCCGAAGCCTTCTGACCTCCACAGCATTGCACGACACTGGTGCACTGGCATGCAGGCAGTACCCTCATACACATAAAATAAAAATAATAAATAAAATATTTTTTAAAAAAAACAGGTGAGTGGCTCCTGAGGACAACACCCAAGGTTGACCTCTGTCTTACACATGCACCTGCACACACTTGAACACATACAACACACATATATGCAGAGTAAGGAAGAAAAAAAAATTCAGTTCACACCAGTCAAGGAAAGAAAAGAGCACTATAAAGCCTGACAGAGCAGAGCTAACATCATCTAATGGGGAAGGCAGGTCTTCTTAACAACAGAAAACAAATAAAAAAAAAAAAAACAAATGAAAATCTCTTTTCTAGCAAAAATGAAAACAAAGGTTTTAAAAAATTATTTTTTAATCTTAAGTATAAATCTGCTGAGAAAACAAATCTTTAGCGATGAGATATGAAAAAAATCCAGTTTCTGTATCCATAACAATTCTGTATTTACTCACCTTTAAGGAAAAAGAGTGCTTTTCTTTTGGTATTTTGTACTGATTAGCCAAGGTCTGTTTTGTAGCCACAATGAAGTATACTCTTCCAATATCTACTTGCTTTGTATCTTGAGAAATAAATTGAAATATAATTATTTTGATTTATGAGTAACAGTACTGTCTCTTCTAGAAAGGAAAAATTATAGAATAATAGGTTGGACTTCTTCTAACTAGGAAGACAAACCTTTCAAAGACAGACATATGATGCAGTTTGACTTTCATAATTCTAACTTAAATTTTGTGTGACTAGGAAGGCTACCCAGTTCAGAATAAAAAACCCATTTCCTCAAAAGTTATTTCCTTCTTCCTGATCAGAACCTATTAGGGCTGATGTTCTACACTGGTCAGGTTTACAGCAAGCCAAACCCAGTGAAGCTAGAGCATTCTGCTCAATGGTGGCAAAGAAAGCAAGAGAATGTCTACCATATACATTGTGAGCCCTGTGCTCTATATTCCCTGTTCCTGGATGCTCTCCACTGCCACACACCTCCCATCTGAACTCTTTTTCCTCACTATCAGCAGTATGTTACCAATATTTTACTTGAGTCTCAGGATACCAGAGTTCAAGGATAGATAGGAGAGAAGAGGAATAGCTGGATGCCACCCTTAGTATAGGAGAATGCCAGTCTGGGACTTGTACCCACCAATCTTCTTTTCATCTGCTGGGTGAATTATCCCACTAATGACAAGGAGAGTTACTTTGAATAGTTAAGCTTGTCAGAATAGATACAATTTGGTCATATTTCTGGGGCTAGAGAGATGGCTCAGTGGTTAAGAGCACTGGCTGCTCTTCCAGAGGACTTGGGTTCAAATCCCAGCACCCACATGGCACAAAACAACTGTCTGTAACTCCAGTTCCAGGGGAACTGATGCCCTGTTCTGTCCTCTGCAGGCTTTACACAGCCTGGTGCACTTAACATGCAGTCAAAACACTCATACACATATTTTTTAATATATTTAAATAAATTTTAAAACTAACTCTGTCATATTTTTGTCTGAACACCACTTTTCACTGCCAGGCATTACCATGATAGCCAAAGTTCTCTAGGCACAGTGTCACCCAAATGTCTTTCCCTTTTTACACTTCTCCCCACTGCACACACAATGAAGAGATGGATCTCAGTGCCATTTAGGCTTAGCAATGTAGATGCAGCCAGGAAGTAATCTTTCCCTACCTTGTCAACTTCTACCCTCACAATGAGGCTGCTTTTGGTTTACACTTATTGAAGTACTTTGTCCAAGTCAATGAGAATTTCTGTGCATTCATCTTAAGCAATTTACTAAAATGAGAATGAAGTTCTGTTTCCTGTCACTTTCAAACTTCTAAAAATGAGCATAAATTATCAAATTAGTCAATAATTAAAGTGAACAGTAAGATCTTTGTGTCCGTCTTAAAAAGTACACCCAAATTTATGATCTTGTTAGGTTTTAAATTTTCATTCATTATTGCTGTGCGTGTGCATGATGGGGTGTGCATTGCCACAGCTCACATGTAGAGGTCAGAGGACAATTTTGTGGAGTTAGTTGTCTCCTTCCATTTCCATGTGAGTTTGGGGATCAGTCTCAGGCCTCCAGGCTTCTGTGGCAGGCACCTTTACTCACTAAGCCATCTCACTGCCTGACCTTGTTGATTTTTGACAGTTATATGACTTTGTCATGTTGACATTAATTGGTATTTGACACAAAATAAATTAGAAGTCTATTACTCCAGTTATTAATATAATTCTTAAAAGAATTTCCTCAAAAATATATTTTTTTATAATTGTCAAATTATAGTTATTAGGCTATAACAATTAGAATATGAGTCTCTTTGATACAGGGAAAAATGGGGTCCCCTTTCAGCATTTTTATTCTCATTCATAAAAAGAGTTAAGAATGGACTCAAACACTGGTGGGGGACCCTGCTGCTAAGGTTGTAGTCCTCCATGTCCGCTCTAAGGGGCTTGGCACTATATTGAAGGACTCCCTTTCTCAGCAGGGGCCTTCTGCTCTCTGCCTGACTTACCTGGAAAGTGCTGCCAAGCACGGATGCCTGACTTTATTTGAAACATGACCTTTGGCATAGTTACTGGCAATAAAACTGCCCCCATGTTTTTTCTGTATGATAATTAGGCATTGCCCTATGGTCAGATGATAAGATTCCCCTACCACATGTAAATAAAGCATACTATGAGCATCTATCAGCTGAGGCTTTGGCTGCTGCTTCCACACTATATTTTCCCTAACCCCCACTGAATAAACGGAGCTGTTTCACTGAATCTGCCTCCCAGGAAAGTCTTTTTCTGTGTCGCTTCTGCTCCCTTTGTTCTCGTGAGTCGGTAGCCAACAGCCCATGAGGTGGGGGACAGAACCACAAAACACAAAGCTTTAGAAAAATAGAATTTAAAGAAAAATCCTCAGGGCAGGCAAACTGGAAATCTCCACAGCAGGGTTGAGGAAGAGAGTGGAGGAAAGAAGGAAAAAGCCATGAAGTCATTTAGGCTTAAAGTCTGCATGGAATTAGACATGTGACAGACAGGCGGATCCAATGCCCTTTGCTCACCTCCTCAGGCATTGTACACCTCGGGTGTACTTCCACACACGCAGACAATACACTCATACACATGAAATATATATTTTAAAAAAGAACAGAAGAGTGCATTGGATCCCCCGGAACTGGAATTATGGACAGTTGTTAAAGGCATGTGGGTTCTGGGCACCAAACCTGGGTCCTTTGCGAGAGCAGCCAGTGCTCTTAACTGCTGAGCCATCTCTCCAGTCCCTTGACCAGTTAATCTTATAGGGCTTTTTTGCTACTCTAATACTAGCACTCCCATGGCTGCTTACCTCTATAACTGCAGTTCCGAGGGATCCAACACCCTCTTTCTGGCCTCCAGAGGCTTTGGCTTTGCACTCCATGGGTACATTTACATACATGCAGGCAAAACACTCATGCACATAAAAGAAAAAAGAAAAAAAAAAGCTGTCCATGGTGGCATTTGCCTTTAATCCCCGTGCTTGGGAAGCAGAGGCAGGTGGATCTCTGAGATCGAGGCCACCCTGGTCCACATTCTGACTTCCAGGCAGGCTGGGACTAAGGAGACGAGCTGTCAAAAAACAACACCCCTCCCCCCACAAAAAAAGAATGAACTCAAATGAAAGCTTTAGGACAATTTTATTAGAATGTAAGGAAAAATCCTCTGGACAGGCAAGCTATAATTTCAGTAGCTGCCTTTAGGAGGAGAATGGAGGGAAGAATAACAAAAGCCATAAACCCACACCTTTTTAGAGACCACATGGGGGTCAGACACTGGCAGGCTATCAGTAGCGAGAGAAGGAAGGGAAGGGAACTTTAGAGAAAAAGTAAAGAAATTCAAAATGTTGGGGCAGCCCAGAGCTTTAGAAAAATCATGCTTAGAAAAAGGATAGAAAAGAAAGAAAGAAAAAAGCCAAGGAGGTGATATGTTTTCCTAAAGAATTCTGAAAAGCAGACAAACTTACAGAAAGCTGCTGGTCTGTGTCCAGGTCCATAGTACTGTACTAGGTGACAGGGATTCCAATTTCATTAATACACTAGGTATTCTGCCCATCTCTTTAGCATGACTTAAGTTGACCCCTCCTTCCTAGGAAGGGGTGGTTCATGACCAGGTGACCTTGCAAACCTAAAAAGTTGGGTCTTCGTCCAAGCCAGAGATTTTAGTCTCTTGACCAATTTTCTTTTAAGGAAATTTTTGCTACTGTAATATCTTTACAGTCAACTCCTATCTAAATTTAATCCCATTTGGGATTTTCTCTTCTTGAGTCTAAGAAATAAGAGTTAACAAAAAGAAGCTTTCAAAGAAATTGACCTAAAGTCAGATGAATATGTCCATCGAACCAATATGTCTGTGTGAATGTTATACATATATTCAACAGCACACATATACACTCTTTTCCAGTAACTATGATTTAATTTTTCTCTACCAAAACCATAGCTAATCCTTCTTTACACTGTGACTCATCTCACTCAAAGTCTTAAAATAGCTTGCCATAATATTTCTGGTTGCAACTAAACTCTTTATCTCATATCCAACATCTACTCTGCCTACTCCTTTTCTCTCCATAATTTCACCTCAGCAGCCCACAATATTGACTTTCCCAATATTCTTCCCCCTTGAATCCTTCCATCATTAATGTAAAAAAGGTCATCATTTCTCTCTACACTAATTGCACCATAAGTCCTCATGTCTTCATCAATGTCACATGCTGCTTTTTTTTTTTTTTTTAATCTTTTTGAGACGGGGTCTCCCTGTAGCCCCAGCTGTCCTGGAACTCACTATGTAGACCAGGCTGGCCTTGAACTCACAGAGATCCACCTGCCTCTGCCTCCCGAGTGCTGGGATTAAAGGCATGCGCCACCACACCCGTCTGCTCTTATTTTTTAATAGGACAAATACATGCACAATTTGCATGTATGCATTTATTTAAACATCACAATTTTATGAGGCAAGTGTATTGTTAGTTTCATTTTACAGCAAGTCACAAGTTAACTGCCAATAGTCACACCTTAGTGAGTGGAAGAGCTGCGATATGAACAGAGAGACTGTGACTCCACAGTACATGCTGATAACATACACATTAATCAGATTTTTAATATTTGCTCTTTTTTTTAGATTTTGAAGCCTGTATCTCTACTTTATCTGTTCTGATATACTAAAAAAACTGTTGTAGGACAATGACAATTAACTCAAACTATTTTTTTAAACTTGCATTAATCATTGAAGTTAGGGGTCTAAGTAAATTGGACAGCACTGTGCAGATGCTAAGTGGAAGAGAGAAGTACGATGACGATGTATAAATAATATATTTGCTAGATTTTCTTTAGGAAATTAATCATCTCTTTTCAAAGTTGTCTACTGCCTCCAACCATTGCGGAAAGATTAATATTCCAGTCACTCCAAATTGATGACTTGCTTTGTCAGAGGTATTTGGGTTTTTATTTTAAATCAAGATGGCATTCCTAATTTAAATAGTGTGCTACTATCTAGAGTGTAATATTACATGCATTATTTCACTTAACTGTGTCAGAAATAACTGTCCCCTTTTCTCACATGAAATAACTAAGAATGACAAAAATAGAAGAATGAATTTCTTAGGGAAACTTTTATTTTTTCCAAATAAAACCATTTTCTTATGATACAAATGCATCTTCTCTTTCCTAAGAACTAAAATTCTATCCTAACCTACAAGAAAGTTAGTACTATCCATGCAATATCATGTTAGTGGTGTCTTTCAATCTTGTCACCAAAGCAAAGCAATGAAACAGATTAGAAAGCTGGTATCCATCCCCAAGCACAGCGATAAGTCACATGTAATTCTACTTTAACCTTGCTCTATCTCCCTATGCAAAGATGTTTGTGTGACTGTTCATTCTCATTCTCATATTCTCTATCACTCTATCTATCTATCATCTATCTATCGTCTATCTCTCTATCTCCTTCACTGCCTCTCTGTCTCTGACAAAATATGCAAACAAAAGTTTAATGCAAATAATTGTATTATTAATGCATGAGTTTTACTCTATGAATTTATTTATAAATGAATAGCCTATAGAAAGCAAGTAGGTATTATTCTATCTGGTATTATTTGCTTCTTTTTCAATGAAAATGCCTTTCAGTTTAACAAAATGATTTCAGGTAAATTCGTCATGAAGATACATTTATTTGAATATATTATATCATATTGGGGGATTCCTTAGATTTCAATTACATATTTTATTTTAATTTTTAAGACTTTGATTTATGTTAATTATGTGTATATGTATTTGTGTGAGAGTATGTACTTGTGTGACTGCAGATGCCAGTGGAAGCCAGAAGAGAGCATCAGATGCTCTGGAGTTGGATTTACAGGTGGTTGTGAGCCACCCAACATGGATGTTAGGTGCCAAACTGTGTCCTCTGCAAGAACAGAACTCTCTTTTAACTAATAAGCCATCTTTCTAGCCCCCTACAGTATGTTTTTAAAGCACTGTTTCACTAACTTTAAACAACAGCAATACCTTACAGAATTTTACTGGTCAGCAGATAAATAGTGGGTGAATTTCAGAGCTTGATTGAATAAAAGATCACCAGTGCTCTTTTTTATTCTGCAACCAATGATTTTGCACTTTAGGGGAAATAGACCAGCTGTTTCTCCAATATAGACTTTTTAATAGAAATTCTTGTGATGTGATTGCCAAGAATAGATTTCTACATCTGCTTAATGTACATTGAAAAATGATAAATTGTCTAAGTAAAAGCAATCAATTTCTTCAAAACCACTCTTACCTTAAAGGAACAAAACATAACATTTAACCAAGCCCTTAAGAATGCTTAGAAGTATAAGCTATATCTACAATGTAAATAAGAATCAAGTGCTGTCTTCTGAACTGAAGAGGAAAGCTGTTTTCTGAGCCTGAGACTCAAGTTGTTAGATAGGATGTATGCCAAGCTTCAAGTCTGAGTTTTCCTGTCACAAGAAGAGAATGACACAGCAAACTTTTACCACCCAGCAACATGGATAGACTGAAATTGTATTCAAGACAAATCCATATTGTGGAATCAAACAATCATTGCTGTATGAAAAGTCTCCAGTAAGACAAAGATCACATTAATTCATAATCACATTGATGCTTGAAGTCCACAAAGAAGTCCCTGTAGATGATCTTCAACTGTTCCTTTCACTTTATTTTTTTTTTGCTTTTTCCCAAAATTCATAATTGATACTTTTGATTCTAGCAAGTTAAAAACTTGACATACAGACATCTGTAAAAGATTCTATAACATAACCATAGCCAGATCCCCAAATTTAATTAAGTATAAAATGAAAAATAAAATGGAAAAAGTTCCAAGCTTAATTAACAATGGAGAAC
>NW_008337147.1:10827249-10845970 GCF_000622305.1 Nannospalax galili
TATATATATAGTATTTTTTTTCTTTGCAACACACACCCTAGTCACAGTTGATTCAAAAACCTAAGACCATGGGTGTATTTTTCTCCACACAAATACATCATTGATGATACTACAGAGCTCAATTAATGAGGAAGCTAATGCCAGACTAATAACATGAGTTCAGTAGAGAGTTCCTTGTCATTAACCAGAGCCTGATCAGTTTTTTTGTTCCTCTAGGCTTAACACCACACACACACACACACACACACACACACACACACACACACACAATTGCTAGATGATGAACACACACCCTCGCTAGATGATGAACACACACACACACACACACCCTCGCTAGATGAGGAACATACGTGCACACACGCACCCTTGCTAGATGATGAACACACACACATCCTCGCTAGATGATGAACACACACACACATCCTCACTAGATGATGAACACACACACACACCCTCGCTAGATGATGAACATACACACACACACACACACACACCCTTCTAATCAGTCATATGCTTTTCAAGTTTGAGATATTTTCCAGGAATCTATTTTGGTTCAAATGCTTGAGGGGTGATGGCTCTGAACTCACCTTTTAGCTAGTAATGGTTTTCAATCTGTGCCATGATTACTGAGAGCAAATGCAACCAATGCAAATCAGCAACATCAACTAATATTTACAAAGTAGTACCAGGTGACAAGAAAGAGCAGCATAGCACAGTACCTAAGGCCAAGTCACCTTGCCACTGTTACTCTTAATAATTGTTCAACTTTTCTGCATCTCAATTGCTACAATTGCAAGAGGTGATCTATTTTAAAATCATTGTGGGAGCTAAAGGAACGAAGACAGGTAAAACTGTTAAATATATGTTAGTCATCATTGCTATGCTTCATATACAGAATTATGCAGAAGATATTTTGATCATATAATAACTCCACTCTCCATTCCCAGGAGAAGGTAAACCATCTTTATCTGTGCCACACAGTCTCAAAATTGACTGTCCATTTGCCTCACCTAGGACAATTCTAGTAATATTCAGAACTGGTTTGAGATGCTGCAGAGATACTGGAATTGTTCAAACATTTCCAGGCTCATCCAAGGTGCGGGAAAATGGAAGAACCACTTACTGATATCCCTTCTTTTAAATATTTTTATTTATTATTTTTATTTTATGTATATGAGTGTATTGTCTCCATGTATGTAAGTGCACCTGTGTCATGCAATGCCTGTGGAGGTCAGAAGAGGACGTTGAGATTCCCCTGGAACTGGAGTTAGCTGCCATGTGGGTGCTGGAAATTGAGCCTAGATCCTTTTAAGAGCAGCCAGTACTTTTCATTGCTAGACCATCTCGCCAGCCCCATGACGTCCCTTAAGTAGGTAGATCAGCTCTAGAAAATGCAGTTAATTGAAGACTACAAGTGGTAAATCCAATAGGAAAAGAACTAGCCTTAGTCTTAGTTTTCATTGTCATGACAAATATTCAGGAGAATTTGAAAGTAAAAAAACTTATTTGGTCTCATGGTTTCAGAGTTTCAGCCCATAGTCAACTGGCTGTATTGCTTCTTGGCAGAGAAGGTGTGTTGCAGCAGGGTTGTTTACTTCCTGATGGCTGGGAGGCAGAGAGACAGGATAGGGTCAGGGACAAGGTCTGTCTTTCCAGGGCATGTCTCCAGTAACCTACTCCTCCACCTAGGCCCATCTCCCAACAATGTCAGAATATTATGAACCTATCAGGGGATGGACCTGCTGATTAAATCAAAGCCTTCAAGATTCAGGCACTAGCCAACAGCCCATTTTCTGCAGATAAACTCTATTATATACAAGCTGCCAGATGAGGATACTTCATACCCAAACTGCAACATAACTTTCTTCTCCAAATCTCTTTCTTACTGAAAATTACTGCTGGAAAAAAGTTCAAATTAATCTGACATTGGTAGAAATAATAATAATAATAATAATAATAATAATAATAAAAGGTCCATTTTCAAAAGTGCTAAAATAGTAGTCAAAGTGACTGGATTTGACCATAATCAGTGACAAAGGTATCTGTGTATTTAGTGACTAGCATGGACAGCTCTCTGAATAGATGTCCATGGAGAAACAGACATGGGATATACTCTAATTACGTTTATGAAGTGACTCCTCTTCTACCCAGCAGTTGCTCCATGTAGCACAAAGGGCTTCCATACTCTACCAAGCCTTGAAGTTTTATTTTTTTTAAATTTATTTAATAACCACATAATTAGTAGAAGCATTTCATTACAACAGCGTTGACATAGTCAACAACAGTTTCCAGAGCAAAGATGCATCTCTTTCAAAATTGGCTCTAAATTTTTAGGTTCACAGAGTTGAATTATTACAGTTATACATTATTGTACTCAGTGTAAACCCTATAAGACATAAAACTGAATAAGGTTTTAAACTTTAAAAAAGGATCTCCATTTCTTTTTAAAATATACTGTTTCATATAGATCAGCTCATTTTTAATGCAACTAACCCTTGGATGTTTGCACATGCATCTCTCATCTCTATATATCTGATTATTACTAGTCACAGTCAGTTACTTTCTGAGATCCTTGGCACTGGAGCATGGATATAGTTATCAGGTAGATTTAAATGGTAATGTTTTTCATATCTACTAATTAACATGGTGCAAATTTTTATGCTTCTTCCTCAGATGTAACTCATTTTTATTGATTTTTCTGTGCATTTCATACACAACATTCCAAACAATCTTACTACTCATCTTTATACATCCCAAATGGCACCCTCCCATAGCCTCCCCTCCCCCCACTGGAGCCCATATAATGTCATCCCTGTTACTGTCCACTGTGTTATTAGTGCACCCAGCTGTTACCCCAGTGGTAGTTCATCTGCTGAGTCTAGTCAGCCTATCTAGAGTTCCTTTTTTCAGGAAGATCGGCTCTACCTCATCTAGCAGCAATTAATCACCAACATTCCTTTAGTTAAGATTGGGGTTTGCTGTTCATTTTCCCAGTTCTATTTTGCTGACTGGGAATCTTTTGGGCCACCCTGGCCAATAACTCAAAGGAAGGTATCTCCTGTCTGGCATTGTTTCTTGTTATGTAGCCTTTAGCTATATACATGGACTCAAAAAATTATATTGATGACTTTAATCTTTGGTTATACTTTTCTTTTGGGTGTTTAAGACCACTTAGTTGGCCCAGATTAACCAATTTGCTTTTACACTTAAGGCTGTTTGAGGATCTGTTCCTCAGTGTCACATGGCTTGGGAGGAGCCCCTGGCTCCTTTTTTTTTACCAGTTCCATCTATGTGAAGATAAGTCAAAGGCTCCGCTCAACCATGGCTGGCTTCACTTGGAAGCATGGAAGAAATGTTTCCTCTGTGTTGTCTCTCCTCTTTGTAGACTGGACGCTGGTTCAAGTCTATCTGGAGAGGTCTCCACAGCCTCCTTGATCAAGAGGACAGGTGACTCACCACAGTTACAGGACATTTTCAGAGATGCTCCACAGTCCCCAGGAACTTAGTCAACCTTGGAGGGCAAGGAGCAAAAACTGTCCTTTAAGTGCCCCCAACCAGATTAGCATAGGCCTAAAAGTGTGGCTGTTAAACATCCAAGAAGCTTAGTTCCACCAGTCTGGTACTTTTAGTTACCATGTGCTATGTAGAGAAAGCTTGGGCAAAAACCAAATGTTCTCAGATAAACCTTGACTAGACAGACATATATTATGTTCATTGAGCTAGCTGTATGTATAATTTGTCATTAGGTTGTTAACTAATCTGGTTCCGTTTTTTTCAAAACTAGCTAGGCATTATTTCTCTCTCTCATTGTCTAACCCATTTTTTTTCTCTTCATCAAGATTTTTTTTTCCTGCAAAGTTTCCTAATCTCAGCCATACATTTCATAAGAAATTCAGGCGCTAATAGGTCATGGAATGAAGACATAACTTGCTGACATTAACTTAATTTCTTCCATGGTTCAAAAAACTAAACTACTGCCAACACTGTTCATGTCTTCGTCTTGGTTTCTTGTTTTCAACTCTGAAGAGCTTGAAGGATAAACTCTTGTCACTATTCTGAAGTCTTCTTGGAACATTTGCTCATCTAGCACAGGAGCACTGTTCTGAATCAATTGAAGAATTTCAGGACAGGAGCTGAGTTAAGTATTTTTTGATTGGCTAATGAATTGTTTTAACCTATGTGTTTATTTTTATTTCTAAGATATTTAAAATACATCCTTTTAAAGCCATCTATTGAGCCCTGTGGATGATACTTTTAATGGTGAGTTTTGCTGTGTTCATTTCTGCTCATTCAGATTTTATTGAAATGCATATATTAAAATAACATTTTTTAAATAATGTAGTTTCAGAAAAGTAGTGCAAATGTTCAGAAAAGTTTTAAAATGTAAAAGCTTTGTCAGGCTTAAGGAAATTTTTAAAGGATGAAAGAACTAATATAAAAATAAATATTATGGGGCTGATTTCTCAAATATTTCTTAAATATTTAAATTTAAGAAAAAACTTCTGAAAAATATTTAGTAACCAGAAATCCTTATTCAAAAGGGGCAATGTACCAAGAAACAGAAGAATGGAAGTCTGAAATTGTGAGTTAACAATTGCAATACCATTGGGTGAAACTGCTATATTGCCCTCCTCCCAAGTCTCATTGATTATCTTGCCCTGAAATGTCACCCATGTTGGTAAGCATAGCTTTAAGCTTGACAACTTGCAACAAACATGAAAAAACTAGTGGTCCAAGTGAGTTAAAGTCACAATCTGTGGCCTGGAAGTACTTGATATAAAGGACAGGATGTAGTATTTTACCATCTCTTCAAAATCTACCTTTGCCTACTTCTTAGACATTACAAGACATATGTATATCTTTTATAACTTCTAAGGATGAATCTATCTGGAAAGCTGCAGATGATATTGGAAGTGTTAAAACCACTCACAGTTACACATTTGAACTTAACTGGAAATTGAAAAAGTTGAAAATTCAAAAATTGTTCTTCTATAGCTTTAATTATAGAAATAGAAGTTTGACAAGAGGGGGTACTCAGTAGAATTTGAGAGATGTTGGGGTAATTAACTCACTTAACTAAAAAGAAAAATTTTGACGTCTTCACTAGAATACTAGGGACTTAAATATGAGAATCACATTTAAATTATTTTAATACATTTTAAGATAGAATACATCAGAAATAGACCTGTGTGGATGATATTTTAATATTTTATTATTTTCACATCATGCATATGAGTGTTATACCTGCATGTATGTATGTATACCCGTGGCATGCATTGCCAGTGGAGGTCAGAAGAGGGTGTAGAATCACCTGAAACTGGAATTATATATGGTTGTTAGCAACCATATGGGTGCTGGGAATTGAACCCATGTCCTCAGAAAGAGCAGTCAGTGTTCTTAACGGCTGAGTCATCTCTCCAGCCCCATGGATGATATTTTTAATGGTGAATTTTGCTGTGTTCATTTCAGCTCATTCAGCTTTTCAGGAATGTTTCATTTTATTTACAATTGTTCTATAACTAACTTGAAATCAGACTAATAATTAGAAAACTGGTATGCAGGGTAAATATAATACTTATATAAATTATGTATAGCACATTGATAGTATCAACATATATATACAATACAATATGTAATATCAATGTATCCAAAATGCATCAAATTTAAACACTTTATCATAATACTTGAATATGCTAATTATAACAATTTGTTATAATGATCTTCTGTTGTAAACTTTCAATACGAGTGATTTTTCATTTGAAAAGTGACTTGGAAGAGTATTCAAGCATTAAGTGCATATAAATCTCTTTAAAAGGAAAACTAAATTCTGAATAGAAGAACTTTCTTTAGATTTTATATTTTAAAGAAATGTACTAAAATCGTAATTGTAGAATATTTAGTTTATTGGAACATATAATAAATAAAACATGATTTACAATAAATAAAATGAAGGTTTCCCATTTTAAATGTCTTCTACTATACTTATGATCTTAGTGAATATAAGTACAGAGCTCCTTCTAGAAAATCTGAACAGAACTCCTCCCCACTGCTTTTTAGTACACTAATCATTTTCTGCATAGTGTTGGCCTTGTCAGCAAGAAGCCGCTAAATGTCTTTGGAAGCATGGGAACCACTATCAATCTGGCAAATCTCCCTGGAACATCAACTCGGTTCCATACTTGGGGAAGAGGAAATGTAATCTACTATGTAATTTAAAATACTGTTTTGACATTAAAACAAATATTGAAACATAGAGATAAGAATTTTTAAGCCTACACAGGAGGCATTAAGCATATTTAGCACAGCTTCTTCCAGCTCCCCTTCTTCCAGCACCTTTGATGCGCACCTGCTTCCACTGCCTCAAGGCACTCAGCAGAGAAGCAAGGGGGGCATGGCTGTATTCCTTCCCTTTGTTCCTTGAACTGTCAACTGTTTCTGTCACACACACCCCCACATTATGCAACCAAATATTTGTTTCTTTGATTACATTTAATAAGCAATCACAACTTATGAGCCCAATGCTTTCATACTTATTCAGAGATGCTTAAGGATAAGAGAGTCATCCTGGAAAGAAAGCAATGTTCGTAGACGATGGACTGATTAGCGCACAGGACAGATGCGTGGATCTTGGAGGAGCTTGTGGGCCTCTACCCATCTGTACTAAACTGCTGATTATTGATAGATCCTAGGAGAGGAATGTTGCCTTAAGCTGTGTACCCACTGATGAACCCACCAGGCTCCAACAGATAATTCCAGAGTCTATGGTCACACAGCAGGCCCTGGTTAAACTCAGTGGGTCGTAAAACCAACCAAAAAGACATGAGCGACAAAGTGAACTGTAGGTGTTGTAGTCTGTTACAAGTCTAGGGGTCTTGCCAATTAAAGAATTATTAAAAGGCAGGAAAGATCCCAGACACAGCAAAGAGCGACAAGCGAAGAGGCCTTATTGAAAGGTGAAGAATCACATCCATACACATACTCACCCAGAAAGAAAACCTCTCACAAGTGGAGAAGGAATTTGAAACCAACATTCAAAGCCTCCAGGAAAGCCTGAGCCTTTTAAGTACTTTTTCTCCTACGGGTCATGTTTCCCTCTCCTAATTTTGGATTGGTCAACTTAAACGAAGAAGTGGGCACTGATAGATCACAGTTCCAAGCTGACATATGTCCAGCATTACATAACTCTAAGCAGGTGAGATGAAAGAGCCCTGTTGGAGTTAAAAATAAAGCCTACTAAACTTTTGTCTTGGACCAAGAAGCAGAAGGAAGTGTGACATCTTTATTATTCCTCAGTGATCATGTTTGCTTCTTAGGGCTTTAGTCCCTTACATTTTGACCACAGCCACACTTCTTTCAGAACAAACAGGGAGCAACAGAGTCTTGATGTTAAATTTTAATGAAATCACAAGGCTTCAATTTTTAGCATCTGCAGAACAGGAGGTTTGACTCAGGGACACTAAGTTAAGCCTCCTTCCTAGATATTCCCTACATGCTCACTTCCCTACATTCAAGAATAGGTTTCCTCTCTCTTCCAAGAGAGGAAATTCCCCATGGTGGCTTTCTCCTACCACAGGCTTGTACCAAACAGATGAAGAAGATCATCTTGTTCCCATCCTCACACCTGCCTGGAAATGTGTCATGGTACAAGCTCCCTACCAAGAGATAAGCTTGATGACCACAAGAGTTCCCCACATTCAACCATCAGATGTCTACCAAAAATACAGAGCAATTCCAGTCATCACCACGCCTATGTGATCCAGGTTCATCTTAGACTTGTGGTTAAAGAAACACAATACAATAACCAGAAGTAATTACAATACATTCAAATCATTTAAAGATGTTCTTTGAAAAATGACAAGATGGAAATACACTTTGAAAACCACAGATCATCTTAAATATCCATTCTCACCATCTCTGTGACTACTAACATTCCCCACATGGGGAACTGTAAAAATCTCTCTCTTATGATCTCAACTGCCAAGCAAGTGCTGTGCTTAGTCCAGGCATCCCATGTAGGCAATTGCCTTCCTTTCTGTAACTTCCCTTCTCTCCCCAGGTTTGTTTTTATTGTTGTTGTTTTTTAGACTGTAAAAAAACTTATGTGTTCATGTGTGTGTCCGTGTGTGTAAGTACCCAGATGTGCATGCATATGAGGCCAGAGGTAGAAGTCTATCGCTTTCCACCTTTTAAAGACTGTGTCTCTCTTTGATCCTACAGCTTGCCATTTTGACTAGACTGGCTGCCCAGCAAACTCTAGCAATCCTCCTGTCTCAACTGTCCCCTGACAAGTGCTGAGATTATAGACACACTGCTGAGATGCTCAGCTTTTATGTGGATGCTGAGGATCTGAATGCAGGGCCTCATTCTTGTACAGCAAGCACTTTACCCACTGAGTCATCTCTCCAGGCCCATCTAGTATTTTCTCTCTCTCTCCCTCTCTCTCTCTCTCTCTCTCTCTCTCCCCTCATTAAATACTGTGTCTTCCCCTTTCCAAGTTGTTTTTTTTTATTTTGTTTTGGTAATTTATTTGTTCAGCACAGCACCAACGTGTCATAGGAGCTAAAAGAGTCATCTCTACAGATCAGAAGCTAGCAAGAAAAAAAAAAAAAAAGAGGGAAACAGAGAGGAGTAACTATATACAGACTATATTTTATTTCTATCACCCATGAATGTTTACAGTCTTTGTATTTTATTTTGCTTTAGAACTTCAGGGTCTTCAAGAGGTAATGAAAATTTTCAAGAGATATCCAGATCTTTCCCTTATAGGATCCCTGGTGTTTGGGAGCCAAAGCGAAACTGAAGAGAATTCTCGATGGTTATTTCAAATTGCAGAGACTTCTAGAGTCTCCTCATTTGGAAATGCCAAATTCTTCAGTGCTTCTCTGGTCTCTGAGAAGAATCGCTGCCATTGTCTCCTGTTTTTTATTTTTTTCTTTTTTTTCTTTTTTTCTTTTTTTTCTCACCTCACACACTATTTTTTTAATGATTTTGCTTTAAACGAATACAGAAATAGTTGATTTCATGATCAATCCAGCCCTCTTTAATATGTGTTAGAGTAGTGCCACGAAAAAAAACAAAAACTATGAAAATACAGAACACACTTCTTTTTTTCTGAAATATCCAAAGAGTTCTAGGTTATTTGTTGTGGAGTCTGAAGTTGAGAGGAGTCAGAGTTGGGAGGCAAAATAAGATTCATAGAACCTCTGGCAGGTGAGACATGCTTTATTTACTCCAGGTGAGGGCACACAGGCCACCAGGCAGGTGAAGACTGGGCAAGAGCCCATGTGTACTTGGTCCCAAGGGTTGTCTTTTTTTTTAATAGGAAATCGCACAAAGGCAGCTTCATACCAAAACTCATTATATAACACATTACATCACTGTTTACTTTTGGGGTCCCCAGACATCCGGTATCAGTGATTTTGTGCTGACTCATAGCCCTCCCCAGATGTCTGGCTTTAGCCATCTCAGCTGGTACTGGAAACCCCATCAGCACCATGTCATCTAAACAGACCCTCATGGCCTTGATTCCATTCATTTGGTAACTTAACATCTAAATAAACAGAAATATTTACATCATTTAAAATTTCAACTGAATATAAAAAATAACAATGTGTTAAAAAAAAATCCTAAGTTACTTATTGGCACATAGCAACACCTCAAATAAATATTCATAGGTAAAACATTCCTCAAGAGACTGTTGTTCAAAGTGCTGCATATTATCTTTATACAAAGAAACTAAAACATTTTTGTTCTGAAAAACACATATTTTTAATAAAGGAAACTCTTTTTAAGACACAGTTGAATTTCAGTTATTTTTCTTGAATCATGCTCTCTCCGCTGATGGTTGCATTCATTTTGCAGATGTCTCAGGGTGGACAACTTTCTTCATTTCCACTTACAGAACAAAAAAAACCTCAGTTATCTAAGTGAGAGGAACTGGAGTCCTAATGATGGTGGAATGTGTACTTCCTGCTCAGTCTGTCTGGAACCACTGTCTGGAACCACTTCAAATATGTGATGTGTAACTGTCCATTATTTGCCTACTCTGCTGTTTATTCAGCTGAGTAAAGAGACATCATCAACATGAAACCATAAAGGGCTTCAGATTTTACCTGAGTGCTACATTGCTTACAGTCACTATTGAATTATAACTGTACAGTAGAAACAGTAGAAAACAATTATATGCAATAATGACAATGATTCAGAATGAACAAATTTTTATTTAAAGCACTTGTGAGAAATGCTGAATATTGTAAGTAAGAGGGAAGAAAATTTGAAAGAAAAGTTCCTTAGCTCTACATAGGAACTGTTCTGTAAATGCATGTGTTTAATAGCATTATAAAACATCACTTCCAACGCACCACTCTATTTGCAGACAGCTTATTCTTAGGTCACGAAGTTATGATTCATATATATCAAGTCACTTAGCTCTGCTGGCAAGTGTTGCCAGTCTGAAATATAAAACAGAGAGGATAATAAAACTTTAACAAGCAGCAATAAAACTAATGAAATATAATCTCAAATATACTACTCTAATTCATCCAGAGAGGAAACACAATCACCCAGTCCTAAGGATGAGGAAATGGAGCCAGCTCCATAAAAACACATATTCGTCATGGCAACATGCATCATTTTAGAATTAGAGCTCAAAAAAAATTCAAGCTCATTACAGAGTGTAATTATCATAGCCCAATCGATGAGGATGACAGGGTGAGACAACAGCTCACATATGCTTACTTTAGCTCCATATTTAAGGCAATTGAAATGAAAATATTGTTATTTTTAATATGGGTAATCTTTCATGCTGAAGATAAAGCTCTGAGCAGGCCGAGTGAGCAGCACTGAAGACATTAGTTATGACTTCCAAGATCAATATGTAAGCGGGTCACAAGTTTATTTACCTACAGTTTGCATGTGCCTGTAATAGCCGTGTAATCTAGTCCCAAATCACTTCAGATTGATGCTTATTACTGTGTCCCTTGAGGCTTCAATTTGACAATGGTGCATTTCCCTACTTATTTTTTGTCATTCTCATCTGTTTTTGAGAACCTACAACTCAATTTTTTTTTTTAAAAAAAAAAAAGGACTGAGAGAGAAAGGGATAGAGAAGGCCTGAGGAGCAGAAGCCTTTGATGAGCAAAGGCCGTGAAGGAAAAGTACAATTTGTTTAGGGGCCCTTCTCTGCACACAAAAGTGATATAAGGGAGTATCTAAACAAGAGAGGGGACTTACCCAAAAAAGAAATCGCAGCAGACAGGACTCCCTATGAACAGCCAACCACTGTGGTTGTACATCCAAGTAAATACATAAAGGGAAATAGATCAATAGCTGTCCATTCTCAGGAGCAATTCACAAGCCATTTATGACTTCTCTGTAAAGATTCTGTTGCCAGAAGATTTTTTTTTTTCAAAGATTAAAGGAATTCATATCAATGACTGATGCCTCCAAAGAGGCTCGGAAAACATGGAGGGGCAAGGAGGTTCAAACCATGAATGAGGCATGACATAGGCCTCTGTTTAGGTATGCTTAAAAAAAGAAGATAGATAAAAGGTAAGGAAAAAGAAATTTGAAATTTCTATTATCCAAAGGAAACAAATGAACTAAGAGAACTATGTCTCCATTTAAATAAACTCATGATCAGTTGAGATTGCCTACTATATGCTGCATAAATTAAAATACCTTTAACATTGTCCACAGGTAATAAAGCACTTGAAAATACAACATTGGGAAGAAATAATGTATCATTAAAAATGTATGAATAATGGGAATGACTTTTTTATACCTGCACTTTAAAAACAATGAGATTTAATGCTAATATAAATAATGAAACACTTTATTTTGTTTCCTCGATTATCTTTTAAAATATTTACACTCCTACCTATTGATCTTGTTTCCATTTGGTTGGTAAGAATACAAACACTGGCTTCAAAATTGCCCACTTTTAAAAAGTAACTCTATTTTACACCTGTCCTGAAATTTCAATATCTTATTAACTCTGTCATTACAAATGATAATTATTTAATGTGTTACCGTTCAGAGATAGCCTGAATTATGTAGAGGACAGAAATCTTCTAAAAGTAAAATAATGAATTTTGCAGTAATCAGTTAGTAGAGTTAATGTTGCTAACCTTCTACTGGATGTGAATTGCCTGATCATTCATTACTATAAAAATAAAATCAGCTCTCCAGGCTCGCTAGGTCAGGTCACATGGCTAAACGCACCAAGAAGGTCGAGATACCGTGGGTAAACACGGAACTGCTATGGAGCCTCCCTCTGAAAAAAAAAAAAAAAAAAAAAAAATGAAGAAAACGGAAATCTACCAGCAAGTAAAATGTATAGGCATCTGGAACTGTGGTTCCTGCATGAAAACAGTGGTTGGTGGAGCCTGGCCCTACAACACATTTCTGCTGTCCCAGTCAGAAGACTGAAGGAACTGACTACGAGTAAAAGCGCTAACGTTTGGAACATCCCTAACCTACAATAAATGGGTTAATTAATTAATCAAAATCAAATCAGTGCTTTTAAAACATACCTGTTTCATTGAACAGGTAGTTTTATCACTTTATTGTGGTGGAGAAATTCTTAATAGAATGGGCATAAATTCATAATATTTTAATATGAATAATGTTCTGAGCGCTAGGACAACTGAATTTGAAAACACTCGTGTTTTAAGTGCACAATTCATCATCACTACAAGAGTCTGAAATTTAGCGGGTGTTTTCATTTATAGGGCATTCACACACTGCCACCTAGTGGTAAATTAAGCTTGTACCAACTTCTTTAAAATCGTATGGAAAAAAGAAATGTGCTTTTTTTTTGTTTTAGCTCATGTCGTTACCATCGAAAAGAGCCTAGAAAAAAAGACCTGTAGTACCCTCAACGCATATATTTATGATTAAGTACTTATTTACTAATGAGATCAGAGAGTGTATGTTTGAAGTCAGAACCTAGTTAACTTAGCGGGTAAGAACACAGGGGACAAATAACATTTTCCATTTCACAACTGCTTAATATCCTGAATATTTTACATGAAAGGTCTACCAACTGTTCAAAGCTGCAGTTTTCATGAAATTATTTTCAAAACCACAGGTTACAGGCAAATTGCTGCTCTATAACCATGATGCCTTTATTATCTACCTCAAAATGTGAGTGCTTGAATGGATAAGTATAAATACCTATGTGGGAAGGTGTTGAATGGGAGCAACATTAATTGGAAATGCTAAACACACAGCATCATATGTTCATCGGGTGCATTTCTTCCCAAGAGTGCCCAATCAAACTACGCCCAGCTCCATTCTGCTTTAGTTTTGAAAATCACCTATAATGCTGAGGGATGTAGTCACACAAACCCTGACCATACTATGATTATTTAAACAGATTTGTATCTCACAAGTCGAAAGTTTTCTTCCAAGGTCAAAACACAAAAATAAAAACTCAGTTTGATAAAAGAATGATTCTGAGAGTCAATGTATAAATGTATAAATGTTTATCTTGTAAAACCTTAGTATTTGTTTTTCTAGAAATAAAACATTTTGGAGATTTCTTTGTAGTAAAAGTTATAGACAGTCCAGTCTTGTTATCTACTTCTTTCACCTCAGAAAGTGTTCAGTGAAATGATGTAAGTTTTATCTTAGCTGATATGAAGAGAAAGGCATGATCATTTCAACTCTAAAGACCATTTTCTAGCATTGTGTAAAATCTGAATACTTGAATCAACTCCATGAGGTAAAACCCTAACTTACTTTCTTATTTTCTTTTCTTTATTGAAAACCAATTACAAATGGTTTATTAGATAAAACATATGATTATCAGCAAATATAAAGTCAGCAGGGCCATAAATCTTTGGTCTTAAATTGTCATTAATCCTATAAGGTTTAATCCTAATAGAGTGACTATCTAAAACAACCACAGGATTTTATGACATTTTTATAGAAAGACCATTGTTCTGAGTAACTTTAATATGAATTAATGTCTGAATATGAGAAAAATGGAAAAACAAACATATTAAGTCTATCCATCCCAATAATGAAGGAAAGAATGTATTGAGCAGAGACGGATATTGTATAGCCTAAAGAATAGTAAGAACTATTATTTTTGATATCAGATTTTATTGTAGAAAACAAATAAACAGCAATTCAACAAAACCTACATAACATGACACTTCTAAATGACTTAATAATGAAGAGCTTTAGGAATACAGTTAAGACCAAACCACCTATTAATTGCCTACCAATCCCAGAAAATTTTAATTTAGTCACCATGAGTTTTGTAGCAGGGTGACTGTGACTGGTAGGGCTACAAAATGGAAGTCTTCTGAATGAACAGCTTTCAAAAAGATCGTGATGTGCATTGGGAAGATCTGCCTCTGGGTTTTCTGAAGAGGGAGTAGTGGTTGAATTCAGAGACATGTGTTTGTTTTCTTGGAGGGGAGGAAGAATGGAAGTTTCATGTACAGAAACTCACCCGAGACAATTTAGGCAGGGAAGGAGTATTTGTTGCATGCTATAAAAGTGCTGCGCTGCTCTAACCAAAAGCATGATGGATTTACTCATAAAAACTTAGAGAATTAATTTAGAAAATTGTGAGTAATTTGAAAAAGAATGTTCTTGTTTGCTGCCTTTTTAACAAAAAAGTATGGGTTTTATTTTCATTCCTTTTTAAAAAGGTTTTTATTTTAACTTTAAAAAAATTATTGAGAATTTCATACATGCATATAAGGTGTTCTGGTCAAATCCACATTCACTCCCTCCCCTCCAGCTCCTCCCAAATCTCCCCATCACTTTTTTCCTGAACAAATTCATGTACTCTTTTTTTTTTAATGGGACTTTTTGTTACTCTAACATCTCCCCCCGCCCCGAACAGGTAAACCTAAAATCTTTTAGGGATTATTTTTACTTTATGTGATGAGTGTATTGCCTGCATGTGTGTAAGTGCATCCATGTTGTGCAGTGCCCGCAGAGGACAGAAGAGGTCTTCAAACCCCCTGGAACTGGACTTACAGATGCTTGTTAGCCACCATGTGGGTACTGGGATATGAACCCAGGTCTTCTGCAAGAACAACTAGTGCTCTTAACTGCTAAGCCATCATTCCAGACCCTTATTTTCATTTCTTATGGACAGCGTGACAAATTTCCAGATTGGGTTGTCTAAAATAATAGTTTGTTCTTTCTCTGCTTTGAAAGTCACCTGTCCATCATCTTTAAAGGAGCTCCTAGAACTAGTAAAGCATCTTGGCCAACATAAGTGGAGATCAGGAAGGGGTTGGCTGTTCACAACTGCCATGTCTCCTACAACTGTGCAACTTAATGACCACCTGACAGCACAGGTTGTGATCTGAATGTGTCTCCCCAGTTTAATATATTTAAACTTATTCATCAATATGATAGGATTAAAAAGTGGAACTGGGGGCTGGAGAGATGGCTCAGCAGTTAAGAGCACTGACTGCTCTTGCAGAGGACCTGGGTTCAATTCCCAGCACCCACATGGCAGCTACAAGCCATCCTTAACTCCAGTTCCAGGGGAATCTGAAGCCCTCTTTTGACCTCCGCAGCATTGCACGACATGGGTGTACTCACATACATGCAGGCAATACACTCATACACATAAAATAAAAATAAAAAATAAAATAAAAGGTGGAACTGTAGGAAGTGATCAAACCATAAAGGTCGAGCTCTCATCAATGGCTTTACAAGAGAATGTGGAGATGTATGCTAAAGGACTAGCTGAGGATGGAGGTAGGAGATAGGGAAGAGAAGGGAGTAGTGAGTGGCTTAAACTAAACAAAACAAAGGATGCATGAAAATACCTTATAAAAAGCCACAGGCTAGTAAGCTAATTTCAAAATAATTTCCTTATGAAAAGCCACAGGTTAGTAAGCTAATTTCAAAATATAACTTAAATAGTTCATGGCCAATGTGTGAAGAACAAGAGGTTGTAGAGTGTTTATCCTGGAATAGGGCACCTATATCAAACTTCTGACTCTTAAGGCTCAGGGATCTTTGCCAAAGAGGGGGCACAAAGATTATAAGAGCCAGAGGTGGTAGATGACTACAAGAAAACAGTTGATCTGTTACTCATATGAACTCACATCAATGGTGACAGCATGCACAAGTCCCAAAAAAGCCCAAACCAGAAAAAATCTCAGGTTGCATTCGGAAGTGGGTGAGAAACTCTACCACCAAATCAGAAAATTTTGGCAACCGGTGGCTACTGGGAAGGGAAGATACAGTCTCTTTTAAGAATGAGATTTCTGGTGGGTTAACCAGTTCCAGTTCCAGTGAAGGACATTTGGGGACACAAATTAGACTGACTCTCTCTCTCTCTCTCTCTCTCTCTCTCTCTCTCTCTGTGTGTGTGTGTGTGTGTGCGTGTATATATGTATATATATATGAGAGAGAGATGATAGATAGATGATAGATAGATAATGATAGATAAATGATAGAAGTTAGATAGATAGATAGATAGATAGATAGATAGATAGATAGAAGATATTAAATTGGGCAGAGGGCAATAGGGGAGGTGTGGATGGGGAGGGAATCTAAATATCATCAAATTATATTGTATGAAAATCACAAAACACCAATAAAAAGTTTTTTGTTTTTGTTTTTGTTTTTGTTTTTTTAAAAAAAAAAAAAAGAGTTCAAGCCAGACATGGTGGTGCATGCCTTTGATCCAAGCACTGGGGAGGCAGAAGTAAGAGAATCTCTGTATGTTTGTGACCAGCCTGGTCTACATAGTGAGTTCTAGGCCAGCTGGGCTACTGGGAGACCCTATCTCAAGAAACCAAAAAATAAAAATAAATAATAATAATAATTAAAAGTTCAAACAGAATTATCCTTCATGAGTGGACAATGGCACGCTCAGAAGATTTACATTATTTAATGAAAATCTCAGTGCAAGATGAGGGATGCTTCCCTAAGTTTGTTGGTCAGGGAGGCACGTTATGTCCTCAGAACAACACAGGCTATTGCCATTGCCCTTGGTAATCTATTATAAGTACTTGGTAAGACCCTATTGCTGAAGATGCCACACACTTCAACTGCAGGAAATAGAGAAACCAATCTCAAATCAGCCAGGATAATTTCTCTCTGGTGGCTAGATTTCATGCTGCCGGAAGGCGCTATGCAGGCTGCCAAAGAGAAAAGATATGAATAGTCTTATCCAGCACTGGACCCAGCATGCTACAGTATCAACCTAATAGTCAAGCTGTGCCCACTCATGCAGAAGTGGCCTGATCATTACACAGTACATAACCACTTTCTGATTGGATTTACAGCCTGATACACAGGAGGGAATTTCATGCCTGGCTCTGTAATTCTGATCAAAAGTCCACAGCTGGGGAGGTCAAGGCCCTGGCATGGAAATCTCTATTTTTTGCTAAATAGTCATATTGTCAAATTGCCTTCTAAATATTTATATTTATGTATCTAAATATTTGTGTTATACCTGTAGACCCAGAATTTAGACTAGCTTTGGTCAGAGAAGCTGCTATTGCAGTGGGGAGCAGTTGACAGAGAGATACATACCTGCTCAAAGTGCTAAGAATAAGAGACTGAATGTTTATCCCTAAATAGAACCTCTTTCTCAACCACATCCCACCTACCCCCATCACAAAGACTTAAGGAATATTGTGGAAGAGGAGAGATAGAAAGAATGTAAGAGGCAGATGATGGAGAGGAGTACTTGAAACACAAACTTCTGGATTGACATAGCTATTCCACTAATGAAATCACAACAGGTAGGGTTATCTGCACAAGACCTCCTCAACATCAGTCCAGTCAAAATTCCAGCGTAGATGGGGGAGGTACTCTCCAAGGCCCATCCTTGACAGAGGAGCTGGTGGCAGTTGATAGCTGCCAGGTGGGGGAGAATTTTCTTCTAGTATGTGGTCACTGGAATATTTTCCATGCTCCAGTGGATGGCCCCACACCTATACACATACAGGCAGCACTAATTTGATGTAATGAATTATCAACAAAAAGGAAAAGAGGACATGAAGTTGGGAGGGGCCATATTAAGAGGGTTTGGAAGGGAGAAAAGAGGAGATATGATCATGTTTCATTGTATAAGTGTATGGAATTCTCAATAATAAAGAAAAAATGTTAAAAAAAGAATATGAAAGTTTCATCTCTCTTGTTCATTCCTTCCATCAGGAAAGGATGTAGCATTCAATTTGCCATCTTGAGGTCAGAAGGTACTGGCCCTTGCTAGTCACTGAAACTCTGTGCCTTGATCTTGCCTTTGCCAGGCTACAGAAATGTGAGAAATAAATTTCTGTCATTTATAAACTGAAGTAAAACATTACTTCTGGTGTGTCTGTGAAAGTATCTGAAAGCATTTAAATCAATAGAGATAGTAAACAAAGTCCACCTTCACCAATGTGGACAGCATCATTCAGTCCTTCAAAAGCCCTATAGAACAAAGGGCAGAGCAAGGGTGAACTGGCAGTCTTGACTTATAAACACCCATCTGCTCTTGATATCACAGCAGGTTCTCTAGCCTACAGGACTTATACCAAGTATCTCCTGTGTTCTCAGGTCCTCAGCCTCAAACTGGGAATTATACTATCTACTCACCCAGGCTAAGACCTAATTTCACCTTTTGCTTCTCTAATTTCTTACTTTTCCAACACCATATCATGGGGAAAAAATAACAAATCCTCTCTTATCTATCTATATCTATAGATGATAGATAGATAGATAGATAGATAGATAGATAGAT
>NW_008337147.1:10846254-10855195 GCF_000622305.1 Nannospalax galili
AGACTGAGATAGATGATATATAGATCGATGATAGATAGATGGAAGATTGAGATAGATGATAGATAAGATAGATGATAGATAGATAGATGTAGATAGACAGGCAGGCAGACAGACAGACAGACAGACAGACAGACAGACAGAATTAGTTATCAAGGAAAAGCGATGATAGACATATAGATGATAAGTATCTTACTGATTTTACTTCTCTAGAGAACACAAACTCGGGGGATGAATTAGAAAGAAGTAAAGGAATTAGTAAACTCATTGTGAAATAACAATCCATTATGTTATATGATTTTTACTTAGAAAAAGTAAGTCATGAGCAAAGGAGAGAGGCTGAAAGGCATCAATCAAAGTTAGAGTGAGATGATAGAAATGAAGAGAAGTCAAAATGTTCAAAGAATATGAACATGTGTTTTGGTTCTGTTCAACTTTAGTAGCGTGAAACAAAATTAAAGCTAAAATATGAGTTTATCTTCAACTACAGACAAGGAGAAAAGGCAGTATCAGACACATATATATCAAAGAAAAAAATACATTGTTAGGTAATCATTTTTAAGTCGGGAAGAAAGCAGGTCTGTTAAATATAAATAATCGTTGTTGTTTTCCTTTGACTGAGTAAAATTCACTTTAATTCTCAGGGATATCAAAGTAGTAATGAAACATGTATTCTGTAAGAGAGTTTGAAAATAATGGCATGTCCATGTTGACTTAAAAGCTGAGGATTCCCTTTGAGACAGTTCTGTCATGATTTGTGGGTGTGGGGCATTCTGCAATAATTTGAGTCATCTATTTTGCCTGAATCAAAAAATTCCAAAAATCGAAAAAAAGCTATTATGTGTGTCTGTATGTCAATATCTTTCTTTCTGAATAATATCTCTTTAGAATACAATGCCCCCCTCCCCCCAAATCATCCTGTTGTGGTCTTAAGTGGGGATAACTCATTCTTCATTCTTCAAATACAGAAACCTTCAATTTTTCCCTTTACCTCCTACTGATGCTTTTCTATAAATATTCAAAAGAGATTTCATTGGAAAGATTTTCTTCTAGAAGAAAATGAAGCATATGGCAGTTTATCTCAGCCTGCTAAAAAGTGCTTATGAAATTCACATTATCATTCTCTTTTATTTTTTGTTCTTTTGATTTCCATTTTACTTCATAATTTTCTGTTTGTTCATTTTTTGAGACAGGGTATCCTTGGAGCCCTAGCTAGCCTGGAACTTGATATGTAGACCAGGCTGTCCTCAATCTCACAGACTTCAACCTGCCTCTGCTTCCTGAGTGCTGGAATTAAAGGCGTGGGCCACCACATTTTGCAGCACCTCATGATTTTGATGAACTAAGATTTTTAACATATCCATGAAGTCATCAGAATTTCAAAAGCCAAAGAGGTAGTCAAGAAATAGATATAGATCCCCAAAGAATAAATTAATATTTTCCCTATAATAAAGTATTTGTAACCAGTTGGTGAGGAAGCAATCTCAGATAAGTAATAGCATTTAATGTTTGTTTTAAAAAATGAAACGTCTATTTAAATGCTATGCATTGGGATCTACAGTGTCCATTCTTTCATAACAAAAAATATAACCTACAGAGAGAGAGACACTGTCAGTAACAGCATAAGTCACATTATGCACAAATGATGTTAAGAGCTGCAAAGGAGAATTGATGGCTTCAGTTGGGAAGAAGTTAAATAATGGTGGGAAAGGCTGTTTCATTGGCATGAAAATATAATAAGCAAGCTGGGCACTATTACATGTGCCTATAGTCCTGGAACTTGGGAGTTGGAGGCAAGGAGATCAAAATTAAGTCAAGTCAGGGCTGGAGAGGTAGCTCATCAGTTAAGAGCTTCCAGAAGACTGGGGTCAGTCCCCAACACCCACATGGTGGCTAACAACCATCTGTAACTCCAGTTCTAGGGGATCCAATGCCCTCTTCTGGCCTCTGTGGGCATTGTACAATATGTATGCACTTACATACATGTGGGCAAAACACTCATACACATAAGAAATAAAAATAAATTTTAAAAAATTTAAAGACAAAATGTTAAGGCAAGTCTGGGCCACACAAGATTCTGTTTCAAGCAAAAACTAAAATAAAGTAAACATAAGCAAAAGCTAAGTAAATTAAGACAAGTAGGCTAAAATTTTCCTGATAAGAGTTATAAAATAACTAACCTGATAAAGTTAAACTAGTGTCTGGGGAAAGTAATCATGAAAAAATTATGATGGTGGTTGGAAACCTTCCAGAGAGAGCTTGAAGCCAAGTGATTAGTGGCCAGGAAAGTAGTCAGCTTATAAAATGAGCCAAACTGCAGAGCTAGCCCAATTAGTTGGTGAAAAGGATTTTCTTTTAGACTTGTGACCAGAGGAGCTTTTTTGGTGAAGGCAAAGCTGGAGTTAGGGAAAACAGCTGAGGCTATGTAGCAGCATCTCAAACTTTTTCTTAATTTCATGGGATTTATGTAGTGAACTGAAAATGCAAGTTAAATGAAGGTTCACATAAAGTAGTGCTTTAAAATCAAAGTGATTGTATTTGTCAAAATTCTCCAGAGAAACAACCGAAAGGAGATGATAGAAATAAATTACAGATCGATAAATGATAAATAGGTAGATAGATAATGATAGATAGATGAGAGAGAGAGAGAGAGAGAGAGAGAGAGAGGATAAATAGATAAAATCATTCATTCTGGTAATTATCTCATGAGACTATGGAAGCCAAAATCTTACCCAAAGCTCTCTGCAAGCTGGAGAACCAGGGATGTCAGTATCATGGCTTAGTTCATGCCCAAAGACATCTGGGCCTACCTCAAGGAGACTATGGAAGCAAAAACATCTTACCCAGGCTCTCTGCAAGCTGGAGAAGCAGGGATGTCAGTATCATGGCTTAGCTCATGCCCAAAGACCTCTGGGCCAATTGTGTGACTCTCAGTCTGGGGCAAAAGCCTGAAGACTTGGGGATCATTGGTAGAAGTTTCAGAAGCCAAAGATCAGAAACCATGAAGTTCTAACATCTAAGGGCCAGAAAATAGTGTCTCAGCTATAGAAGAGAAAGAACAAACTGACCTTTCTTTTGCTTTTTGTTCTATGCAGACCCTCACCCAATTGTATGGTAACTGCCCACACTGTGTGATGGCAGGCTCCTTTTACTCAGTCCACTCATTTAAATGACAGTCTCTTCCAGAAACACTCTCCTGGTCATGTTCTGTAATAATGCTTCTCCAGTCATTTGGCTGTCCCTTAGTTCGGTCAAGCCAATGCCTAAAATTAACCATCACAGGCTATAAGAACAAAAATGAAAATAATTTGTTCAAATTAATAAATTCATACAAGTAGTTTGAACTTCTATCCCTAATCTAAAGATATAATTTATATACTATATATTTTATTGTGCACTTAATGAGCTAGATAGTTCATAAACTTGATGTATTTCTGAACAGTCTCCTGAACAGAGTAATAGGACGTCCCTAGAAAAATTGTGACATATATTTTCTTTTCTGGCTATATTCTATATAATTATGGGACTACTTTTCTAGGTCTAATGGTCTCACACTTTCCAGTTCCTACTCAATTAAATTAAATATAAGTAGTAATTAAGTAGATTTAAACCACTTTCCAAAATACCATGTATTAATTACAGGTGATGTTTTCTTATTTAAGTTATTTAATATCCTTCATCCTTCCCATTCCAAAGAGTCCTTATATTTGTTTTTAATAAAAAGGGATTTAAAAACTTTTAAGGAAAGAAGAAAGCATCATAAAATGTCTGCTTTTAATTGACTAGATCATGAAGTTGAATTTTTATTTGAATAAATCTGAAAGTGAAGGTCAAGTTGAATACGAAATTATATAAAATAACCATAGTAAATCAGTGCTTTTAAAGCAATTCTTTCAGGAAGCAATAAAGACATTTTAATGCTTTCAGAGGAAATACATCTAAATGCATTATACTGGCTAATTATTTCCTAGGTTCCTTACCTTCCTCCTCACATGATTTTGTACAAGCAAATCAGAATCTCTATTGTTAAATGATATATTAGAAAAGCTAGTTAAACTTAAGCACTTTCTAATCCTTCCTTTGTACCTATCATTATACATACGCATATATATATATACACTCACAATTAATCTTATCAATTCATTCTATATCCTAATTTATCAAACCGAAATATGCTTTAATTCAAAACCTGTAGTGTAATGACTGCATAAAATATGTAAAGATACCTCCACTATCTAATATTCTGTTGAGTTTTTTCCATATCATGTTTTCCTGAGTCACAACAACCTAAGACCCTACTGCAGGAAACTTGCTGTCAATTGAACTTGACTTTTCCAAGTTTCATGTGCTGAAATCCTAACTCCTAACATCTCAAAATATAACAGCTTGCATTTGGTGATAGGGGCTTTACCAGTGTAATCATCATGTTAAAATTAGAGTCAGGCCCAATTCACCAGGATTGGTGTGAATGTGGAAGCACACAGGACAGGGTAGAAGATGTGACAACAGGGGAAAGCCAGGCAACTAGAAGCAAAGAGAGTAGATCTGGAACAGAGCATCCCTTCAAAACCCTCACAAGAACCACTGGTATCTTGATTTTGGATTTTGAACCTCCAGCAATCCAAGGTAATAACCACTGCTGTTTGAGTCACATAGTTCATGGTTCTCTGTGTTATGCAGAGAATACAGCTTCTCTGACCCTTTCAGCCCCGAACCTGTGCCCTCATTCCCCTTCTCTTCTTTCACTAACCTAACTTTAGACCTCTTCCCTGCTTTGATATTTAAAAGATTTGTGCCCACTCTTCAGACTTGGATAACCTGAACTACATAATTGGACAGAGACAGAATCAAGAAAAATTAGTCTAAATTCATCAAACTTACTAAAATAAAACTATCAGAAAATACTATAAGTAGGAATTCTTTACTAAGAGGAATGCATGAATGTCAACATTATAAAATGCTAGTGTATATTAAATCAGAAAAAATCCTTTCAGTAGACACCTAATAACATCTATGATAAGCTTCTGTGAGCAATTCAGGTTTTTTTAAAAAAAATTATTTTATATGTGTAAGTGATTTGCCTGCATGTATGTATGTGCACCAAGGGTATTCGGTGTCTGTGGAGACCAGAATAGGGTATCAGGTCCCCCAGAACTGGAGCTAAGGACAGTTTTCAGCCACCATATGGGTGTTGGGAGCTGAACCTGGCTCCCCTAGGAGAGCAGCAAGAGCTTTAACCCCCCGAGTCCTCTCTCCAGCCCTAGCTATCCAGATTTCTAAAACATACAAAGTAACACTTAGTGATAAATTTAAAAGTAAAGTGATAAGTTTTTGGAACTTAAAAGTAAATGTCATTTTAATGGTGAGATACCAAAAATAATTATATTAAAGTCAAGAATAAGATAAGGTTTATTATTAATAAAAAAGACAAAATAATAGTAATAATAATAATATTCTGAGAGTCTTGGCCAATATAATAAGAAAAATAGGGACTGGAGAGCTGGCTCAGTGGTTAAGAGCACTGGTTGTTGTTACAGAGGACGCAAATTGGTTCCCAGCACCCACACAGCAACTAAGAACCATCTGTAACTGTGGTTCTAGGGGCTCCAACACCCTCCACAAACATTGCATACATATATGGAAGCAAAACACTCCTATACATAAAAAATAAAATAAAGAAAAAATTAAAAAAAATAAACAAAGCACAGTTAACAAATACAGAAATTATTTTGATAATGGTATAAGTAGTTGATCGTCAAATAAATCTACTAAATGATGTTCCAGTTAAGCAGAACACAAAGTAAGATGGCAAATTATAACATAAATGACACATGATGCTGGATATTTTTGATATGTGAATAACTCTATAGTTTCAATAGGAAATACAAATCTCTAAGAGCAAAATGTACAATGAAAAGCAAACACTTCTTTTGAAACAAGATAGTTCAAAATTCCAAAAACAATGTGAAAAATTGCTGTACCTCACAGTTATCAATAAAATGCATTAAAGCAATAATATACTAATTATCATCAGACTGAGAAACATTAAATATATGTTTTATATTGACCTTGGAGATTTTCATACAACATCTTTTGATCACATTCAAACCCTGGCCCTCATCTCCACCCATACCCTACTACCCAGCCCCCACCTTCACATCTTCTATTATTATTTTTCTTTCCACAACAGCCTATAAAGTCTAATCTGTGTTCCTCAAATGCTCTTGGGTATGGGTCTATCCCTTGGAATCTGGTCAGCCTACCAGGCATCATATCCCTAAAGAAAACTGACTCTCCCTCCAAGCAGCTATCAATTGCCAATAGTTCCTCAGCTAAGGCTGGTATTCCTTGCCTGCCCAACCCTTCCATGCTGGATATTTGCCTGGCTTGGGCTTGCATATAAATTGTGCATACTGTCACAATCACTGTGGGTTCATATGTGCAACAAACTTGTGGTGTCCAGAAACCATGATTTCCTTGTTTTCATCTACCTCTGGTCCTTACACTCTTCCTTCCCCATCTTATACAATGATCCATGAGTCTTGGAGGAGAGGATATGATATCAGTGTCCCATTTATGGCTTAGCACTCTGCAATCTCTTTTTCTCTACATGTTGACCAGTCATGGGCCTCAGTGTAAATCACTACCTGCTGCAAGAAGAACTTTTCTGCTGAGACTTGAGAGATGTGCTAATCTATGGATATAACAATAAATCATTTGAAGTCATCTATTTAGCAAAATAATATACTGATTTAGCAAAAATAATAATAGGTTCTCCCCTATGACTCGTCTAGGCTGAGGTTCTTGGCCAGGTATGGGTTCTATCTTATGAGGCAGGTCTTAAATCCAATCAGAAGGTGACTAGTAGTTCCTATAACACTCATGCCACTATTGCACCAGTGGGCATATCTTGCCAGATAAGTCATTATTATAGATAAAAACAAGACTGTAGTGTCATTCAGTGGTACAACAAGTTTTTCTCTTGAGGCCTCTACTGGCTTATAAAGGCATTGCTCTGTTCCCCCATGGCTTTTCCTCTCTGAGTGAGTATGCCTGACAGCTCTCTTTTTATAAAGACATAAATCCTACTGGTTATGGGCCTCACCCTTCCAACTTCATTTAATCTTAATTGCCTCCTTAAAAACCTCTATCTCCAACAGGTCCTGATAGTACAAGCCTGCAACCCCAAGTACTTGAGACACTAAGGCAAGGATTGCAAGTTCAAGTCCTGCCTTGGGAACTTAGTGAGACCTTGTCTCAAAATATAAATAATATACTATTAATGTTATGGTAAAATGCCGTGGATGTAGTTCAGTGATAGAGTGATTGCCTAGCATGTACTATACCTAGTATAGACTCAATCTATACTATACTATACCATACCATACCATACTGTACTGTACAGACTCAATCCTTAGTACCAAAATAAGCAAACAAAAGCTTTCTTCTATCTCAAAATAGAAATGGGATGGTTTGGCAAATAAGCTCTGCATCAATGAAGGGGAAGGTGGCCACAGAGAGCCTGGGGTATCAAGCAGTTCCATTCATTAGGTTCCTGTTTAAACTATATACCTACAGAATTTCCTTTCTTTTATTTTTCTTTTCTTTTCAACAGTCTCACTATTTGGCCCAAGCTGGCTCTGAACTTGTGATCCTCTCTTGCCTTTGCCACCATCACACATGATGAGATTATAGCCATGAGCCATCACATCCAGCCCACAAAACTTTTTTGATTGAATATTGAGCTAATTAGCTTTTATTGTCAATGTGACTTAACCTAGGGTCACCAGCGACGAGGAACCTCAACTGAAGAATTGCATAAGTAGGATTGGCCTGTGGGCATGTCTGGAGGGCATTGCTAATTGGTCTAGGAGGATCTATGTCACCATGGGTGGCTCCAGTTCCTGGTTAGCTAGCTAAGTATGAGCCTATAAGGAAGCCAGAGAGTGAACCAGCAAGCAGCATTCCTCCACAGTTACTGCCTCCAGGTTTCTGCCTGAGTTCTTGCCTTTACTTCCCTCAATGATGGATTGTGACCTAGAAATGTAAGCTAAATAAATTCTTTTCTTCTAAGTTGATTTTGGGCATGGTGTTTTATTACAGCAATAGAATGAAATTATGACAGAAATTGATGTCAGGAACATGAGATTTTGTTGTGATGAACCTGGCCGTGTTTGGAGGCAGATTGTGGAGGATTGAGGGGCTTTAAACTAGGAAAGCCATTGAGTGCTCTGGGCTTAAAGGACCATTCTGTGGAGCTTGGATGACAAGAATGCTAATAGAAATGTAGACAATGGAGGCCTGGTTTGTGAAATTTGAAAGGGAAGCAAAGATTATCTGGGCTGTTTGTGTGATATTTTGGTTAAAGAACCTATGGAATGTGAAACCTTCTGGGACAATGGATGCTGATCAGCTGGGGCTGAAAAATCAGCTATAATTAATATAAGTTCAGCATCATTAAGATGACAGTGTGGTGGCAAATGGAAATTTACTAATAATAAGATGGTTGCTAAGAGCCTTGAATTATGGAAAGCCCCCAGGATAAGATAAAAATAAATAAAGGAAAAAAAAATGAGGAAGGTAAACAGGAACGGAACGTGCCTTGGCTCCCTGAGTTTATTAGCGGTTATCCACCATTGAAATCTTTGTTCAACTGCTACATTCTTGTGATTTTTTGTAGCCATATGCTTATGTATAACTGTTAGGGTCTATGACTCGGTGGGTCTCTTCAGGAGAACAAATGCACAAGTATGGAGATGCAAAAATCAAGCAGAGTTTTATTAAACCAGCTAGCTAGGGCCAACCGTCCTTCCAAGACACACAGGTCTGGTTAGAGCAATTGACCCTGAGGCAATTTCAGGTAAAGATTATATAGGCTCCCACAACCATTACACAAAAGCCCGTGCTTATACAACCAATAGTTTCAAAGCAAGCATTTCACAAA
>NW_008337147.1:10855461-10856231 GCF_000622305.1 Nannospalax galili
CTTTCCCTAACATTTCCCCCCCTTTTTTTCTAGGTCAGACTGAGGAATCTTCCTCAGCAGTATCTAAGGCTTGGTATTTCTGGCGAAGGACCAAGAGATGGACAGTATTGATCTTTTCCTGAACAAACCTTAGTAGCCTATTTATTATGCAGGGATCAATTGTGACTAGTAGCAATAGGATAATTAGGGGTCCTGCAATAGCTGAGAGGAGAGTTGTAAATTATGGTCTATGCATAAACCAAGACTCGAAGCAGCTTTCATTACTTTCATACTCCTTGCGCCTCCTCTCCAGGTCTTTTTTAACTTGGTCAAAGATTCCCTGACTGCCCCTGTCTTGTCTACATAGAAACAGCATTCTTCTTTTAAAGCTGTGCATAGCCCGCCCTCTTTTAAAAATAGGAGATCCAAGCCCCTTCTGTTTTGTAGCACCACCTCTGATAAGGAAGTGAGGGATTGCTCCAGGTCTGACATCGTTTGCCGGAGCTGTTCCAAGTCCCTGTCAATTGCTAGCCTTAGTGCTGTGAGCCCTTCCTCTCATGTTACTAGGGCTATGATTCCTGTCCCTGCTCCAGCTATCCCCACGGAGAAGAGAGTTCCGATGATTAAGGCAGTAATGGGTTCCCTCTTCTTTCGAAGTGGACTCTGTTTTTCCTCCCAATAGGAGAGGAGGGATTCATGAGAGTGGTATGAAAGGCGGGGCAGAATGGCCACAAGTACACAAAATTCATTATTAGCATTAAATACAGAGGTGGATAGGGCTGGGGTGAGGC
>NW_008337147.1:10856968-10858133 GCF_000622305.1 Nannospalax galili
CCCACAATCGGGGTTCTTTCCCCTTCATAGTATGCTTTGATTAGGGGCCAAATTTCCTGCTGTATTTTGGCAAGGGATTGCAACACATTTAAATAGTCAGGGGCTGACTTCTCTTCCCCCGGGGGCTGCGCTCGCCAGGTTATTGGTGGAGGGGTCCCATACATTATCTCAAAGGGGGTTAGACCATGCACATAGGTGGAGTTCCGAACACGGAAAATGGCCAAGGGGAGGAGGGTCACCCAGTCTCCGCCCGTCTCAATTACCAAATTAGAAAGGGTCTCCTTTAATGTCCGATTCATTCTTTCTACCTGCCCAGAGCTTTGTGGGTTATAGGCACAATGTAACTTCCAATCCATCCCCAAAGCCTGGGCTAGTCCCTGTAGGACTTTACTAACGAAAGCCGGGCCGTTATCGCAACCTATAGCCTCGGGGATCCCATATCTGGGGACTATCTCCTCTATTAATTTCTTTGCCACCATCTGGCTAGTTTCATGTTTAGTTGGAAAAGCCTCCACCCATCCTGAAAAAGTATCCACCATGACCAGCAAATACTTGTACCCGTACTTTTCTGGCTTTACCTCGGTGAAGTCTATCTCCCAACTTGTTCCTGGGGCCCTCCCCCTCTCCAGGGTACCTGTCGGGTGGAGCCCCTTTGGGGCTGGTCTTAGCTTTGCACAGCTCTCACATCCCCCAGTGATCTGACGTGCGGCCTTGCTCTGGTATGGAAATACCAACTGCGCATGCTGAAAAAGATTGAGCAACTTCTTCCAGCCTAGATGGGTGGATCTGTGTAGGTTGATGAGCATGTATTTTCCTAGTACTTCTGGTAAGATCAGTCTACCTTCCCGGTCCCTACTCCAACCTCCCTCCCCAGGCTTTTCTCCCGGAGCTTGTTTTCTTATCCACTCAAGGTCCCGTGGGGAATAGTCAGGTCTGGGAGGTAGGGTGGGTAGTACAGGTATAGGTACCTCTAGAGCTGTCAGCACAATGGGGTCTAAGAGAGCTACCCTCCTGGCCTCTGCATCAGCAAAGTTGTTACCAACAGCCTCAGGAGTCTTTCTGGACTGGTGCCCAGGCACATGTATAACTACCACTGCCCTCGGCTTTTCCACAGCTGACAACAGTCTTTGGACTTCCTGCAAGTTCTTCAGCTCCTTTCCTTCTG
>NW_008337147.1:10858992-10860914 GCF_000622305.1 Nannospalax galili
GGGCTATCTCTGCATACCCTGGGATCCAGAGTCTGCAAAACCCAGCTGAGCCAAGGAATTCCCTCACTCCCCGGGGAGAGGAGGGCACAGGAGTGGTCAGGATAGTCTGTTTTATGGCTTGTGTCAGCCATCTGGCCCCTTCCCCTATCTTGTACCCCAAGTAAACCACTGACCTCTGGCAGATGTGTGCCTTTTTGGCACTGGCCCGACATCCCAGGCTGCCCAGTTTGGCCAACAGGTTCCTCGTAGCTTCCATGCACTCCTCATGAGTTGCTGTAGCCAGCAACAAGTCATCCACATACTGCAACAGAGTCACATGGGGGTGCCTTTTGCGGAAGGGCTCCAGGTTTTGGCTTAGTCCCTCATTGAACAAGGTGGGAGAGTTCTTAAAGCCTTGTGGCAGTCTGGTCCAGGTTAGCTGCCCTGTCTTCCCCCCTCCTGGTTCTTGCCACTCGAAGGCAAACAAGGGCTGACTGACTTCAGTGAGAGGGACACTGAAGGAAGCATCCTTCAAGTCTAGGGTGGTATACCACACATGAGCGGTGGCAGGTGGCTAAGTAGGGTGTATGGATTGGGCACTGTGGGGTGAATGTCCTCTACCCTTTCATTTACCCTTTGCAAATCCTGCACCGGTCTGTAATCTCCACTGCCAGGCTTTCTCACAGGAAGCAGGGGTGTATTCCATGCTGATTGGCAGGGTTTAAGGATTTTTACTTCTAGCAGTCTATGGGTGTGAGGTGCTATTCCCTTCCTAGCCTCTTCTGGCATCAGGTACTGCCGGACCCGAATGGGCAGGGCCGTGGCTTTGAGATGGACCACAACCTGGGGCAGGTGCTTAGCGAGGCCAACTCCCCCGGTTTCGACCGAGGCAGAAGGGAACTCCTGCAACCAAGAGCTCATGTCTCCCTGGCCCCCCTTTTCTAGAGCCGCCAGGAATAGGTGATATTCATCAGCCAGAGATAAAGACAACACATGTATTGGCTGCAGGGGCTGTCCTTCTGAGTCCATGACTTTTATCCCTTTAGGCTCAAAATGGATATGTGCCCCGATCTTGGTGAGTAAGTCTCTACCCAACAAAGGTGCAGGACTCTCGGGCACAACCAGGAAGGAGTGGGAAACCTGATGCCTTCCCAAGTCCATTTCCTGTTGGTGGTCCAGGCACACCTCTTAGTTCATGTAGCTCCTTGGACTATGCTTGTGCGTCCTGGATTTAGAGGACCATGAGCTTGATTGAGAACTGAATATTGTGCCCCAGTATCTACCATGAACCCAGTGGGAGTCCCGTCCATGCACAGAGTTACCCAAGACTCGGGAAGGGGTGCCGAGCCCCATCTCCCAGGTGGGGGGTCCTGATAGGGCTCCCTCCTCCTTGTCTTCCTCTTCTTTGTGGGCACTCTCTCTTCCAATGCCCATATCTTTTGCACAGGGTGCACTGTTCCTGCCCTAGTTTAGATGGCCGGGTTCCTGCTCTCTGAGGCGGCTCAGGGCTCCCTTTCACTCCGGCCAAGAATATTCTGGCCATCTCCTCCCTCTGCTTCTTGTTCTCTTTTCTTTGAAATTCTCTGTCCTCTTTCCTATTTTTATCCTGCATCTCCCATTCCTCCTTCCTTAGCCTCTCCTCCCTGTCCTCCAGAGACTCCTTAGCATTAAAGACCTTCTCTGCCTGTTGCAGCATCTCTATAATAGAAATCTCTCCCAGATCGCCCCGCTTATGGAGTTTTCTCCTGATATGGGAGGCTGCCTGGTTAATAAAAGAGAGGACTACAGCTGACCTGTGTTCCTCTGCCTCTGGGTTTATAGGGGTGTATTTCCTATAGGCATCAAATAGCTTTTCCAGATACGTGGCTGGGCTTTCGGTTTCTCCCTGAACAATTGTTTTCACCTTAGCCAGGTTAGTGGGCCATCTTGCAGCCCCCTAGAGA
>NW_008337147.1:10861132-10870431 GCF_000622305.1 Nannospalax galili
GACCCTTCCCTGTTGTGTAAGCAGACATGCCTACGTGACACGACACAGATCAGACAGGTCAGGCTCCGGGGGCTACAGCACTTGCCCCTATCTCTGGATGCCTGTGTCTCCAGTTGAGATAATTAGTTACAAGCAGTAAATTCAACCAAGCAGTAAATTCCTCTTTCCCTAACATAACCATTTGCTTAACTACCACATATCTATGCTTTTGGAATGCCTTACTTCCTTGATTACTATAAATTGTCCTACAAATTTAAGTTCGGAGCTGGCACCATTATGGAATAATCCAGGTGTCAGTGCACTGGCATAAATAAACTCTCCTTCACCTGAACCAGCTTTTGGTCTCTTCATTTCCAGACGTTCCCACAACAAAAACTTCTGTGCTTTATTGAGACAGTGGGGAAGTATTTTCTCAGGGTCAACACACAGAAGCAGTGGTCCAAGAGGGCCCAGGCTACACGTCAAGTTAACAACGGAACTTGGCAATCTGTGAGTCTCCCACACGGTAGTAGTTTTGAAGGTATGAAAAAATGCAAGATTGAAGGGGTCATGGAAAGCACTGAGGCCTTTACACCATGTGGGAATGTTGGAGTCCTTGAAGAGAGGCCAGGAGAGGCCATCTGTGAAGGGTGCAGCCTCATCAGTTGCAGTGGAGACTCCAGGATATTGGAACTTCCAGGACTGTAGGATGTCTACCAAGGACAGTGACAGGTATGAAGTGGGACCAGCCTGAGCCTACCATATAAGCTATGTGTGCTATGGATGACAGAGCCAGGGGAGTGGGGCTGCCCAAGCCCTTTGGAGTCCAGAAGATTATGAGTCAGTCCCAGATACTGAATGTTGAGGTACAGGATTTGATTTGAACTGCTGTATTTTGGGCTTACTTTGATCTGGTCCTTCATATGCCGAGATTCTTCCCTTTGGGGATAAGAAAGTATATGATTCATTTTTAAAATTTTTATTTCACAGGAGCCCACAATTAAGAGAATTGGGATTTTAAAGAGACATTTCAACTTTAAAAGCTGAAACCTTTAAAACTGTGGGCCTTTTAAAAGTTGGACTATATTTTATATCATGATATTAACATGAGATCTTGGGGACAAGAAAGAAATGTTATGGATTAACAGTAATAGGTTTGTGTGTCAAATTGGCAAAGGGTGGATTGTGCTGGTTGGTTTTTATTGTCAACTTGATACAGCCTAGGGTAGCCTGGGAAGATGAAAACTCAACTGAAGAATTAAGAATTTCCTAGATGGTTAGCGGGTGGGAGTGTCTGTGGAGACAGTATCTTGATTACTAATTGGTGTGGAAAGGTCCAACTCCCTGTGGGTGGCACCATTTCCCAAGTAGGTGGTTCTGGGCTGCATAAGAAAGCTAGCTTTTTCCATAAGAAGGAAGGCATGAGCCTGTGAGCAAGCCAGAGAGTAAGCCAGCAAATACCATTCCTCCATTGTCCTGCCTCTGGATTCCTGCCAGGTTCCTGCCTCCAGGTTCATACTTGACTTCCCTCTGATATGGGTTATCACTTAAAAAGGGTAAGCAAATAAATCCTTTCCTTCCCTAAATTGATTTGGTCATAGTATTTATCATAGCAACAAAATGAAACTACAAGAAATATGAATGATAAAAATTTGCCTTCAATCTGTCAAAGAATGAGCTGATACTAAAATAAAAGATGGTTAAATTATCTGTCATGATTGTTTAGATATTAAATGTCTCCCTCAAAGCCATATGTTGAAGGTTTGGTCCCCAGCCTGTGATGCTAAGTTATAGAACCTTTAGAAAGTGGGATATAGTTGAAGGAAGGTAAGTCATTGATGGAGTGCCCTTGGGGGGGATCTTGGGACCTCATAAACCATCTTCTTTCTTTCTCTCTCCATTTCCCCTTCTTAGCTTCCATGGAGTACACAGTTTCACTGCACCATAGGCAAACCCAAAAGTAACAGAAGCAGATGACCATGTACTAAAACCATAAACCAATCTAAATCTCATTTCCTTCTAAGCTGTTCTCAGGTATTTTGTCACAGAGGTGGAAAGCTAACACATCTATCAAGACATAATACTGTGTTTTGCTCAATCCTATAGGCCGAGTGTCCATAACAGCTGCGTTTGGCACATTATAAGTGCTCCATAACTAGCTGTTGAATAAGTGAATTTATCTTTGTCTTCCGTGGTTTCTACACCTAGAAAAAGCTCAGGTTCTGTTTTAGAAAGAACTGGAGAAGAGTGACGAACATGAAGCAAGATTTGAGACTAGTGATTCAATTGATTTTCATTATTCTATTTCTTAGAAATTTCAACCTGAGGGAGAAGAAAACAAGCAATGTTCAGATGTCTTCACATAATGATACTTAGTTGACAAGCTTCCTTTCTTCTCCTACAGAGAAACCCTAGATGACAAAGGAGGTTGGAGACAGTTTGGGCTGGGTGCTCTTTAGCAGACTTTTGGTCAGTTTCTCCACCTCCAGGCCATTGGAGCATCATCTCCACAGCCAGCCAAAAGGCTGGCATCCCCACCATCCTCACCAACTAGTGAGGGATCATCCTAGCCCAGTCTTTGTATCTCTGTTTACTTCTTTCCCCATTTGTCTTTTTTTTTTTTACTTTTTAGTATTTTGTCAATTTCCTGCTTTCTTTTTCAAATACATCCCCTTCTGTCTTTAAATCTCCATCTGTCCTTCCTCTATTTATTCTGCTATTCTTTCTCCATTTTCATCTGTTCCTTCCGTGCCCCCTCCCTTCTGTTACTACACTCACCTTTCTTTCCTCTTCCTAATATTTGCTCTCATCTTTTATGTTCATCTGGTCTCTCTTTTTCTGTCTCTGTTTCTGTGTCTCTGTGTCTCCCTCTCTGTCTCTGCTCTTTTCTTTTTTTTCTAGTACTTTCTTCTCATAATCTTTTGAGCATTTTTAGTTACTTTGTATCCCTACTTCTTTATCACCATCTCTCTTTAACCTTTCATCTCAGTGGATCTCAATTTGTCACTATCTTCTTCTATTTCAGGGTTTATTAAAAAATTTGTATTTCATTTATTTTCCTATTTGCTCTGTATCCCTAGCACACATTCTATGCATTATCTTTTTGTATTTGTTGTTCTTCTCCCTCACTCTTTACTCTTTATCTTACTAACTAATCTGACACAAAATCAGTTTTTGCATCTTCCTTGCCTTTTCTCACACTTTCTATTCTTCTTCTTTAGCTTTCCACCTATTTATACATACAACACACACACACAAACACACACAACTACCACCAGCAACACCACCAACAATTCTCCTCTGCCCTTCTATCTAGCCCTGTTTTCACTATTTTGTTTTGTTTTGTTTTACATTTGTCTCTCTGTGTACTTATACACTCACATATACACAGGAAGGAAAGAGAAGAATATATGGGAGATGTTTGGGCTTGTGGTTTATAACTCTGATTTTTCTGAGTGAATCTCCTTGCTAACTTGTGACTCTGATAAGCACCTGGAATTGAAATCCCTTGAAAGACAGGGTTATCTAGCTGTGCTTTGTGAAACTTTTCATTTGAAAAGAGAGTAAAGATTTTATGAATGTAGTAGGATCAGATATCTCTGTGAGAGAGATCTTATGAAAGCATTTGAGGAAACAGTTGGAAACATTGGGCTGGACTAGAGAGAAACTAATAAAAATCTACATCTGTCCTTCTAGATCTTCAAACAGTACCTCAATAAGCTTCGTTTGGAATTCACTTCTCATCCCCAGAGTTCTCTGGATATGTTTGCTTCTGTGTTACCACCCTTAACAAACTCAAACTCATATTTGAATTACTTGTCCACTCTCTGCTCCTCTAGACTGAGTATTCTGGCAGCAGGAGTATGAGATTTTCTCTATTGTTTTCCCAAAGTAGTAGCTAGCCCCAAATTCCAGTTATATGAAATACATTGTAATTTGCGTAGTTCAATAAGTAACACCACATTTATTTTCAAAATGATTAAGATGATATTCATTGACAACCAGTATATATGGAATATAATACAGTTTTTGGATTTTTGTTGAAATTATTCACTGCAACAGTGCCATTTAATAAGTAGTAGCATAACTAATTATGAAGTTTAAATTTTAGGCATGGATTCTTAAAAATCCTGGCTTGGAATTCCAGTTATACAGTGTGCTAGCTACATTTCCCTAAGAGGCTAGGGGTCATGTCTGTTAGCCCACTAGAGCCACTGTGTTTATGATGTGTTGGTGCAGGGAGATACAGATGCTCATTCTAGGATGTTTTGGCCTCAGCCTTATTCTATGGCTAGAGTTCAATATATTTATGTATATATCATTTGGGAACTCTGGATAATAGTACTGGATTAGTTCTATATCAATTATTAATAAATATTGGCCCACTGTCTCATACTTTCAAATGAATCTGGTGAAGGATTTGCTCTACCTCGTATTTCTCGCATCTGTGGGATAAGGACACCCCAGCTGCAGGATCAGATTTCAGAGTTCACAGTTTGAAACAAGCAGGAAAGGGAATTTGCTAGGTTGGGGCTAAACTAGCAAATTGCACATGTAATTTTAATTTTAATTTTAGTTCTGTTTCCAAGTAAGTAGAATTACCTTTGGAGAGGGATTGTCATGGCGAGTAGATTAGCAGGAATGAGTCTGAAAACTCACAAGTGCAGTTGCTGCACCATGAGAAGTAGATGGAATTGCTGAAGTCATAGGCTGTCACTTCCATTCTTCCCATGTTCCATTCCACTATTTCTGGCCTTCTTAATTTCCTATTTGGGTTTAAATTTTCCCATAATAAATTTCACTTGATAATTTGGCCTTGTATATATTAATATGAGAAAAAGGAACAAAAAAACCTTCATTGGACACTGACCCAGGTAACTTCTTCTTGTCCTCATACTCTGAAGATACAAGCACAAGACAGCTAGATGCCTAAAGTTGATCTCAGTACATCACTAGATAAATGCATAAGCAATGATTCTTCCTTAGAAGAAAACCCAGTTTTCAAATAGAAGGTCTCTGAAATTCCAAAGGTTACTATAGCAAGCAACCATGTGAAAGATCATCATCAACACAGTTTAGTTAATAAGGAGCGAAGGTCTCTGATATGGGAGCAATGAGCAGAAATTTTCTTTGATTTCCTGAGATAACCCCAAACAAAGTTACTTTGTAGTTTCAGTGACCGGAAACCTGAGAACTGATTACCAACTTGGCTACTACTTCCTATTCTGTTGAATTTGGTACTTCACAGATTCTACCTCTACTAACTCCTTAAAAATAGAAATATCTATTTTGTGGAAAATATCAAAATCTATAACCAAAGCAAATATTCTGAGCTGAAGGTCTAGATATTTTTACTCTCCAGCTAAATAGGAATGTACCTCAAAATGTATGAAGTTTGTAAAAGGTCCCATATAATCCTCCTTGTGTATAGGATGCTTTTTTCCCTCTGATGGGAAATGCAGAATTGATCCCTACAGCTGCGGTATGAAGCACTATTAAATCAGAAGTACAAACCTTCACCCAATGAAAATGCATTTTCCCTTTCTACTGCTCTTTTTTCCTTTCCCTCACATTTCTCTATTTTTCTTCCTCCATTTTTATTAGCATAAGTTAATTACACATAATTATGTGTTTCATTATATCTTATAGCTGTATATAATGTATTTTGATCATATTCACTGCTTCTTTCCTTTATGTTGTATGTGGGGGAGTTACATACATGTGCATGTACATATGGAGACCAGAGGTCAACACAGGGTACCTTCCTCAATTGCTCCCCACTTTATTTTTCAAGACATTGTCTCCCATCAAACCTGGAGCTCCCTGTTTCAGGTAGCCTGTCAACAAGCCCCCGGGATCCACCTGTCTCTGCCTTGTCCTACCAACACTGGGATTACAGGCACAGACCACCACACCCAGCTTTTTACATGAATGCTGGGGATCCAAACTCAGGTCATCCTCATGATTGCCCAGCACTGTATCCTCTGAGCTGTCTTCACAGTCCCAGCTTTCCTTTTGTATACTAGCATAATCAATAGTCACTTCGTGATATTTATCACCCATAGTGCATAGTGGGAGAAAACTGCATCCAGTAAATGAGGTAGTATAATTCCCAGTGCATGTGAGATACTCCTTGTTTTTTTGCTTTTCTTCCCTTTTTGAGATCTAATCTACTATAACCAATATTGCTATTCATCAATGATTTCAGATTAACCTCCCTTGCAGCTAAAGTTCTACTGAGCTACATGAAGGCTTAAATATATATTATGTGATATTGTACTGAGTTGCTCAAACAAAAATATTATTTATATATTTTAAAAATACATCATTTTATGTTTCATGTAATGTAAAATAAGTGTACTAAAATGTTTATTTTCTAAAATGTCAATGGAAAATCTGATGCACACCTGAAATGAGGAAAAACAACAGTTAAACACCTGCCACTTGGAAATTGCACCACCAGGAAAGGCAGGACAATTTTACCTCCTCACTTCTTCCTTTACAAAGACAATATAATATTTACGGCATCCCTCTTGCCATTATACTTTTGTTAAAATCTACTTTCATTTTCATCAATTTATTTTGTCCTTCAGCAATCATCTTCAAGCCACTTACAGTAAATAGAGCCTGGAGTGAAGGAAACTTTGAACTTGTTTGTGTGTTCAGTCCCCTTTCCAACACTTAAGTACCACACCTTTCTGACTCAGAGCTTGTGTGGCCTGTACAGCCAAATTTAAACAATGCATCCACTCTAGATTTCCACATATAATCTGATGTCTCTCATAGAAACCACTTCCTTGGAAGCAAGATTCACATGCTGAACCCATGAAAATTTGCCCCTCTCTAATTCAGTGAAGGTGCTGGGTCACATGTAAAGTGAAGTAGGAAAACAATGAAACCGATGCTTACCCCATCCCCCAAGAGCAATTATTTTGGAATGAAGCTTTGAGACTTTCCATTCAATTTACATTCAATAGACTATCATCTTTTCTGCCTACATCAGGGTTTTCCTGATGTTGCTTTTGCAACAACAAAAATGTAATATTCACCTGTAACTGTTAATGTTTACTCACATGTGCTTTTCATTGCATTTACTGACTTGCTTTCTGAGGAACATTGATATTTAAATACTAGTCCAATGAAGCTAAGTAATGTTGTTTTTAGCAAATTGAAATTTAAATTTTTCATGTTTTATTATATAATTCCTAGGTAACAATAGAAGCAAGATTTTTAAAAATGTGACTTATATAACAAAAATCCCAAGAAAGTAAAAGTACCACATAATATTCAAAGACTGCACAATCTCAGGTAAAGCCTGACAGCTGTTAACAAAAACATAAGCATAATTACAACAAGTAAAGAGATATTATCAGCAGAGAAAGTAGACTAAAAATTCTCTTGACTTTTCTCAACTGATGGACATGAGTGCGCTCTAATGTCATTATGTTTAGAAATGGCTTCATCCAGATCCAACTGTACACCATTGATATTGACTTCCATGCAGCCATTATAAAAGGCATTCTCTGGTGTGGCGCTGAAAGGAACATCTGTCAAAACAGCGTTTGACTATTAGTCCAATACTTTTGACATCTTATATGCTTACAGTTAGAACATTATTCAGACTTTCCAATTCTAAGCAAATTCTAATCCTACAGGAAAAATTAATAACATGATTCCATTCAGTAAATATATATTATGGTGGATGTGGAGCACAGCATATCGTGAGTTCAGATTTCATAAACATAAACATTTCTACCCATACTGAATGTAAACATGTACACATTAAATAAGAAAAGAGCATATGCTTATGACATTCTGTATTTATTATAAAATAATATATACTGTTTTCTTTATAAACCTGAACAACATTTTCAGTGCTACTAGATCATTTATTCAACTCCAAATTATAAGTACTTAGAAATCCTTTTAAAATGTCATAAGAAATATACCTTTTTATAATTGCTGGAATAAATGCAGATTTTTAAATTTCCTAAGAAATATTTTCTGGCTGACCATATAAGAGCAAGTCATAATAAAGGATTCACATTTTATGTAATAATAATTTTTTTAATAACATTTTGAATTGCTCCTCCGTGAATCATTTAAGTCTTTAGTGCCTTTGGGTTTGGCTGCACTTTCACTCTTGTTATCAGGTTCACCCTCAATACTCAGTAACATCCTCAGTTTCCTAGGAACTGTAATTCATTTTCAAAACATTCATCTCTATCTATTTCCTTCCTTTCTTCTGGCATTTATTCCTCATTAATCAACTCACAATGGACATTTGTTAGCTCTTGTTCATCCTTCTCATGGCATATTATGCCAAAAAATAAATACTTCAAATTTTCTACTTCCAGCTTACTAGTACAGGGATAAAATCTGTATTGTTCTGTGAGTTAATTGCATATTTTAACAATTCCCTTCAGGGATAGAGAGATGGCTCAGTGATTAAGAGCACTGACTGCTCTTGCAGAGGACCTGGGTTTGCTCCTCAGCACCCACACGGCAGCCAACAACTGCCTGTAACTTCAATTCCAGGAGATCTGACCCCCTCTTCTGACCTCCGTGGGCATTGCACAACATGGGTGCACTTACATACGTACATGCATAACACTCATACATATAAGATAAAATAATAAATAAAATGTTAAAGAAAGAATTGCCTTCAAGTCTGGCTCAGTATCATTAATTATATATTATTTTACCACAAACATCATCACCAATTATGACACTAATTTACCCACAGAATACATATAATTACTATATATTAATTTTCAACAAAAATTAGGTTTTAAAAAATTCTCAGACTCATCAGTTTCCCCTTAATTTTCCTTTACCACCTGAAATTTGACATTCAGTTTGTATATTAAAATTTTATTCATCTCAGAGTTTATGCTCTTAAAAACAATCTCAGTTGTAGGCTCCTCTCAATTTTTCCTCACTTCTTCATAATAAACACCCTCGAAGTCAGCTCTTAGTGCTATTGCAAAATTCTGAAGTCTGAAATTCTGGTATTTTTATATCTTCCAAACTCTTTCATTGTTTGTTTGATTTCCTACAATTACATTCAACTAATTTGTGAATAAAGTAGTAGGTGAATCTCAATATAGCTGCAATTATGCTTCCTAAAAATCAACCATGCTATTTCAATTTTATTGATTTTTTCTATCTATAACTTTTGGAACCAATTTATTTTTATTGCCCTCAAGTTCAGATAGGAGACCCATATATGGAAAATTAAGACCCTGAGCATTTAAAGAAATAAAATAAAGGCTATTAGATTTCAGATATCAAACTCCAAATTCTCTATAGGAGAAATA
>NW_008337147.1:10870629-10875639 GCF_000622305.1 Nannospalax galili
TAAATTTTATTTATTATTTTTATTTTATGTGTATGCGTGTGTTGCTTGAATGTAGGTAAGTGCACCCATGTCGTGCAATGCCAGCAGAGGTCAGAAGAGGCTGTCAGATCCCCTGGGACTGGAGTTACAGATGGTTGTTAGCTGACATATGGGTGCTAGGATTCGAACCCGGGCCTTCTGCAAGAACAACCAGTGTTCTTAACCGCTGAGCCATCTCTCCAGCCCCCTACCTATCTTTTAATCATGAAATTCTACTAATTTCATTTCTACATCTTTATTCACTGTAAATTGTCTCAAATGCTATCAACCTAGTCCAGCAACTTCCTCATTGCAAAGTGAAGAAGACATATGGGTGCTAGGATTCGAACCCGGGCCTTCTGCAAGAACAACCAGTGTTCTTAACCGCTGAGCCATCTCTCCAGCCCCCTACCTATCTTTTAATCATGAAATTCTACTAATTTCATTTCTACATCTTTATTCACTGTAAATTGTCTCAAATGCTATCAACCTAGTCCAGCAACTTCCTCATTGCAAAGTGAAGAAGATGGTTCGCACATCACTATTCTGAACATTAACATAACCGATGCATTTGCAGGACTCTGAAGGGTGTCCAGACTCTTCATTTTGCACTGCTCGATGGTGGTACAGTTACTGCTATTATTACTGAGTCTTCGTGGGCTATTCAGAATCTTCCAAACTCAAATGAACTGTGCTCACTTTTTCCTACCACCCCATTTATTTATACATCCAGAGTGAAATTTAAAAATTTTAATATCTGTATAATGTTCCCTTGTCTTAAACATACTCATGTCTTTTATAACAAAACTCTAAGCTAAGTCTTCAAGCCATCCATTCAGCCGTTTCCTAGACTCATCCTTCACTGTCTTTCTCTCTTGCTCAATATGCCTCACCCATACACATCTTCTGTATATTCCTCTTTGCTCACACACTAACCATTCTACCTCCATACACTCCAGTACTCATTCCTACCATGTATTTAAATACATTTCATCCTTTAAATAACAGATTTATGTTCTAGTCGCTTATTCAGAGATATTGTTCCTGGCCCCCATGTTCACATCAAGTCCCCATTCTAAGCTCTAAACTCAAATAACATGATTTTTCTTCATAGAATTCATCACAATTTTATTATTTTGATATTTTCTTAATCAGCCATTTAATTTCTGCTTCTAGAACTGAATTTAAAAGCCTCAATGACAGAGACCATATTTTTCTGTTTATTATCAATCCCTAGTTTCTGGGACCTAAATTCTTAGTAAATGCCAAATCATAAGTGAACAAGTATTGGATAAATGATGAATAAACTGAAGAATAAATGTTGAACTTACAAGATTATTGTAAGACTAAAATGAAATGATAAGTTGCTTTCTGTCTTAGATAGACAAATACAGGAAAAAAAATGGGTAGTTTCATTCTACTATTAAAAAATGAATAGGACTTAACATGTGTGGCAGAATACATGCGGTTCAGTGGGAGGGATGGGGAGGTGTGGATGGGGGGCATCTAAATTTGATTAAGAACTGTTGTATAAAATTACAAAAGCTCAATAAAAATATATATACAAACCAATAAAATGTTGGTATAAGCATTCAACACAAAAGTAAATAATATTGGAATTTTTATCTTCACTTTTAATGCCCTGTTACTAAAACTCTGTATTTAGGATATCATCATTCTGATTTAAAATATTTCTTTAAAACTGAAGAAAAAGTGATCAAATACCTGGAACGCCACCCAGGTAAGTGGCCACCGTTCCTTCCATTGCTTTGTCCAAGACCGCAAGCTGTCCCTGAAGGTCTTTGGAGTAGATGACTTCTTTCCTAAGTGGGATCCACAACTCTAGACCATTTTTGTTGACTTTGCATTCCAAATGGAACTGCTGGTTGGTACAGAGATTTATGCCCTCTATTCGAGCCACCACTGTATTTTCAATAGACACCAGAATATCCTGAAGAGCAGAGTGAGCACAGAGTGTAATGGCACCAGTGAATGATTTGGGCTTTCAAATTCAAACACTGAATTTCAACCAGGGGAATAAAAAGCATGATAGAGCCTATATTTAAATGAAAATTCAGTAAATATTAACAATTAATTTAAAAATATCTATTATCTTTACAAACACCAGGTTTATTTAAGATGTAAATGTATATTGGCTTCTGAAAGTTCAGTAAACCAATAGGGTTGTATTACCAACAAGAAGCTTAGTAGTGCCCCTAAGAAATACTTTTATTTACAGATCTCCTTAATGTAAAATCTTATATGTGAAAAAAAGAAGGGTGAACTTTTTGTCGGGGCAGACACTTGGCAAATTCAAGGTCCATCAGTAAGCATGTGCCATCGAAACAGAAAGAATTGTCTGTATCGTAGAAGTAATTATACAGACCGAGGGCAAAGTGGGCAAAGAGGTCCCAGAAAGAGACCGAGATTGCCAGCAATAGTTAGTTAATAAAAAACTCTCAAAAAGGAATTGTTTTTATTTTGCTGGTATTTTCAAAGTATTCAACTTGGTGAGAGTGACCTATGCTGCTAACCCACAGATGGTAAAGAGGAAATGTCAGGCGTATTAAAACAGAGATGATAAAATCAAACAAAGGAGAAGGATGCTGTGATGTTTCCCAGATGGTTAAAAAACACTCTGAAGTGTTCTCTTTGGAATTCAAGAGACTTAAGCTAAGTGAAAAGTCAATAGTTCCCAAACAGGTTATTTGAGGAAATCTGTTGCTGTGTCACTAATGATATACTCAGTTCATTGAAAGAGGTGATCAATTGAGCTGATGCCCCAGGATGATCAATTGTATTTGGAATACTCTTTTGAAACATTCTATATAGACCTTCAGATTGGCTGCCAAGCCTGACGACCTTAGTTCCATCTGCAGAACCCACATGCTGGATGGTGAGAACTGACTTTCAGAAGTTCTCCTCTAACCTCCACTCACACACTGAGGTACTCCCCCCAGCACCACATACAAAATACATAAATAAAGTGTAATAGCAATTTTAATATAAAAGAGACAAGGTATATATTAACCTCCTTCACTATGTGAATGTGATATTCAAGATAAGGATTCCAAATATTTTTTAAAAACAATTAAGGGTTGCAGAGATGGCTCAGAGGTTAAGAGCACTAGCTGCTCTTGCAGAGGCCCAGGTTTGATTCCTAGCACCCACATGGCAGCCAACAACCATCTAGAACTCCAGTCCCAGGGGGTCCAACACCCTCTTCTGGCCTCTGCAGACTTTGAGCGACATGTGTATACTTACATACATGCAGGCAAAACACACACATAAAATAAAAACAAACAAACTTTTAAACATTTTTTATTTTATGTGTATGCATGTATTGTCTGCATGTTGGTAAGTGCACCCATGTCATGCAATGCCCGCAGAGGTCAGAAAAGGCTGTCAGATCCCCTGGGATTGGAGTTACAGACAATTGTTAGCTGCCATATGGGTGCTGGGATTCAAACCCGGGTCTTCTGTAAGAATAACCACTGTTCTTAACTGCTGAGCCATCTCTCCAGCGCAAAACAATTTTTTTTAAAAAAAACAATCAAACAAAAACCTGAAACCTAAGTATAATAAGTTTGTCATAGATCACAAAGAAAAAGAAAAAGATGAGCTGGAAATGTGGCTCAGTTAGTAGAGTGCTTGTCTAACATCACAAAGCCCTGGAATGATCAATGATCATATAAACTGGGCATGGTGGAACATGCCTGTCATTCTAGCACTTGGGAAGTGGAGGCAGGAGATACAGAAGGATCAGAAATTAAAGGTCATCCTCAGCTATACAAGGAGTTCAAGGTTACCTTAGGATACATGAGACCCTGACTCAAAGAAAAGGAAGGAAGGGAGGGAGGGAGGGAGGGAGGGAGGACCAGAAACTCACTCCCTTAAAATCACCCTCTAAAATGCAAAATGAACTCCACTTTTTTGTTCTGTACCTTTATCATTCAATTACATGTCTGTAAAACCTACTACAAGCATACAAGCCAATCTTGCAGAAACTTGAAATGCATAGTGCATGATTTAAGGACATAATTATTAGCTCTACTAGAAATTGAGATAACACAGATCTGATAAATTTTGTGTTTTCTTGTATCTAAGTCTTTTCTGCTCTGCCTAATTTCAAACTGGAGTTGCCAACAAGAAATCAAGTGGAAGAGCTTTAGTTTTCCCTTCTTTTCTTAACCTACTCATGGGAGAAAAGATGAACAGTACAAGATAAAACAAACCATTGCAGTTATACACTAAATATCAGGGAGGGAATTGGACTCTTATTTTGTATATAGATGAATTAATTCCATTGTGCTTCATGGATTCTGAATAAAGGTGAATCTCTCTGTACTCTGTGATATTTTCAAGAAACCTGTGCCAATCTTGTGTCGCAAGAAGCCTGTACGTGAGTCTGCCTAACCGTAGCTCCAGATGCAAAGGTTTCTCAGAACTTTCACCTCTTCTCCTTTTAGACCTTGGCAACTAGCCAACAAAATAGTAATAATAACCCTTCACAACTCCTAAATGGTACACTGGAGATGGTACCAAACACAAAAGCTGTGCCATTTATCTTCAAAACTGTCCCCCATGATACTTATATCCATTTCAGGAAAAAAGAAATAACAGGATGACCGAGGTTGGAAGTAAGGTTACCTGAGACTCTTCAGAGATGGATTCCACCAGGAACAGGGCAAAGGGCACTGTTTTCCCAGAGATCAAGGCAAGCATAACCCCAGTGTCAGTGGATGGGCGAATATTCAAAGTCACATTTATTTGCCATCCCTCCACATTGGTTATGTTATCTATTTAAATAATAAGCAAAGCAAGACAGAAAATAATTATTATAATTACAATAAAGAAAATAATTATCATTTGATTAATATTCAAGATATTTTGTGAAATACTAAAGATTGTAATGCCTTTTCTCAATTATATATGTGAATATATATATATATATATATATATATATATATATATGTATTTCTCCCAGGAGAA
>NW_008337147.1:10875655-10893036 GCF_000622305.1 Nannospalax galili
ATGTATTTCTTCCAGGAGAAAATTTCTGGACTATGGTATTAAGGATTACTATGGCCTCTCCCTACCTTTTTTTTAACCACTCCTTCTCTCGTGTATATTCACCAATGTTCAGACCTCAGAGTGGTTCAGCATTACAATACACATTTAGAAGGAAGTTCAACAGATTTACTGTGTTAATTTTGAATACAAAAGTTTTGTATAGTGGCCATCATTACCCTATCATTACCCATTCTATAGCAGTGGGAAGAAAAACTATTTTCTATACACAGAAAAAGGTAGATAGTTTAGTAGGAGAGAAACACTCTGAAGTCAACAATTAATTTTGAAATTGGGTTGAGGATTCTTGTTCTGTGATATTTTTGTTTTAAGATTTCACATCTGTTTAATTACTAGGTTACTTATCCACCAGTGTAGAGTACGGGCAATGGAAGGTATATCTTTCTGTTGTCACTTTCATAGAGACAATATTTATTGAATTAATGTTTCCAAACTACAGTCATGTGCCACATAATGATGGTGTGATCAATGATGGGGCACATATATGACAATGTTCTCATAAGGTTATGTCTCCTAGTGATATTGTAGTTGGCTTAGTCTATTCTGTGATATTCATCCAGTGATGAAACTGTCTAATGATTCTGTGATGGTTAGCCTTTAAGTGTCAACCTGATGCCACCTAGACTCACCTGGGAAGACACTCTCAATGAGAGACTGTCTACATTGGGTTGTGGGCATGTCTGTGGGGATTGTCTTAATTAAGTTAACTGATGTGGAAAGAGCCAGCCTACAATGGGTGGCACCATACCCTCATACCCTAGGCAGAGGGTCTTGAACTTTTTAAGAGAAAGCCAGCTGAGCAAAGGCAGACAAGCAATGAGCATGCATGCATTCACTTCTCTCTGCTCTTGACTGGAGATGTAACTATGGAAATGACTTTCCCTGGAATGCCTTCTCTTACAATTGGAAATCTTATCTAACCTTTTAACAAAAGCTAATCTTATGTTTTGAGATCATTTAACATCATCAAAGCTAGTTTACATTGTAAACAATCTCGCTAGGCCTTGGGCTCCTCTTGTAGCCTACAATATAACTTTAATTTATCATGACCAGTCTTTTCTCCTGTCCCAAAATAATGTATATGTGTATGTGTGTTAATGAAAATACTAAAACTGAAATCAGTAAATATCATCGGAAGCAACAAATCACCCCTTGTTTATGTTGCAAATGAAAGGTGAAATTAAATTGATAACATCTGCTTGTGGTGGTTTATGCTGTTCTGAGTTAGTAGGGGGGTCAAAAATGGAAAATTCTTTCCTAATAAGACAAAGTTCCTCTTTTCCTTTTCCATATTGTGCTGTATGTTCAATAAATACAGAGCAAATTATTTGTTGGAGTGCAATTCCAAGAGAATTTGGAAGGAACACATCCTCAGAACAGATTGGGCTCACTCTTGGTTGTAAATGATGCCAAAAGTCAGGCTGTCTTTATCTAGGCCCTACCATGTTGTGGCATTTCTTCTGCCACATCTGTGACTAACCTCTTCCAGCTCATGAGACTGTCACTTTCCTATTATAATGACCTAGAACCTGGACCTGTAAGCTGACACAAACCTCTTTCCTCTATGTTGCTTTTAGTCAAGGTATTTTATCACAACAGAAACAAAACTAGAACAAACCCATTTCTCAGGATATATTCCCTCATAAAGTTTCACAAATAGCTACTTAACCTCAAGTATCCCAAAATAGTAATTTATAATCTAAATGGACTTCCTCATTTAATGTGAAGCAATGTAAAACAACAAAGCCCAAATACCACTTGGAGTTTTTGAAAGAATAAAAATGAATGGAGAAAATATTTTGCCTCTGGTGAGATATTCTTCCATTTAGCTACATAAAATGATCCTATATTTCTCATTATAATTTCTTCCAAGAGGAGAATATATGTAACCACTGGGAAACAAATTAACCACAAGATATTAAACCCACACTAAAATGAATATAAAAATGTATGGACATTATAACATTAAGTATTAATTACAAAGTAAGTCATTTTGAAATTATCCTCAAAATAATTTATGAAAGTGATTTTTTAAGTACAATGTAACCTGTTTTCATTTCTTTTAAAGGAATTTTCCTTTGAACAAATTAGGCTTTCCCTTGTATTCGATTATCAGCCCATTTAAGACATTTTTTAAAAAGACATGAAAGGAGAAGGGGGACTAGTTGGGAAAAGCAAGGGGACCAACGAGGCAGGCAAGAGTGAGTAATGAGAGTGAATACAATAAAAATACATTACACACATGCATGAAAATGTTACAGCAAAACACATTGTTATACATGGTTAATATATGCTAAGAATACATTCTTAAAAGATTTCTGTGCAAAACAGAGCTAAAATCAAAGGTACTCTGTTAATTCATATCATAAAAACTGAAATCACTGGTCTAATATTCTTCCTTAAAACAGTAGTAAACACTGCTTAAAATTACAAATAGGTATATTTAAGTGTATTTATTTATTTTATGTGTATGTTCTGCATGCATCTATGTAAGTACACCCATTTTGTGCAAAGCCTGCAGAGGCCAAAAGAAGGCATTGAATTCCCTGGAACTGGAGTTAAGGAGAGTTGCTAGCCACCGTATGGGTGCTGGGAACTGAACCCAGGTCCTCTCCATGAACAGCCAGTGCTCTTAACTTCTGAGCCACCTCTCCAGCCCCACCAATTTGCACATTTAAAATGCAACTTTTTCTTAAAGTAGGAAGATTAGGTTACTGCTAAATTTATAATGCCAATATTAAAAGCTCAAAAATAAAGTCTTAAAAATGAAAAAATAAGAAACACGAAATGAGACAATTGGCAACCATGTGGCTAGGGGCTAAAATAATAAAGTGCCTGGAAAAGGCCTCGCAGGGATCATTGCTGTTTTGTTTTTTCATTGAAAACCAAAACAAGGGCACAAGCTGGGAGCCAGAGCTCTCTTGGCAGCCCCAGAGTAAAAATTAAGTTTCAAACATGTCCTACTCACACAGATGCAAGCCAGGGATGTGACAGAGGAGGGGTCCCAACTGTCCCTGGAACACCGGGAAGGTATTAACGCACAATTTTAGTTATACCTGGGATACTGCTTGCTTAGCAAGTACAAGGATAGTATAAAGAATATCTATTGAAATCACTATTGGTGTTAATGTTCATTTGAGTTCTTGTTATTGCCACTCCTGATCCTCATTTTCCTGAAAATAAGCAAAGATATTGGAGGATGGGCAATTTAACCTTTAACTGAAAGCTACTGAAGTCTCCTTTATGACCCTTGCTGCCTTGAACATACTGTACTCATACTGTCAGCCAGACTAAGCCAGCACCAGCTATTTTAAACACACCAGAGAAACCATCATATGGCTACATGACAAAAGCTGATGGCTCCAGCTTCTTGAAGCAGAGCTTCAGTCAAGAGCGTTTCAGTTTACAGCAGACTTTTTTGTTATCACAGACCTCCATGTACTCTAGATGGTCCTGCAATGATCTCTACTGAGGCCAGAGCAGGAGCACTTCTGGTGGCCTAGCAGATGAACAGATGTGGCCCATGCTAAAGAGACAATGCTGTGATTTGTTGAAACCCTTCTACTGTGGCTATAAGAGCAGACTGTTTGGCTCACTATATGCTTCCCCTAGTGTTGCAACTTCAGGGCTAATAAAAGGCTTCTCTGAAGTAGTCTTCTCTTCCCTATTTTTATCAGTGTGGGCTGAGCTGTTAACGTTTTTAAAGAAGCAGTAGAAACTGCAGAGAGGCAGCAAGGTGGAGGCAGTGGTGCTACAGTGGCCACAGGAGCAGTGCTGAGTAGTCAGCAGGCTGAGCTGCAGAGGCAGCAAGACAGTCAGCTGCTTAAAGCTGAAGAAGACACAAATGAACAGTTGCAGTTCCAGTGCAGGAACAAGAGTAGGGCAAAAGCAGAGAGGGTGGAAAACTGACACTTGAAGGGTCGAAGGTCAGAGAAAAGGCCCTGCAGGCCATGATTGCTGGAAGTATTACAAAAGCTGTCCAGCCTTTAGGAAAAGGGGTCTCAAATATCCCAGGGCCAGGAGCTATAACATCAGCTGCTGTCAAGGGTTGAGGAATGTCAACTTCCTGGGCCTACACAGTTGAGCTATGGGACCCAGAACTCTAAACCTACCCAAGAGTTGTAACACTAGATGGTGCTACCTGCCTGCTGGCTGCCACCATTTGTTGTGGTCAAACATTAAAGGATACAAAAGTTGCCAAAGATTCATCACTTGAAGAACTTTTCATTGCTTACCCATAATTTTTATGTAGAGAAAAAATATCTCAGGCATTTGGTAGGTAACAGGGTCAACCTCCTGAGTACCTACCTGCCTTACCCTCAGTTAAAGCTGATCAATAAATGGCCCATAACTGAGGTTGGGAGTTGATCAGTAAGGTCCAGACATTCTGTGTAAGTTTGAATTCCTAATTTGTATGAAAGAAACTGAACAAGAACTATAGACAAGAATTTTTCCTATAGCAGTCACTCCTATTCCTTTGTTCCAGAGGCTGCCACCTGACTTGCTGCTGGTCAGAGCTGCGTCCCCCACCTAGCTTGAGCAGACACCCTGCCAAAATCTTTGCCTGCATCCACTGGGGTCCAGATTCTTGTCTATTGTTTCTGGACCCAAGAACCTGGCTCAGTTAACACAAGTAATTAAAAGGTACAAATCGTTCATAAACATGTAGAAAGATATTCAGCTTCAATAAAAATTAGGATACTAATATTTAAAACTATAAAATTTAATCTCAAACTATCAGATTGGAAACAAATCTTGAGCATAAGCTTTCTTCTTTTAGTAGGACTATAAGTTGATAAATCTTGGAAGAGAATAGAATCAATCCTCTACTATTGTATAATATATTTGCATAATTTTTTTTGAGACGGGGTCTCCCTAGCCCCAGCTGGCCTGGAACTCACTACGTAGACCAGGTTGGCCTCAGCTTCACAGAGATCTGTGTTGCCTCTGCCTCCCCAGTGCTGGAATAAAAGGCATGCATCACCACACCTGGCTTTTTGCATAATCTTTGATGGAGGTTTAATTCTAATATTGCTACAAAATTGACATAAGGTACAGGATATATTCTGAGGGATGCTCATAGAAGATTACATATGAAGGTACACACACAGACCCCAGTAGGACCTCAATAGGACGAGACTTCCTACTCAGGCTGTAGAAAACTTGATAATCCATCAGCTGATAAGAAAAATATCTCTAGCAAACCAGCCCCTGCCCAAACAAAATCTTTATTGCATTATCATATTTTCTAACGCTACTAAAACATAGTATCTGAAGCTGGGTAATGTACTTCAAAAGGCAGCTTATTTGACTCACAGTTGTAGAGGCTGGAAGTACAAACAGCATGACACCAACTCTGGAGAGGACTCGGGGCAGAAGGCAAGATCAGGTACAGAAAGAAAGAGCTCAGGGGAGAGAAAGGCATTCAGGGAATACATTTTATGAAAGGCTTTATGAAAAAGGCTTTATGAAAGGCTTTGCTCATTATACAATCCATTCCTCAAGGACTGACTCAACTAACTGGCTGAATTCCACACTAAATTGATTTGATCCCTCTTCACACCTGTCAATAAGTGCTTAGCCAGAGAAGAGGTGTGCTCATTAGAAATAGTATTCATTTCAGCCTGTATTATTATATGTAAAGTGCTTACCCCTAAATCAAAAAATTATAGAAGATATAAAGAAACAAGGAAAAACAACATATGGAAAAGAGACAAAGCACTCAACATGACCAAGTTCACATAGGACACAGATGCTGCAACTTGAAATCATTGGGATGACTATGTTGAAGGCTCAGGATGAGCTTCACAATGTGTGTAAACAATCTTGGTGGAGAGGTAGAAATTCTAACACAGGACCAATGGATATGACAGAAATAAAGATCAGTTCATCCTATGCATTGGTTAGTGGATTCAAAACAGTTGAAAACTCAATAAACTTTAAAATAGGTCAGTTGAATTTACCTCAAATGAATCAGGCTATGTGCCAATAAATTTACAATAATAATGATAAGCATATTCAACTGTCTCTTTGTTTTTCCCTAAAATATCAGAAAAAAATTATAAGAAGTACATAATGGCACAAATAAGGCAATGCTTGTCATAATCCTACCCAGTGATGCTTACAGAATGAATTATTGCTGTTTGTCAATGAATACATTTAATCATTAGTTAGAAAAGAGAAATAAACTGGGAAATCACTTACGGTAATCTATGCTAAACTGAGCAACTCCAGAACCAGGGTAGTAGGAGCCCTTCTCCACATTGACAAAGCAATGCTTATTCTGTTTCCCTTGAATAATTTCCTTTGCTCCTAAGGCTCCTTGTTTCATCAAGTTCCAGCCCCGTATACATCCATCCAGACGAGGATTGATCTAACACAGTAAGATTCAGGTCAAGGAGTACATTTTAAACTTAAGACAGCTTAGAAATAGCTTTGAAAAATAGCTAAATAGATTCTTGGTGTAGGTTTCATTTGGGTGAAAAATCTTTTCTTTGATGACATTTTAAAATAGTTTAAATATTTCTCATTGAATCTGACTTTTTCTTTCAGATGGAGAGGATTTTTAGTAAAATGAGACTATGACCCTGCAGGCTTCCAATGGAATCCTACTGATTCTTAACTCATGAGGTCTGCCTGCTTCTCCATGTCATCCAACAGTAAGTTCTTTCTCTGCTTCTGCAGTGGCCCTGGGATATGATCTGCTTTCTGATTTTCTTTATGTGTGTTTACAATGTAAGAGCATCTTACCAACTCAGATTCTAATCCTCTTCAGGAACAAAATGCTTTCATTCTTTAGCAGTCATCAAAGCCAGTTTCAAGATATGTAGTACCCATTTTATAAATGATGCCTTTTGAATAACTTATTTTCATCTTAAAATAACTAAATTTATCAATTTCAAAAACAGGAATATTCATTTTGACATGGTTTAACTAATCCAGTTTAATATCATGCAGAAATCTATTAAAAAGTTAAAGTAACTATGAATTACAGTGAGTGAAAGGGAGACATAAGGTAGCAAATATTTAAATTAAATCAGCCAGGTTATCTGGCAGGATTATGATTTCAAGTGAAATTAAAAAAAAATTTAGAGTTCAGAGTTCATTTTATATCTATGAGTGTTTGTGTGTGTGTGTGTGTGTGTGTGTATGTGTGTGTGTGTGTGTGTGCACATACACCACATGCATGCAATGTCCATGGGTGCTAGAAGAGGGCATTGTATTTTCTGGAACTGGAGTTGAAGACTGGTATCTGGGAACTAAGCTGGGTCCTCTGCAAGAATGGCAAATGCTCTTAACTACTGAGCCATCTCTCCAGTCCCTTGAGTGAAATTTTTCAAACTCTTCAAAGGTAGTGATTAGTTTCTTTCATGAACTCTAGTCAATATTTATTTAAATAGCATTATATTCAGAATATCATCTGCTATAACTAACATTTCTTACATTAAGTTCCATCTACCTTCTATGCTACCCTTAGCTTCCAATTTGAAGTCCTAAATCAGACCTCAGAAAGGTCTTTGGCTTCAAAAGAAAATTGGAATTTGATTTTGGAATCAAATGGAAGTCTTCATATACTTAACAGTTAATGTGAAACATCACTATGAGAACATTGAACTGACAATTTGAGAATCAAAAAATCCAGTCCTCAATGAACAATGGTATGAATTTAAATAGACACAAAAATACAACAGTCATTTTCTTGTTTCCTTAATATAATTTCAAGGGTCTAAATTTATCTTTCCATGTTCAGTACAAATTGTCACAGTTGGTATGTTTAGCAAAATGATTTCTATTGATTATCCTGAAAATACATCAAACCTATTCCAGATGAAGGAATTCATCCAAGATGATCACTGTAAGTTGGCTCATTACCGGTCTAATGAGTGCGCTCTCTACTTTCCGAGGTAATCCTGCAAAATATATTTTGGTTTCCAGAAATCCATCTGTAGGTTTAAAAAGACTCCCAAGTTTGTTGATATTCATCACAGCTTCTTTAGCTATTTTAATACTAACGCTATCCTCTAATTCTTCCACAGACACCTACAATTAAAAAGACAAAAACCACATCATTACATGTCATTTGAAATAAGAGACTAAAAAATAATATTATTCTGGTAAATAATTGTCTGTAATAGTTTAATGTAATTACAGTCTGTCCAAACCCACTGGAGAGCCTAGTTGTGGTGAGTGTAATAAAACTGGATTTAAGGTGATAGTACTTGATCATAAATTTATAGTACTTTCTTATTTTAATGTTCTTGCCAAGTTTGGTGGTGTACGCCTTTAGTCCCAGCACTTGGGAGGTAGAGGCAGGCAGATCTCTGTGAGTTTGAGGCCAGCCTGGTCTTCATAGTGAATCCAGGCTAGCTGTGGCTATAAGGGAGACCCTGTCTCAAAAAGACCTATATATATATAAATGTTCTTGAGTTTCAATATTCAATTATAAGGTATACCTACAATCCTAGTAAACCATAACAATTTTAAAAAGAAAAGTGAACTGCTCCACCTGAGGAAAAATTTAACTCTTCTTATTTTATAACTGTCTCACAGTATACACATGAAATTGATAAATAACACCTTTGTATTATAAACTAAGAGAAATCAGTATTGCCCAGTGTTCTCTGTAGTATAGTATATACAAATTGTCTTTTTTATTTCAAAATCTAAAATAAGTTCTTGAAAATGACATGCTTAAAATTGAGAATTTTGAAAGTAATTTGGGTTTTAAAAAAACTATTTGGCAGTAACAGTAAGTATGAATAAAAAGTCTCTCTAAGGTCAGCCTGAAGAATGGCCTGCACTGCTCCACGGAAGCCTGCTTCACATATTCCTCAAAAACAAGGCAAGCAGGAGTGAAAAACAACACTGCAGGAAGGAAGTAACTAACCTCAAAAGTAAAACAAGTTTAGTAGCATTTATTAAACCAGTTGACATTCTGTCCTTAATACAACCAAACTGCATTATTTGATGACCAACATTCTGAAAATTTGGGGGCGGCGAACACTTTCAATTGTCACAATGGGTCTGAGTGACGCTGACATGGCAAGGTATTCTGTAATATGGAAAATATCCATTAAAGTAAGTTATAAAATATCCAGTACTCTGAAAACCTGCTAGCCCTACTAGTCAACAGGGAATCCTCATGTTTATTATCTGATCCTGTATATATAAAACAAAAAGTATTTGTTGCATTATTTTAGTACTCAATTTTTTTCAAGAATACAATGATCTTACAAACCAAGGACAGAGTGATGTTTATTTCGTTCAGATCTTACCTAGAGCATCTCACCTATCTGGAAAACCAGAGTTACTAAGAGCAGCACTATTTATACATTGATAACATTTGAGTACTAAAACCCCCAATGCAAGCTTTGACAATGTTACAGTCTCACTTGACTATTTACATCTTGAAATATATGCTATTTTCCTATAAATTACCTTCCTTTTACTTACTTATATACTATGTCATTGTATGGGATTCTATTAGGTATATGTGAATGTAGCTCACATTATTCTACGTATAGAAGCAGCTTTGACAAGTACTACAGTTGTACTTAATTGTTTACATTTTGAAATATATACTATTTTCCTATGAATTACCTTCCCTTATTTGCTTATATAAGAGAAAGATGCATATTTCATTATGATAGTAAAGGAGCACACACACACACGTGTGTGTGTGTGTGTGTGTGTGTGTGTGTGTGTGTATAAGCGCTAATTGTGTGTGTATATATATATATATATATATATGCATGATTTCAGAATAGGTGAAATCATTGATAAAGCTGAACAAGTCTAAAATCATTGACAAAAGTGAACAGTTTTGTGGCATTAAAATACCTCCTTCTGTTGATTATTCAAAAATTAAAATTGAAGGCTTAACCTAAACAATGTCCCTGGCATGTGTCCACTTCTCCCTATCCCACTATCTATACTCTAACTAAAGCTACAGTCTCCTCTGCTCATGGTTACTACAGTGATCTCCAAACTCCTGCCTTTATTCTCCACTGACTAGCTTCCAAAAAGCCATCAGGTTCTGATCAAAATTATCTATAAAAGTGTAAATTAGGCCTGGTGTGGTGGCACATGCCTTTAATTGCAGCACTTGGGAGGCAGAGGCAGGAGGGTCTCTGTGAGTTCAAGGCCAGCCTGGTCTACATAGTGAGGTCCAGGACAGCTGGGGCTACAGGGAGACCCTGTTTCAAAAAAACAAAAAGAAAAAAAAAAAAAAAGAGTAAGTTAGATTCTGTCACGTCTCAAAATTATCCAGGGCCTTTCTTTAGCATAAAATCCAAGTCCTCACTATGGTCCCCAAGGCCTTTAGCCAGGAGGCCAAGTTATAGATCACAGCTCTGACTTCATTTTCTAGCCATTCTCCTCTCCTCTTCCAATGTGTCTGCACTCTTTGTGTTGTTCATCAAACACACCAAACCACCCTCCCCTGTGAGACTCAGAAATTGCCATTCATATTGCACAGAATCATTTTATAATCTCTCCCTTATTTCTCAGGACTTCTCTCAAGCCTCTGCCCAGGTCTGATCTCACCAGGCATGCCTCTCCCAATTCCGTATGCTCACTGGTTCTTTGTGTACACTCAGTGTCATGCTATTGCCTTGCTTTTCTCTTCCCTTACTAATAACCAGCTGACATATCTGCATTTTGCCTCTCACCACTAGAGTGTAAGCCTCCTACGAACAATGACTATCTCATCTACCATTCTCACCTTGTAAAGGATTAGCACAGAGAGTGATCAATAAACAGCTGTTGAATGAATTAGCATACCAGTATTGAGATTATACCAAAATAAGAGATACGATCACTTACAAAGCAACAATAGTTCCTTAGTCATGCTAATTTTATTTAATCATGACATGACCTATGATATTCTTATGAATTAAAAAATATTTCTGGGTCACATTTTATATTTTAATTTCTTATTTTTATTTTTTATTTTTAAATGTGTTTGAACACTTGTCTATCAAAATGCCACACACTCATGAAGCCCAGCACATATATAAAAAGCTGTGAGAACACATAATCCCAGTGTTGAGGAAGCAGAGACAGTAGGATCCCTGAAGCTTGCTGACCAGTCTTGCCAAATCAGTGAGCCCTTAAAAATAAAGTGGAGCTGAGCCGGGCGTGGTGGCGCACGCCTGTAGTCCCAGCACTTGGGAGGCAGAGGCAGGCGGATCTCTGTGAGTTCAAGGCCAGCCTGGTCTACATAGTGAGTTCCAGGACAGCTGGGGCTACAGGGAGACCCTGTCTCAAAAAGACAAAAAAAAAAAAATAAAGTGGAGCTGGGTGTGGTGGTGCTTGTCCTTAGTTCCAGCACTCGGGAGGCAGAGGCAGGCAGATCTCTGTGAGTTCAGGCCAGACTGACCTACCTAGCCAGTTCCAGGCCAGCTGGAGTTACAGGGAAACCCTGTCTCAAAAAAAAGAAAAAGAGGACCAAAATAATAATAATATAATAATGATAATGCTTGCTTACTTCCTATGCCTGCTTGAAGACGTAGAGCCTAGATTCCGCTTCTCCTTCAGCCACCTCTGCCACCATGCCTCCCTACCATGTGGATTCTTACCCCTTTGGAACCACAAGCTCTAATAAATTGTTCTTTCTATAAGCTGCTTTGGTCAGTGTTTCTATCACAGCAACAAAAAAGTAGCTAATACAGTAATTGGTATCAGACAGTTGGCTATTGGCTGTGAAGAATCTGACCATGTGGGGTTTTGGAGGAATGTGGAAGTTTGGGCTAGAAAAGTGGTTGATTTCTGTAAGCAGAGCTTAAGAGGTCATTCTAGTAAACACCTGGAAGAAAGTAGTGCTGAGAACAATGTGGGTCCAGAGGGAAATAAGGACTTAAACAGCACTTGGGATATTTTGGCAGAGTCTGGCTTCTGTCTTCCCACAACTAAAAAGCTTGTCTGAGGCTAAGTTGAAAAGCAATGGACTAATTTCTGGCAGAAGAAATATCAAGACAGCCTAATGTAGAAATGGTGACTTGGCTATTAATACTCAATATTATGCAGATCTCTAGTGAAAAAGAGCAAATGGGGCAGAAAGAAATACAGACTGTATGGTTTGGGTTGAAAAAGAGCACTAGAAAGATAAATGTTGGAGCCCTGGCATGTGCTGGAGAGGACCCCTTTGATAAGGAGATTAAAGTGATTAAGGAGACCTATAGATTTGCATTTAAACAATGGAGAAAGTGCCTCCAGGGCAAGACCACACCCAACTAAGCCTCCAACTTCTGAAAGGAAAATGCTGCAAGGGTCACTGAAGAGAAACTTCTAAAATGGATAAAGCAGGCTGGGGTCCATCCCAAACTTGCAAACAAACTGGTGCTGGCATTAGAGCCATGAAAGATGCAAGAGTGAAGCAATCATCAGTTCTTTCTTCATGGTTTCAGAGAGCCACTGAGGCCAGGCAGTATGCCGCAGGGGATACTCTGTATAAAGAAGGCCCTGATAGGCCATTTTGTGAAGCTGTGTGATGAAGCCTGGTTGGCAATGGAGATCCCAAGAAGATGTTTATGATGCCAGAGCTGTGAGGCATCTGCCAAGACCTGCATATAGGGAGTGGTACCAGCCCAAGAAAGAGATGTATGTTGCACCAGCAAAGCTGGAGAGGCTGAGCCATCTAAGCCTTTTGGAATTAAAGACCCAGAAGTCAAATATGGAGCTACTGGATTTGGTTTGCCCTGCTGGTTTTTGGTCTTGTTTTCATCTGGTATTTCCTCGCTATACCTCTATTCCTCCCTTTTGGAATGGTAATGTGTATTCAGTTCCACTGTACATTGGGAGTATATAATTTGTCTTTTGACTTTACAGTCAAAACTTTGGCTCTGACTTTGACTTACAATTAAGCAATTCCCTGAGTCTCAAGAGACTTCAGACTGTGGACTTTTGAATATTATTAAGACTAGTAATGAGTATGGGGGCTTTTAAGGTTGGACTAAATGCATTTTGCATTTTATATGATCACGAGCCTATGGGGGCCAGGGGGTGGAATGTGGTGGTTTGAATGAGAATGTCCCCCATAGGCTCCAAGTATTTGGACATTTTTGTCCCCGGTTGGTGGCGCTGTTTTGGGAGGTCTTTGAAGGTGTGGCTATGCTGGAGGAAGCATGTCACTGGGAGTGGGCTTACAGAGTTCTTAAGCCTTGCTGGATCTTGAGTTGCTCTCTTGCTTCCTGTGCCCACTTGGAGATGTAGAGCCTAGCTGCCACTCTTCCTCTAACCACCTCTGCCACCATGCCTCCCCACCATGTGGACTCTTGCCCCTTTGGAACCATAAGCTCAAATAAACTCTTCCTTCTATAAAATAATAATAATAATAATAATAATAGTGTGGAAAGCAATAGTGGAAGACACCTGACCTCACCATCTGGCACATGCACATAAATGTGCACACGCTCATGCATCTTATATAGGGAGATTTTAATTAAGACATGAGCATGTCACAAAATAACAGTTTAACAAGAATCATAAACATGGGAGACAGAACATATGGAACTGAATAGTTGCCTCCCAGTCAGCCTTAAAGAGTGGGGCATTTTAAGGAGCGATGGCTCTTGGCTTAGCTATAGTATGCCAAAAGAAGCAATACTCTCCTGTACTTCTCCACACTATGAACAAGGGTAATCTCTTCTCCAAGAAAAGTCTCATTTTTAATTCAGTTGATTAAAGAGAAGACCTCAATTATTAATATAAAGGAAATTTACAGGATTACATGAGCATGTTAGTTTTTTCCATTAAAAAAAATGTATTTATTTTGGGGCTGGAAAGATGGTTCAGCAACTAAGGGCACTGGCTGTTCTTGCAGAAGACCTGGGTTTGAATCCCAGCACCAACATGAGTGTTAACAACTATCCATAACTCCAATTCCAGGGGATCCAATGCCCTCTTCTGTTTTCTGTAGGCATTGCATGACACAGGTGCACTTACACACATGCAAGCATAACACTCATACACATAAAATATAAATAAATTAATTAATTAATAATAATAAATAAAATTATTTTTAAGTATTTGTTTTTATTTTATGTGTATCAGTGTCTTGCTTGCATGTGTGTAAGTGCACCTGTGCATACAATGTCAATGGAGGCCAGAAGAGGGTGTTGTATTCCCTGGAACTGGAGTTAAGGATGGTTGTTAGCACCACAGAAGTGCTGGGAACTAAACCCAGGTCCTCTGTAAGAGCAGCCACTGCTCTTAATTGCTGAGCCATTTCTCCAGTCCAAAAATGTTAGCTTTAAGAACTCTGCTTGCTAAACCTCCTAAATATATATTATTTGTATATTATTTGTACAAAATAGATTACTAATCTATATGGTTACATTTAAAATTGAATTAACTTTTTGATATTGTTACACTATGCATTTCTCTAATTTTAAAAATACTCATAATAATTGAGAATAGTTTCAATGGTCATTGATGTCTTTATATCTGTTGCATGTCTGCTGAAAATTCCCAACCTACAGTGGAGACAATCAGTGTTTATTCAAAGACAGCTACTAAGGAAAGGTACAAAATTAAAGACAGAGAAATTCAAGTAAATAACCAGGAATAACTTTAGTTACAATTAGGAAAGTTTAAATACACTAAGTGAGAAACTGTTTCTTGTGCTGCCCTGGGACTTACAATGTGTAGAATATAATTCACATTTCATTAGACAACCCAACCAAATTTTGTTATTAAAGCATATTAAGCAGATTATGATTTTATACAACTGCGCCAAACAGAAAGATCATTCTCAAATCCATAAAACATACCATATTCCATAGACCATTGTTAATAACATTGCCTCCAGTTGTTATTTGACTTGCATACTCATTCTTAAACTGAACTTCAATCTTTCCATCACGAAGTGCAATCAGGAGCCAAGCCGAGTGATCGAGAGATTCTGCATACAGTATGATGCCTTCTGAATCATATGTCCGGAAATCAAACTCAGCCGAAAATCTATACCAAGAGACACCATCTAGTAAGGAAAGCTTAGTGTATATTAATGTCTTTTCTTCCCTCCTTCCTTCCTTCCTTCCTTCCTTCCTTCCTTCCTTCCTTCCTTCCTTTCCTTCCTTCCTTCCTTTTTTCCTTTCTCCCCTTTTTCCTTCTTTCATGGATTATCTCTGGATCAATATATGTTTAAAAATCTGGTTATCATATTTTCTTGCTTATTCCTGGAGTCCTTTTCTCAGTGAACTGGTACTTTTTCTTACTTTGTGTGTGTGTGTGTGTGTGTGTGTGTGTGTGTGTTAAAGACTTCTTTCAGATGTTGGAATTAATACACATCAATAAATATTAGGTGTATTGTATCTCTCCTAGAACTTTTTGTACACTCTAAATGTAACAGTAAGAGGTGTATATGTGTGTTCACTGAATTCATGAGTATTTATTAAAAGATGTTACAGTGGCATAATTAGTTTATCTGGCAATAGGTATATTTTCTCTGTGATTTCACATTTGTCAGGATGAAATCATCCACAAAGTTTCACAAGATAGCCTTTGGATGACTGCAAATACAATTTAGCCTTCAGATGGTAAAAAATGAAAAAATTGAGGCAGCAACCATTGAAGAGAGGCAGTGATGACTCTCATCAATCACCTCAAGATTGTGTGTCTTCACAGGGGCCACCAGGTGACCAAGAATGTGACCAAGCAGAGGCAGAGAAGCCACCCCGATCACCTCACATAGTTCACCCAGTTTGTGTGGGATAAGATCCGAAAGGTGTGACTTTGCTTAGTATAAGGAGCATGTCACAGTGCTGTTTAAGATGTCCAAGGACAAATGGGTCCTTGAGCTCATCAGGAAAGGGGTGAGAACACAGTCATATCAAAATGAAGCAAGAGAAGCTGAGTAACCTCTTGGTCACCAAGAGGAAAATGGCTATGAAGAGGGTCTGAGCCCCACCTCCCTTCAAGTGTAGTATAAAGTGTTATTGAAAAGAAAGGAAGGAAAGAAGGAAAGGGAAAGGGAAGGGAAAGGAAAAGAGTCAAAAGCTTTCCAAACACTGTAATATTAGAACTTACTGCATCAGAATACTTGAAAGTTAAGCTTAACAAATGTAGTCTAGCTATTTGTTTGGGGGCTTCTGTATTCCAGTAATATCTGTTGTATGTCTGGACATATGTACAGTATAGATATTACAAGGAATGAAAATCTGATGGATTTTGGTGTTGATTTAGTGCCTTAGAATGTTTTAGTGAGAATCAGCATTTAAATCTCCAAGGCACCAGCTAAGTGGTGCCTTGACAAATTAAACAAACTAAAAAGCAGAAGACTGTTGTATAACTATTCATCATATAAACTAAATAAAAGTATTTGAATTACTGGGGCTGGAGAGATGGCTCAGTACACTGGATGCTTTTGCAGAGGATCCAAGTTCAAGTTCCAGCACTTACATGGTGGCTAACAACTACCCATATCTCCAGTTCCAGGGGATCCAACACCATCTTCTGCAGGCATTACATGACATGGGTGCACTCATATACATGCAGGCAATACAGTCATATACATGAAATAAAAACGATAAAGTATTCTTAAAGTATTTGAGTTAAAGAGTCAGGGCATTTGATCATTACGAATAAGTCAACAAAAATCCCACATCATATTGATATCCCATCATTGGTTATTACTGGTCACAGAGGTGCCATTTGCAGTGGGGCATAGACTTTTTTCAAAGGGAACAAAGAGAAAGACAGAATAAGCCTTCCCATCTTTTGAATTTCCAAGTAAATATCTGAAAGAGATGAAATGTGAAGGGAACTGTGTTGGGTGGGTAATGCTACAGCAACAATGCACTGACTCGTTTACATAAAAAAAAAAAATTTCCTTGGCATTAGGACTTCTGTCCTTCATAATTTTCCGAGCATTTGGCTAATGTGGAGCATGGATTATGTTGCCAAAACCCAAATCTGTGTTTGGTCAGGATCCTCCAGAAGTTGATCCTATTACGGAGATAATTTCCTTTTCTTTGTAAAATAATGCTAAAATGCTATTTCAAAGAGTCATGCTGTGCATATGTTCTTTCTGGACTATATCATCCACATCCTGACTCATTACATTGGGGAGCAATTCTCTTTCAGAAGTATTGCAGAGTTGAAAAAGGACAGAATTTGTTAACATTTGGCAGGGGATGGGAAGCAGTTGGTTATGGGAAACAGAGGTGAAGGAATTTATTTTAAGCAAGTCTCTATAAATATTCATCAGACTGTACATTTAATATATAATATATATTTCTATAAAGATATCAATCAGGCTTCTAAAAAGTGCAAAGTGAACAAATTAATACAGAAACCAAGAAACACATTTGGCTAATTCTGAT
>NW_008337147.1:10893120-10910579 GCF_000622305.1 Nannospalax galili
CACACATTTTAACATTTTTCTCTCTCATTACTATTATTCTTATAGGTAAGGACCGAATCTAATATAATTCATTATAAAAGAGCATTTACTTTGAGATGTGCATGTGCAAAACCAGAGATGGAGGTAAGCAGAATGCTCAAGGAACACATGTAAATAAATTTTAGAAAAACATTCAATGCTCTGTCATGAAAAAAATTCTATAAATTTAGTTTAATTGTTTAGCTATTGAATAGCTTCAAATGTATTTCCTTCCCATGATTACAAAAATGTTACTATTTATTGCTTCTACTTTCTAGAATGTATGCTTTGAGAAAATGTGACACAATAAAATATAACTGTAAAATGCAAACAATTACACATTCACTAGTCAGTCTAACTACAGGAGTAACAGATAAAGTATTCAGATTGCTGAATTAAGTAAACATTTCTTCAAAATGCTACTTAAGCATTCTTATTAATTTTCCTTATTAACTTTTAATATAACAATACTCCAGCAATACATTGGGTACTATCGCTTACTTTTTTATGATGCATAAAAGAACAGTGAAAATTTCACATACATTAGATTTCCTTTCCCAGCTCCTTAGTAAATATGTTCTCACGGGGAAATGGAAAATGATGAGGTAGAATAAATAAATTCACATTTGGAAGGTCAGCCTTGATTCACTTGAAAAGGCTGTATTATGAAAATTGCATGTGTGAAGGAATTGTTGATAGACCTAAGTTATCTGAGAACACAAATCCATACCTGTCAGTGTCCTCTTCTGTCCTTGCCCACATGACCTCTAGGAATTCCCACTAACATTAGTTCCTCACCTGGTGATTTCTGGCAAACGAAAACTTAAATATAAAACAACTCCTGCAAACTGCTCAGCCAAGTAAAGTAATTCATAATTTTTGTCAAGGTCCAAGGGAAGGCACACTGGAATATCCTGGAGAGAAGGAAACAAAGTGCAAAGGTTATTTGCCTGGTGTTTGTCAGGTTGTTGCTCCTTTCTTTAGCTTCTAATGTTCCCTCTGAAATACACTGAAATTGTATTTCAAATATCTTTGGAAATAAAACAGCAATATCTGTCACTTCTTTGTAAAACCCATTCATACAACCTCCAAAATATGTGTGTTTTAAAGTTTCAGTATTTGTGGCTTTCAATTTTGTTTTTACTATTTTCTTCAGATAACTCAGTACAAAATATAACCTTTTACTTCAAGTATATTTATCTTCAATAAACTGTACAATGCCTCCCATGAAAATATCTGGAAATTATTCATTCATATATCAAGAAAAAATGTTGTGAGCAAGAATGTGTTATATAGACACTAAGTGGAATTCTGACAGGTCTTGAGGAATAAATTATCATCTCAATCTCTAAAAAATTACATGAAAATAATTCAAAGTCATACCATCTCTTTACAACTATTTGTTTCTTAAAAGTGAAAATGAACATTAAAGTGGCAAGTTGTCTAGGGATAAGTTCTTGGCTTCAGATAAGGACACTTTGAGATGAATTACACACAGTATTAAATAGAAAAAAAATCATTGCATAACAAGTCCAAGGTAGATAGTAATATGCATGATAGAACATATCCAAAATAATAAAGGACTAAATTATAAAAGAAGATATTCCCACAGCATGACCTTCCAATTAAGTCACCCCAGAATTGTTACCTGTGCTAACTTTCTGATCTTTCTTCACCTGGGGGTAGCATGACTGTTGTGCTTTTCTAGGCATGTACTGATTCATATTGTTAACATACATACTTAGTTATGTGTCCACACAGTGATATCATTACTTAGGAATTTTAAATAGCTTGCATCATAATCATACATAATTTCACCTTTATGTGTTTAAAATCAAAGATGCAAAAATGGGAAGGTCACATATGATCTTATTATTTCTAAAAGAGGGATGGGGTGGGTCAGGTGTTCACTTATTTATTCAGTGGAGGAAAAATTAAAACTTTGCTTCAACATTGAATTCCTGGGTCAATTACCATTGAATTTTGGATGCTGAAAAGCATTTCTGAGACATACAGATGAATAGTATAGGTTTCTGAAATTTGATATATCTAAACTCACTAAATCCTATTGTGACAAAGTTGTTTCCATGGAAAATTTGTGAACTTTTACAAGTACAAACATGCTTTGGGCAAACTTGCCAGAATATAACAGAGAGACAGTGGAAATGTTTTCATTGAAATTTCTATGCAATTTACTATGAAATATACTTTTTACTCAAAGAGCAGTATTAATAATGCCAGTTTTTCTTGGAATCTTCAATAAATTTATGCTTTGCATTCTGTAAATGTGAGCACTATAGATAAGTATTCTCTGAAATGTAATCCTGCCTTTTTATTTTTAACTAGCCACATTTTTATTTTATTTTAATTTATGTGTATCAGTGTATTACCTGCATGTATATAAGTGCACCCATATCATGCAATGCCCAGAGAGGTCAGAACAGGGCATTGAATTTACTGGAACTGGAGTTACAGATGGTTGTTAACCACCATGTTGGTGCTGGGAACAGAACCCAGGTCTTCTGCAAGAGCAGATAGTGCTCTTAACTACTAAGTCCTTAATTTTTAAAAAACACATTTATTGATTAATTAATTTATTTATCTATTTTTGTGTGTGTTCGTGTGTGTGCATGCAGATGTGTGTGGGCACATATGTGCCACAGTGCATATGTGGAAGTGAAGACAACTGTGGGAGCTGGTTATCTCCTTCCATCACATGAGGTTCAGGGATTGAGATTGGGTCTTTAGGCTTGGTACCAATCACCTTTACTCACTGAGTCATTTCCCAGGTCCCCTCAACCACAACATTTCCTCAGTGTTTACAACTTACATGACCATGGCTAGTAAACTGATTGTGAATTGTAGCCTGTGTCGACTATGGCAATTATTATAGAAAATCTGCATATTCTTGGCTTACTTCTGCTTTATGGAAATAAATACCAATCCAGACAGATAATTGGGTGTGAGAAGGATTAGACATTGGACATGGACCCCTCCTTCATAATCAGAAGCTTGTGAAACCAAGGACTGGAACTGCAGGATTCTAATTACTGGCCTGAGGAGCAGGACCTGGGTCCTATCTCTGACCCTGGGAAGAGATCCCAAATTGCAGGGAGGCCATTACTTGATTAACTACCTAAGCCTGGTTCCAGAATCCTAAGCCTTCCAAGATTATTTTCTAGCTGGAGGCTTTCTGATAAAGAACAAAGGCTTACCAGTGCCTCCTCAAGTGACAGTCACACCAACGGGACTCTCAATTACCTGGGCAGGAAAATGGACCTCAGGAAAGCAGTCTGCTCCAGAGGTTTTATAAATCATTTAAAAAAAGACTAGTCAGGGTGGTGGTTCATGCCTTTAATTCCAGCACTCACTCCTCAGTCAGGAGATAGAGACAAATGGATCTCTGTGAGGTGGAGGCAAGCCTGGTCTATATAACAAGTTCCAGGCTACAAGGACATATTGTCTCAAAACAAAACAAAATAAACAACAACCAAAAAATATGACTAAGGTGTAAATAAAGAACAATGTTCTGTCTGACTATTGTCCACTCTTGCTCTCGGAGTGTGCTTTCCCATTTTGTATAAATTATCTTCTATATTGCACTCTAAATCTCAACTGAATTCTTTGAATGAGAATTGCAAGGTGGAAGAGGGGGATCCTGGCAACAACTGAATCTCATTTCAGAAAGGAAGAGTTTTTCATTTTAAAAATGTTTACCTCTGGCTGGGCGTGGTGGTGCACGCCTTTAATCCCAGCACTCGGGAGGCAGAGGCAGGCGGATCTCTGTAAGTTCAAGGCCAGCCTGGTCTACACAGTGAGTTCCAGGACAGCTGGGGGCTATAGGGAAACCCTGTCTCAACAAGACCAAAAAAAAAAAAAAAAAAAAAGTTTACCTCACAACTCTTCTCATCTGTGGAAAGTTTGAATCCTTTCTTCCCATCACAGTAACAAGAGTAGTGTCCGGGATGATTGACACAAAGTTGGTCACATATGTTCTCAGAGCATTCATCCACATCTGAGGTTAAGAAAGGATAAAACTTCATAGCTTCAAAATGCTCAATCCAAAAGGCATAGGACTCATTCCTTAGGAGAAGAAACCCCATGACAGCATATCTAAACATGTGACCTAGAAATTTAAAGGAGCTACAAGTGCAATTCTTATTTATACACTTTAACTAATTTTATAATTTGCAGTGATTAATAATAGTGTAATAATTATTCTAATTTTCAGATTTTCAACTTGAAGAAAATGATTTAGGGTCTCAACTGTCATCTCTGATTACATGAATTTCATTAAAATTACCTCCCAATTCTTTGCTTTGACAATAGAGAAATAAGGTAAAAGAGAAGAAATTATAAAGGGAAATGGAATACAAGTGAAGATAAGGAAGAAAAGACAGTGAAAGACAGGGAATTAAAAAATGAGTTTCACCAAACTCAAAGCTAATGCAATGGATGAAATGAGAATATCAAAAACATCTGATTTCTCATAATGCAATAATTGACAGTGCTAAAAAAGTTAAAGACATATTAATGTTATTTGTTTTTTCAAAATCTCACTGTGGGCTGGGTATGGAGGCACATGCCTTTACTGCCAGCTCTTGGGACACAAAGGCAGGCAAATCTCTGTGGGTTCAAGGCCAGCCTGGTCTATATAGTGAGTTCCAAGCCAGCTGGGGCTACACAGTGAGACCCTGTCTCAGACAAAGCAAAACCTCACTGTGGTATTACCATCCATATTTTGGAATCTTCTAACTGATCTCTTTCTCCAAGCTACACTTTGTAATAATATGTCAAGCTAAAGGCTACAGTCTACTTCAGGACTATATAACATCCTTGACATTTTCATTGGATACACGCTACAATCTTTGAAAATTTCTAAAATCATAAATGCTATCATGTAATGTTATTATAAAGTACTTTATAATATATTCCCAAAGTAAGTGATTCTTTGAATGCATTAAAATTGTATAATATAGGATTAACTAAGATATACATGTATTCAAGTACAAATCTTTTTTAAAACTCTGTCACTTAGCAAATAAAGCTATAATATAGTCACTAAAAATAGCTAGTAATAATGGTGAGTACAGAAGATAGGAACTGGTAAGGCAGTTTAGGAACAGGGACCTTGATTCCTGTCCTTGACCAGAAACTAGAAATATCCTGGGTTTATCTTGATTGGAGGGCAGAAATGTCAGAAGTATTTGGAGACCCAGTTGCCAGTATGATTTCTTCTTATCTTTCTTCTCCTTTTACACAACTGCCTAGAAGCTATACATGTGACCAAAACTAGTTCAGACACCTGTAGTGGAGAGGCTTAGGGTCACTTCCTGGGTGGGTCAAATGGATTGACAAGCTCACTACCTGTTCCCCAACATAGTTTCTGCATAAGTCCTATAAAAAGACCCTAAATTAGCAGTCCAGTGGTAGCCATCTCTGGGTCTGCTCCTGCTCTACAGAAGCTCATCTTGCTTTCTTTCTCTTAAATGCCTACCTAAGAGTCTTTAATAAACTCCTTTCAAAAACATACCCTCCCTCTGGTCTGTGAAACTCATTCTTTGAACTCATATGATAGGACCTGGAGCCATGACTGATGGAGGACCTGTGTAACTGTGAGCTTCCAGAAGACTAACTCCCAAGTTAAGTCTATCTGAGCCCGGAAAACCTCTGTCACATTCAAAGATCTGTTTTTCTGTTTCAATAAATCTGCAAATTCCTGGAGTTCCCTATAATAATTTCAATGAGAAGGAATAGGAGACTAGAAAACGATACAGGGGATGTTTGGGGTAGAAGTAAAACAACAAAGTTTCAAAAGAATCTTAAATAATAATAAAAAGTCTACTATAAAATCACTATAATGATTCATTTTTGTCAACTTGACACAAACTAGTGGTACTCAGAAAAGAGGAACCTCAGCTGAAGAATTTTCTCTATGTCTGTGGGGCATTTTCATGATTACTAATGTAGGTAGGAGGGCTCAGCCCACTTTGGGTGATACTATCCCTAGGTAGGAGTACCTGGCTTATATAGGAAAGGTAGCTGAGCAAGTCAAGAGAAGAAACTACTAAACATTCCTCTGAGGTCTCTGCTTCAGTTCCTGTCTGACTTCCTTCAAAGAGACACTTTCCTTCCCCAAGCTGCTTTTTGGTCATGGTGTTTTAGCACAACTAAACAAACTGGAACAATCCTTGATCCATTTACTTAAATTAAGAGACAGAAAAGCTTCTTGGGTTTTCGGGGATCATCTGTAATAAGGTAAACCAATGAGAGAGAGCATACCATTGACTAGCTCAGAGTTTCTGTTTGGGGTAATGAAAAAGTTTTGGAAATAGTTGTAACACAATGCGGTCTACAAACTATGAATTAATTAGAACCACTGAGCTCTCTGCTTAAAACTAGTTACAAGACATTCATTATGTTCTACTGTTGATTTGATTAGTTTCAGACATGACATTAATTTCATTTTTAGATATTAAAACATTTTTAAAAGATGTGAGATAATTTGTACACGAATTATTTGAAAAACTAAAACCAAAAACAAATATAATGATTTTAAGCTACCTGAGGCATCCATACCACCACCATGGAAACCTAAGAAGGGACAGCAGCTTCCTCCAGGAGCTGACATCATTGATCAGTAATTTTCAGCTTTCTAGAGCTCCATTATTATATCAGCCATGATGACAGAAAATGTCATTTATCTTTTTATTTTATTTTGTTTATTTACTTAATGTGCATGTGTATGTATGCCTGAGGGTATACATGTATACCACATGCATACAGGTGCCCACAGAGACCAGAAGAAGGTGTTTGATCCCATACAACTGAAGTTACAGGCAATTTTGAGCCACCTAGAGTGGAAGTTGTGAACTAAACCAAAGTCGTCTGCAAGAGCAGCAAGTGCTGCTGAGCCATCTCTTCAGTCCCTGCTTCACATTTTAGAATGAACTATATGTGTACAGAAAATGAATGAAAAGCTTTGGAATAAAGCCTAATACTTTTAAGAAGGCTTGTAGTTTCACTCCCATAATTTATGCTTGTGTCAATCTTTTTTATGTAGGTTTTTCCCTTCAAATGCAAGTATTCTGTATCTTTTAATATTATCTATACAAAAAAGCATTAGTTTTCCTTTTATAACAAAGAGAGATCTCCAGTTTTTATAAAGCCTAAAATACTAAATGGAATGTGTAATATTACATATAATGACCATGGGTCTTACATAATACTTTTATACCAGAAGGAAGCCAGTACATAATGGTCAATGGTTGGTCACCAAATTTACCAAGCTATATAATGGATTAGTAAAAGGAATGATTTTTTTTCAAATATCATCTCAGGGTTCAAACCCACCCTGTTCACCATGTGCAATGAAGTCACTATATTCTACCTTCACAAGATTTTGATGAGGGATCATATCTGTAGCCTTCAGGACATTCACATTCAAAGTCTCCTGGGACATTTTTGCACTGAGCCGTTCCACAAACATTTGGCTTTATAGAACATTCATCCAGATCTATAAATAAAAACAATATGTTAAAAGGAAAACATTTTTTCAATATCACATAACCATTTATTTGTTTCTTGTATCTAATTATACAGATATAACACATAATACTAAGACTATATTGTAGCCTTGGAACAGAAAAATAATGATGTTTTAGTTTCATAAATATGATTTTTATATAAATGAATTGGGAATACAATTGATGTTCATTTATAGATCTATAACAGAAAGACAGGGACTCAACCACTTTCTTATGTACCAGACTAAAGTGCAAAACCACATGAAAGAAGAGGCTCAGCCATATTTTTAATACTTGTTAAAATGTTCTTCTAAATTTTTACTTCTGAAGTTTGGTCTAGAAGTAGATTCACATTTTAGGTCAAATATTTAGCAAATGAGAGCACTCACTTATTTTTTTCTTTGGAAGCAGACAAGTATCTAATTTATTCACCCTTATTGTTGCCTAAATTATTCAATAGTGATTTACATTTAAGATTAAACTGAATAAAGTCTAAAGGTATTTCTAAAACCACATTTAATCCACTGTCTTTTTAGTGATAGAATAATATTCTAGAAATTTCAAGTGCATTTATTATATTACATAGTACAGTAGGAAGCAAAATGTTGATTGAAACTAGTTACTAGATAAGCATTTACAAGGAAACCAGAACAAGTAAGAAAAGTAGTTCTACAAAGATGCAATCATTGGTGAACTTTTTACAGCTACATTCACTGGAGGAAGGCAGATTTGAAATGGGAAATGCATCTTCAACTTTGAAAACCTGGAAAGTTTTTGCTCTGCAGATGAATAGAGGAAATTTTAGGCATTGTTCTATTTGAAGTAACTTACTCCTATATAATGAAATCCCTTGTGGTAATAAAATGTTTCTACATCTTGCCTGTATCAATGCCAATGTTTTAAGTCTGAGGTTGTACATTATATTTTTTAAATATTACCAATGAGAGAAACCACAAAAATACCTATGATCTCTAGTATTTCTTACAATTTAATATGAATCCTCAATTAAGTCAAAATAAAAAAAAATTAAATATTAGGGGCTGGAGACATGACTCAGCAGTTAAGAGCACTGACTGTACTTACTAAGGACCCAGGCTCAGTTTTCACCTCCCTCATGGCAACTAACAACTGTCCCTAACTGTAGTTCCAATGCCCTCTTCTGGTCTCTGCAGGCATTGCATACACATGTACACTTACATACACACAGGCAAAACACTCACACACACAATATAAATAATAATTTAGCCAGGCATGGTGGCACACGCCTTTAATCCTAGCACTCGGGAGGCAGAGGCAGATGGATCTCTGTGAGTTCAAGGCCAGTCTGGTTTATATAGTGAGTTCCAGGACAGCTGGGACTACAGGGAGACCCTGTCTCAAAAAGGCCAAAATAAATAAATAAATAAATTAATTAATTAATTAAAAAACTTTAGACACTAAAAAATCTATAAAATCAAGATCTTAGCAGACTGCCAGAGACTGCCTGTTCCCACCTCCCCCTGGCATAGGGGCTAGGAACTCAGCCTGAGAGTGCCAGGATCCTGCCTCCACATAGTGAAGGCTTTGAGAAGGAACTGACATTGATTTCATCTGCTCCAAGAATTATCAAAGTGCCTGAAAGTAAATCCTGAATCCATCACTCTTGAGTCCAGCCTTGGCAGACAAAAGAAAAATGAGGAGGACCCAACAGAGGGATGCTTTCAGAAGCCCTTGTCAAGAAACTCCAATGGACTCTCATATGAACATTTGAAATTTACCCTGTTCTGACTTTTTTCTAGTTCTCTGTCTAGAACTTGTAATGCTAATTACTCTTGCCTTTACTTCTCCTTTATATCTCCTATTCACCAGTTAAGGACTTTCTTTTCCACTTACAGATAAGAGTTATGTAATTTGGGAGTCTTTTAGGTAGACCCACTGAAAGGGTACCCTTGCTTCACCTTGTGTTCCCGGTCCACATTGAAGAAGCCAGAGCAGTCTGCATCCAGATTCCCTATCTGCAAGTTGGGTAACCTCTTTAGAGGATGGCGTGATATGATTAGGAGCTAGGAATTGGCTAGGCAGTTAGGGTAAAAAGACCCAAAGGAAAGGTAGCCAGTTTCTTGGCTAAAAGTCAAAATGTCCTTGGGCCTCTTAGCAACATACTCTGTTCCAAAGGCCAAAAATGTCCAAAGTATTTAGGAGCGCTTATCTAATCCTTAAAATATTTTAGGGCTACCTTTTCAGAGGGGGGAATGTTAGAGTAGCAAAAGGCCCCATTAAAAAAAAAAAAGAAGAGTACATGAATTTATCAGAAAAAAGTGATGGGAAGATATGGGAGGAGTTGGAGGGGAGGGAGTTGGCATGGATTTGAATAAAACACCTTATATGCATGTATCAAATTCTCAATAAATTATTTTTAATATTGGGTGAAGAAACATATTTGCAGGGTTATACAGGAATAAGTGATTTAACATATGAAAAAAAATTATAAAATTGGGCTGGAGAGATGGCTCAGCAGTTAAGAGCACTGGCTGCTCTTACAGAGGACCTGGGTTCAATTCCCAGCCAGCTAACAACTGTCCATAACTCCAGTTCCAGGGAATTCAACACCTTCTTCTGAGCTCCCTGGGCATTGCATGACATGGGTGCACTTACACGCATGAAGGCAATACACTCATACGCATAAAATTTTTAAAAATTAATTTTTAAAAAAGCCATAAAAGTAGGGCTGGAGAAATGGCTCAGTTGTTTAGAGAACTGGCTGCTCTTGCAGAAGACCCAGGTTCGCATCCAGCAACAAATAACTGTCTGTAACCCTAGTTCCAGAGTATCCATCACCCTCTTCTGGCCTCCACAACACAGGTGCACTTATATACATGCAGGCACAACACTCATACACATAAAAAATTATAGTTTTTAAAAACTATGTATTTTTTGAAAGTTATAAAATCCATATTTTTAGAAGAAAGCAAACACATAAATTTCTTGTTTTAGGAATATCTGTAAGGAAGTATAGAAATGATGTGAATTTAGATAAGGCATATTGATGCAATGGCTCTACACTGACAACTAAAGCCTAGTGAAGTTTCAGACTTTTCATATTCAAGAAAGTCTTGCCAATCTGATTCCATGTAAAACAGGTCTTGGCCAAGGTCCCACTGTAAATAGTTTTATACATATTTTTCTAAAAGTTCTGTGCTCTCTTGATTATTACAGATAAAATACTATACAAATGAAAAATTAGAGAATGATGTTCTATTCATTTTGATTTTGGTATCACTAAGAACTGAACCCAGGACCCCTCACATGCTAAGTAAGCACTCCACCACGGTGTCACAGAGAATTGAACCCAGGACCTCTCACATACTAAATAAGCACTTCACCACTGAGCTGCAGTCTCGGCAGTATTCTTACTTTTGTGTGTTTTGATTTGTTTCTTTGAGATGGTCTTCCTATAGTCCCAGCTGGTCTGGAAATTGCTGCGTAAAAACCAGGCTGGCCTTGATCTCACAGAGTTCCATCTGTCTCTGCCTCCTGAGTGCTGAGATTGAAGGTGTGTGCCACCACACCCTGTCTCTTTTCTTTTCTTTAAAAGATTTTTATTTTTTAATTAAATTAAATTAAATTTTGTTTTATGTGTATGAGTGTTTTGCCTATTTGTATGCTAAGTGCATCCATGTCCTACAGTGCCTACAGAGGCCAGAAGTGGGTGTTAGATCCCTTGGAACTAGAGTTTAGTTAAAGGTTTGTAATAGCAGTTAAAGCAGTCAAACAAAGGAAAAAGTGTGCCAAGTGGAAAAAAAAAAAAAAAAGGAAACCTTGAGAGACAAGGATTCATAGAGAAAGCCAAAGAAAGTGTACTAGCAAAATGACAGAGATTATTTCAATCTGATGAAAAAAAAAAACTTATGGCCAATGATGCAATATTCAATATATACAGAGAAAGAAAAGCAGATATTCTTTCTTTCTTGAAATGAAATGAGGTGCAAAATGAAAGATTATATTAGAAATCAGAAAGATTTCTGAAAGGAAAGATACATAAAAGAAGAGGTTATTAAGAGTCACGGTAGATTTCTCTATGTAGTTCATCTCACTGCAACAGTAGAAATGATATTAGCTGGTGTCTGGAAACAGGATAAACAATGTTTTTGCCAAGTCAGTAGCACTGAAGCCTCTATTAGGAAATGCTTTTTTATTTTGACTTATTAAATTGTTTCTTGAAGGGCGCACTCATGCTTGTGCACACACAGGAAGAAAACAAAATACTCTTGTTATCATTAGCATGAAAGAAAACACACTCCCATGGCATTACAAGGCTTTAAGACAGCCGGAGCTGCATATTTCCTGCTAGTGCCTCTGACCAGAGTGTTTTTCAATAATTTCCTAGAGAAATTCCTCTAACTGGATTTTGTTCCTTCAGAGTGAATGCATTTGTATTCTGCTTCCATGATCTTACCTTTACAGTCTTTTTTATTTGGAAGGATAACAAAACCAATTCCACAGGAGCAGTGGTAACTTCCAGGAGTATTATCACAAATCTGGCTGCAACCTCCATTTAAATTTGAGGGATCTTTGCATTCATTTATATCTAAAAAGGGGAAATAAGTTGTTTTTAAAGTAATATCACCTTCAGAGAACTTGTCTTCTGGCCATTCTGGATAAGCTTGATGGATTTATTATACATACCAAATTCACACCTCTGTCCTTGCCAGCCTGGTTTGCAGATGCAGGTGAAGGCAGCTTGGCCGTCTTTGCAGATCAGGTACCCATCTTCATTGCATGGCAGAGGGTTACATTGGTCTGGAATGGCTGAAGGAAACAGACTTTATTTAATTCTTAGCCAAGAAAAAGGAATGGCAGAAATCATGAAGTAAAACTGCAAACTATTGACAGAATCTGCTATATGAAGCTATAACCAGTGAAAATACATCTCTTTCATCTCTCATTAAAAACTGAGTCCATGGTTGGGGATATAGAGAGTGCTTACCTAGCATGCACAAAGCCCTGGTTTGATCCCGAGCATTGTATAAACCTACTATAATAAAACGCCTGTAATTTCAGCACTCAGGAAGTAGGATAGACAGAAGATCAAAATTCAAGGTCTTCTTTGCTTAAATTTCTAGTTTAGGGGCAGTCTGGGCTATAAAAGACTCTATCTCAAACTAAGAAACAAAAACAAAAAAGGAAAAGAAAAAAAGCTGGGTATGGTGGTACACACCTTTAACCCCAGCACTCAGGAGGCAGAGGCAGGCTGATCTCTAAGTTGAAGGCCAGCCTGGTTTACATAGCATGTTCCAGACCAGCCAGGGCTACATATTGAGACCCTGTCTCAAAAAACAAAACAGAAAAGTAAAAAGAAAAAGAGAAAGCAAGTCCACTCAATGACTCCTTACAGTTATTTTTATAGCCGTGTTATTTGATGACATTACTTTTATATTCTAAGTATATATACATGTTTTATAATTGTAATGCAGTTTTCTTTTCAAATACTTCACTTTGTTTGATTCTACTAACAGTTCCATGAGGCAGGCAGAAAAAACAAACTACTCTCAACATGACAACAAAAGAATTCAATGATTCCAATTTGGATTAAGATGGAGTAAAAGAGACCTGCTTCTAGCTTATTGTCTTAAATAAGTAGAACTCTTGTTAAAATACATGAAATAATGGTTTTCAAATGAGTAGCAAAAAACTGTGATGAGTTAATGAAAGGAATTGAGGCCTGCAATCACTGTCTTCCTAGCAAACCCTGTATAAATCCAGACAATAAAAGCTACTTTGATTCACCTATTTTTCACAATTACATTACTGGTTCGAAAAAATAATAATAATAATAAGCATGGCTCTCCTTTGACCTATGAAACCTGAAACCACAGCCAAAATAAATGTTAGAAATAACATTTCTGACTTCAGCAGGACTTGAGGCCTACTACTGATGGACACTGCTCTGCTTAAACATTAAGGGAAAGATTCATTTTAAGTAATACAGCATTTACAACTGAAAAATATGCTTTCATATGTAGTTTGAAAATATGTCTTTGCTGGGCCTATCACCCTTCAACGGCTCACTTACTGATTTTTTAAAATATTAGTTCATCCCCCCTCATGGTGGTGCAGGCCTTTGATCCCAGCACTCGGGGGGCAGAGGCAGGAGGATCTCTGTGAGTTCAAGGCCAGCCTGATCTACATAGTGAGTTCCAGGACAGTTGGGGCTACAGGGAGACCCTGTCTCAAAAAGACAAAAGAAGAAAGTTGGTTTATCTCAACATGGTATATTTTCCTTACAAGGTTTATATTTTGTTTATTTTTAATAAACAATAGAGGTCTTACCATTGACACAACTCCTGAGGTCAGGATAAATGCTAATTGACTGACGTGCAGCAGAGAAGAGACCAGCTCGGAACGCACCTAGACAACCTGGAAAAAAAAAGAAGAAAACCACATAATTTTAGAGTTGCTACACAGGTCTAATCTGAAGTCATGGTAGAATTATCCTAAAAGACTAGATGTTTATTTTTCCGTGGTTTCACAAGATTTAGTCTGCAAAATGCCAATCTGAATGTTTCTGTCTCCCCTTTTTTCTATCAAAGTTTAAAAAAACTTCTCAACTAAAATGAAGATGCTTTTGAGCTCCAGGTAAGTGTATCCGCTTCAGCCTATACATTTTAAATAAGATGGGCAAGGCAGGGTATTTTTTCATAGCTGATGGTTCCTGTACAACTATTTCACTTCCCTTGTCTAAGAGTATCTACGTCCCCAAAAGGCCTGGTTCCTCCGAGGGGTGGGGCCTGCTGCGGAAAATTGACCGCTTAGAGTTAGCCATGGAAGGAGGGGCTTTTGATACCGTCTGGTGAAGCGTTGAGTGTCCGCCTTTGTAAGTTACTCGATTTCCCCCCATCCAAGATTAAAAGGAAAAATTCAAATAAAAATATATTATATGGTTTGTCTAATAGCACCCAGAGCAAGAGATCCTGAGGAGAGTGAGGGCAGGTCAAACAGAGAGTGGGAAGGAGAAATTTTAGTGGGACAGTATCTTATCTAAAATACACTTTAATGAACACTAAATATGAAAATATTCTATGATAGGTAAGTAGATTGAGTAGAAGTGAACATATTCTCCAAATTATCACTCATCTAATATCATATGACAGTGCTGGTAACATAGGGAGCATATTTGGATATAATTTATTAAGATTTATTTTTATTTACTTAGTGTGTTTGTATATATACATGTGGAGGTCAGAGGACAACTTTTGGGGAGTGAGCACTCCTTCCTCCTTATTTTTGAGGCAAGGTCTCTCGTCGTTTCTGTCACTGTGCTGCACACCAGAGTTTCTGGTCGATTTTCTGATCTCTGCCTCCCATCTCTAGGTGTTCTAGGACTGCAGACCTGAGTCACCACATTGGGCCTTTTTCAACTTGGGTTATAGATATTATACTCAGATGGTCAGGGTTGTACAGCAAGCACTTTTGCCCACTCAAGCTATCTTACTGGTCCCTGGGATGTATTTTTAAAATAAAAAATGTTCCACTTGTTATCCACTGAGGGCCTTAAAGGTGAAAGGTTGCCAGGTTATGACAAAGGAAAGTGTCTGGGATGTTTGACATGTTTCCTTTCCTCCTGAAAGAATGGATTACTACAGTTTAGAGTGAACCAAAAAGGGTTGGGATTAGGGGGTGCTCTGTAGCTTGACATTTAAATTTTAGAATTTTAGTTTCCTCTTATATAATGTTAATTTGTACTGGTATATATTCACATATTTTTAGGGCTACTTATCAAAACACCTTGCATTTTGAATAATTTATTTCATTGAATAATTGAATAATTTAGTTCCAGGATGTTCCTTCCACAGCATCTGAAAATTATTTTGTCAGCACTGATATAATTTGCTACTCTGTCAGCTAGAAATAGCCAACTCATTCTTTCATTGTGTAAACAATCCATTTCAAAATGTATCTTCTTTTTGTCATGGTTTATTTCAATTAAATCTTGAGCACACTGAGCATCTTCTATCATATTGGCCCTGCTTTCAGTAATACTTGAAAATAAAGTCCTTGTCAGCATGTTCACCTCTCAAGAAGTTTGCCTTAAAAACCCTACCAAAGCCAGGTCTAAGGCATGGCTTTGGTGACACTCAGACATACTGTCTTTGAGAAAGACTTTCAGAAGACATAGAAAAGCCAGAGCATGATTAAACAGAACTTTGAACTCTGAAAAGTCCAGCAGCAAACATTCATTGATCAAGTTCCTTTGGTAGAAGAAAGGTGCTGCCTCTGCACGTCGTCCTGCTTAATTCTCTCACTGCACTTCTGGTTTCAGGTAGCTGGTTCTGTTGCAATCCTGCCATCTGTGCCCTATTTGTGTTACTTTCTATAACCGAACCAACTTTTTCCTAAAAGAAGGTTTTGCTTGTATTATTGTTCTGCCCTCCTGAGTTCTTGTTTTCTTAGACTGTTGAATATATGACTTATATTTCCTATCAGAAAATGAACTATATTCCAAAATTCATTCAGATCTGTATAAATTGTCCCTTTTGCAATTATTCTACAGTCAGCCTGTTTGGCCTTCCTTTCAAAAGGATTTGACAAATTTCTACGTGCATAAAAACATTTGACATCATCTGGAATGTCCAATTAGCTTTCTGTATCACTCCAGGCAACATGAAGTTAATCTCAGTACCAGATTATATATTTCTGACATGTGTCACGTCATTTTTCAGCCTCCAGTTTTAACAGTTTAAATGTGAGCTTTTCCTTTATCTGAACACTTCATGATTTTGTCTTGTGTAGAATACCTTGCCATACATAAATCTATATTATGTTTTGTGAAAAAAAAATTATCTAGATATAACTGTGTGTCAAGAAAACCTTGGCACTGGTGAGAGTCACTGGTATTACTTGATAGGACTTCAGATCATCTGGAGATGTTAGCTGGGAAGAACTTCTTCCCTGAGCTTTTGCAGGATGTCCCTTGGGTAGGCTTACCTTTTTTATTGATTTTTTTATAAGAACTCCTTGTGTACCCTTGGTTTCAAATTCATGATCCTCCCGCTTCAGCCTACAGAGTGATGGGATGGCAGGATACATCACCATACCTGTCTTAGGTCTAAACTTTCTATTTCTTATTAGACACCAACTGAATCCATTTGTTGCCCTAATTTTTAAATCAAAAGCATTTTCTTCATTATCAACATCGAAAGAAATGACCTGGTCAGGGTTTCTTTCCTTCTATCTGTCAAATCTTTTTTTCCTTGGTGCTTGTCTCTCTGGTTCATTATCAAAAGTAATTCTTACTCTGCTTCCCTGGACCTGCACCACCGGCTAACTCCCCTGGCCTGCTCTCCTATCCTCAGACCTCTTGGGGTGGGTCTATCGCGGAGCCCTCCACGACTTGACTCCCCCGGCCTCATTCGCCCTTCCATTTCCCCCGCTATTCTCTGCTCCTGGTTTGGGCCTTGCGCCATTCCTGGTCTTGGGTCCCCAGACACCTGGGGAACCGGTGCTGCTTCCTGATCCTTTTCACCCAGGCCAGCTGGGTGCCTTCCTTGGACCCCAGGAGCACTGCCTCTGGAACCGCCCCGCCCTCACCTCCCTCTACTTCCCTGGTCCTGCAACACCCGCCAGCCTTTTTCTGGGGCTGAAAGCCTCTTTCTGGGGCTCCGAGGCTTACCTTTCCTGTCCCTGATCCTTTGCATCCAGTACAACCCAGCTACTCAATCCACTCCCTGGGAAATCTTGGGGCTTCTTCCCACCCCATCTGCCTTTGCATCCCTGCGTGGCACAGCCATGGCCAGGATCTCAGGTCAGTCCAACACCCAAGTTCCTGAGGCAAAAATCATTCTTAGAAGATTCCAGACCTAAGAAGAAAGTCTATAAACTTGTAACCCACATTGGAATTGGGCCACCGCGGAACTCCTGAAGACAAAATCAATCCGG
>NW_008337147.1:10915789-10941348 GCF_000622305.1 Nannospalax galili
TTTTTAAATGTTGGAACCTCATTTAATTTTATGTCTTATAGAGTTTACAATGAGTAAAAGATTATATAAGTGTAATAATTCATCTGTAAACCTAAAAATGTACAGCCAATTTTGAAAGAGATGTACCCTAGCTCAGAAAAATATTATTGAATAGGTTAATGCTGTTGTAATGAAATGCTTCTTCCAATTAAAAAAAAATTTTTTTAAGTAATTCTTGCAACGGTTTTTGTTGCAATAGTTCATCTACCTTTCTGAAATTTTTTTAAAAATTGCAAATAAGCTTGCAATAAACACTAGACATTAAACTGAGACTAGCATGGAAATCTTTCTCATAAATCTCTGTTTTCAATCTGTAGCAAAGAAACTACCATATATATAGACCAGACGTATAATAATTATGTCATTAAGATTTTGTTTCTGGTTGCTGCAGGCAACTTCCAATTCTTCTAGTGTTGCATAGAGACTAATGCAATAATATTTGCTTAATTCTTTAATATTGTAAAATGAGTTGACTTCATTCCTTTTGTTCCTGACTACAACTCTGAGAAAGTAAATATGCAACCTGGCAAATATGACTAGCAAACTAAGAAATAACACATGATGTAATTGAGATAAAACAGGGTCTTGAATGGAACTAGGGGTCATTGAGCACCCCAAATATATTTCCTAATTGACACAGAAGACATTATATGCATTATTTCTTTGCTCAGATACTCCAATTCATAAACTTTTGCTGAGTACAAAAGCATCCCAAAGATTATTAGTTTAAATAATAGCTATTTTACCCATGATTTGTGGGTCAAGTATTTATTTGGAATTGGTTGAGGTAACTGCAAGTCCACTAAAGACAGTGGAATCGGTCAAATTGTCTGACTAGGGTAAAAAGTCCTTCCAAGATGGCTTCTCCCTCACATACATGACAGCTCACACTGTCTGGCTCTTCCCTCTCCTCTCTCTATATATGGAATATCATATGTCAGGGCTTCTTGATGTGGAAGAGTTTCTTTCACCATGCTCGTCTAAAAGTGGCCCTTAATTTATAGCAGCTAGCTTTCCAGGAGAAAGCAGAAACTGTGAGGCCCTCTAAGGGGGTTTGTATCACTGCCACCATCCCCTATGATAAAAGTAATCGAGGATCCACCCAAAGATGTGAGGGTGGGGAATCTAGTATCACCTCCTGATAAGTAGGTGATAAATGATGCAACAGAGAGTCTGAGGGGCAGGAGATATTTTTATCCATCTTTGGAAAATGCAGTCTGTAAGAGATAGATTGAAAGGCTCATTTGAAGTCAATACATATTTCAATTTCTTACTGCTTCTGTGATTTGCAAACCTATTTAAGGAATGTATTTTGCTTTTCTCAAATTTCTCTCTGCTATTTTCCATTTTACCTTTTTTTCTTTTTACTTTGGTTTTATGCTATGTACTTTTTGTTTTCTTTTGAAAGTGCCACCTTTTTAAAGACTGTATCTTGTCTTCTTTCTGTTATGTTAGCGGTTAGTTCTCACACCACATGAAACCAGACACCAGCCTACTTCCTCTTGTCTTAAAATTTTATTTTGTTATCATGACTACATGGAATTCTATTGTTTCTCTAGAGATTATTTAAAAGGGTAAAGTTAGAAGCTTGGGTTAATTTACCAATTTAGAAGGATCTAGAAACTAAACTGATCTTTTTAATATGTTAGGGATTGAACCCAGGTTTATGTGCCTGCTAGCCAAGCACTCTACCACTGAGCTGCATTTCTAGTCCTAAAAATGATTTTTTTTCTTTTTTTTTTTCCCCTTTGGTCATTTTGAGATAGAGTCTCCCTGTAGTCTCAGCTAGACCAGGCTGGCCTTAACTCATAGAGAGCCACCTGCCTCTGTTTCCTGAGTGCTGGGATTAAAGGCATGTGCCACTACACCCAGCCTCTAAAAATAATTTCTAATATTCACCTTTAGGTGCAGAATTTACCATTACCATTACTTCTGAGACGTTTTCCTCCATGAACAGAGTTACCTACTCTAGCACATGCCATTTTCAAAGGCTTGTGTAGATAGATGGTAAGATTATCCTACTTCCTAAAGGAAAAAAGACTACAATTTAAAAGCTATAATCCACAGTGTGGGGGTATAACTCAGTGGCAGCATGTGCAAGGACTGGGCCCAATCTTCAGCAGTGAAAAAAAAGTTTATAAACTTGCTTTTATAAATTTATATAGAAATATGTTTGTATAATAAACTACATTTAAACACTTTTTAACTTGTTAATTTTTTATTTGATGAGTGTTACGCCTGCATGTAAGTGCACCAGTGCCATGCAGTGTCTACAGAGGCCAGGAGAGGGTGCTGGATTCCCTGGAACTGGAGCTATAGACCCCTGTTAGCCACCATGTGGGTTCTAGGATTCAAACCCAGGCCATCTGCAGTAGATAGTGCTCTTAATCACTGAACCATCTCTCTAGCCCATGAAACTACATTTTAGTAAGTGGTTTAGTTTTTGCAGTCTATGAATTGTGTGAATTATTTCTATCTAGGTGACAAATGTGTCAGTGAAACCAGGATGCTTCTATTTGAAATTGTGTGTTTTTAAGGGTGTAGATGGTGTATGTAATCACAGAAAGTGCTTTACCAGTCTCTGAAATTTTAAGTCTAAACATCATCTTAAAAGCATGTGTTTCAATGCTCTTATTTCCTGAGTGACTTTTTCACACTGTAAGGAGATCCTGGCTTGAGTTGTGCATAAGTAAAACTACTACTATGTTTATCAGGGGCAGAATTACACAATTTTTTTTTCTAATTAGGATGATTGCCCCACAGAATATACATATGAAATGACATAAAAGTTTAAGTTTGGTAAGAGATTTTCTTTTTCTCTTTCATCAGGGGAGTTCACTACTTATACCCATAAGACCAAAGTATAAAATTTCAGTCAAAAGGCAAGCTACAATCAAAAGAATTTTTGTTTAACATGATGGCATAAATAACAGCATTTCATACTTGAAGAATGATCAATATGTATATACATAATAGATTTGCTACATATTGATATTCCAAGAACTCTGAAGTTAGAAAATATAGTCATAGTCTACATATAAAAATATAGAAGCCAAAGAGTCATATGACTGACAGCTAGAGATTTTTTAATATATTTTATTATTTTTATTTTATGTGTATGAGTGTATTGCCTGTATGTATGTGAGTGCACCCGTGTCGTGCAATGCAGTGGAGGTCAGAAGAGGCATTGGATTCCCCTGGAACTGGAGTTAAGGACGGTTTGTAGACACCATGTGAGTGTTGGGAATTGAACCCAGTCCTCTGCAAGAGCTGTCAGTGCTCTTAACCACTGAGCCATCCCTCCAGCCCCAAAAGCTATAGATTTTAAGTCTGGGACTAGAGCCCACATGTCAGTTTTTGTGTTTTATTTTGCACTTTAGCTTTCTGTCATGCTGTTAAAAGAGAAACTTGGATAGAACCAGAAAAGAGAAAACTGAAAGAAATAAAAGAAGAAAAGAAAAATGTAATTTAAGGAATCTCCTCAAAGCACATAGTACTGTATTAAAATATTATTTATCTTTTTTCAAATGTACTCTGTGATCAAAGAATGTATCTTTTAGTCTGTTGCTCCTGCAGAAACACTGCCTTCTTACACAGCTCTAAGAAACAACGTTAATACAATGTAAGCTTGTAATTTTAGTAGCTAAATAGTGTCTCTTTCATTAAAAAAAATACTTAAATTCCCATCTAAAGTTAAGAGGCTGAAATAGTCTGGGTAAACTACCATTTTCTATTTCAACATTGCAAACCCTTGACTTTTATTTTAAAAAATGTTTTGTTTTATAACTATATAAAAAGATCTTTTCCATCAATGAACACATTTATTCTGTGTGTGGAAGAAAAGATGTGGCAGAAAAACATTTTACATAATCTTGTTGTAGTTCATATCTATAGACACAAATAACATCACATCCCAACTAATGTTTGTGGTGTTCTTTTTCCAGATTTGAAAGAAAATGTTCAATATTGATATTAATAGCTAGGAAGGAAAGAAAACTCTTGGCCTAACCACCCTGAATGCACCCCATCTTATCTGATTGTGGAAATTGCATGGGGTCAGACTCGTTATAATTGAACAAGAAAAAAGAATAGGAATAAGCAAAGCAGAGCTTATAGAAATTGGAAGGTTAGTGAAAGAAAATGAAGCCAACAAGTAGACTGTACATTTTAATAAGTGCTTTGGAAACAGTATTTACTTATATTTCTTGCTGAAAAATGACCTATCCATGTGACAAATGAGGAAACTACACCTCATAGAGGTTGGTAGTTTAAGATCTTGTTGTGTTCTAGAAAGAGAAACAGTAGAACTGATTGATGTCTTGCAATTATTAATAGGATGAACTACAGTGCTGAATAGTATAGCTAAGTCTCCCAAGCTCAGCAAGTACCACACATATAAGATGCTGACCATCATGTCCATTAAAAAAAAAAAAAGAAAAGAGATGGAAGAGTAATCATCTCCAGAGCTATAGAAGGAGCACCTGGTTCTAAAAGAAGATCTTGTACCAGTGGTCTTGGACTCTTTGCCTCCTAATTGTCTTACAGGACAAAGATAAGTTCATAGTATTATTTCAATATAAGGTTCCCTAAGGAGCAAAAGTATAAATATTCCTCCATCTCAAAACAGTGCTTGGAAATGTTACATGGGTACCCAGAACAAGACAAACATTAAATAAAAATAAGAAGACCTAAATTTTAATCACATCAAAATTTCAGGAGAAATTAGTTTAATAGCAATGATCATTTATAAGACTTTATTTATAATTCTAAACTAATAATATCAGGCACTCTCTATATTTTCCCCAAATATTTACTTTTTTATTTCTACTTGGCTTTCAATGAGGATAGAGTAAAAACAAGCACAGTCAAAAAAACAACAACAACAACAAAAAAAAAAACCCAAAAACAAATCTGAAACAAATGGAGGAAAGAAAACAGACCTCTGTGTTCTAAGTCTGTGGAGAATCACATGAGAGACAGACATACAACTTATACTCTAGTATAATTGGAAACAATAATAACTCCCAAAGGAAACAGTCTATGTTTACTTTAAAAAAAAATAAGCTTTGTTATCTTGAGCTGGAATTTAATTGAAGTCATCTAATCTACATGAATGTACAAATAATTGTTCTCAGTGTTGAGAGTCTAGATTTCAAAACAGAGCATAAATGGAATACTGCAGACTGAGAAAATGGCATCACACAGAGAGAGTTGTTAATGACTTCTACAATGTTACTGTGTGTACCATACTATATGAAGAGTTCATGGATTTTTTTTTTCTTAGATCATTTTCTTTCATTTCATTGAAGGATAGTCCATGAAAACATATTTACAGATAATGCCTGGTTTTTAGTACAATGAATCATCATCCCAAAGATCCTTTAAGAGAAAGACTCTGTGGGTAACTACACCTGTACATGTGCATTCCCATAGGCATACACATATAATTAAAGATGAAAGAAATTTACTAGGTGTGGTAGCACAGGCCTTTTATCCCAATGCTTAGGAGGCAGAAGCAGACAAATCTCTGTGAGTTCAAGACCAAAGTGGTATACAGAGAGTTCCAGGCCAGCCAGGGCTATATAGTCCCTGTCTCAAGAAAATAAAAGAGATGGTAAATTTTATTGAATGGGATATATGGATAGAAAGTGAGTCTTGAACATATCTAAATACCTTTCAATTTCTAAGATTATACTTGAAATACTTTGAACTTACCTAAGTATTTTGGATAAAAATAATCCTAGAAAGAAAATTAAAAATATATACATTAGCAAATCCAAATTTCACTATAGAGTTAAAGATTAATTTTTATAATTTGTTTTTACATTAAAATGGGAATAATCACACATTCCATTTTCACATTGTAATTTTTTCTATGTAAAAATACACCAAAAGTGAATAGATGACCAATACCTAACCAGTACATATCTAGGTTTAAAGCACCAGTGAACAATTAAATAGCATTTCAAAAGCTTCTAATCTGAACAGGTTCTACTTAAAAATGATAAATATAATCATAAATGCACTCTTTTGTAAATCCTTTAATTTTCCATAGTGATTAGGCATCCACATGACACATTTTAGGTCATGATGATTACCCACACTGGAGTCAATGTTGGCTAATAATGACATAATTTGAAGTGAACTAAAGTGAACACTTACCTTATTGCATCTAATGTGCATGTAATATCTTCTTTATAAATTGGTGAGCACCAAAATAACAATCAGTAATGTGGACAATAAAATGTATTTTGTGAAAGGGGAAGTTTTTGACAATAACTTGTCTGTATCAGTCACAAAAACATTCTTAAGTCTTAATATATCTAATGTGTAGCATAAATAGCACAAGAACACTTCAGGCAAAACTCAAATTTCTGCATAAAAACATACTTAAAGTTCCAACTTAGTAAAAGTAGGACATATCTTCTTCCAACACAAAATCTTCTACACTGTTTCCTCCAATCATATAAACCTACAAAGCTTGTACCCATTGGTTTCTAAGAAAGGAATTATCTACCAAATCATTCAGATGATAGCAAAGTCAAGATGAGAAGCAACAATAAAGGGGCTCAAAGAGTGGTGACATGATGGTGGTGAAAATATATTAGAGAGATCAAGGAGGTGAGGAACAAGGGAAGCTTGGGAACATGTACCACAGGTATGAGGGATGTGGTTGGGGCAGATGGGACCTGTCAGCAAAACCAATGTTAGTGAAAGTAAGGAAATGCAAGAGTGATATTTCCCTCTCCATCTTCTTTCCTTTTCCCTCCTTTGCACTTCTATCTCCCTTTTCTATTGCAACTTAAAAGCTGAGTTCTAAGAATATAGCTACAACACAGAAATATATACTCAAGTATCTATGGATGATATAATAATATGATATAAGGACTCAAAACAGTTTATCAAAATAATTGGAGGATGGAGTGGAGAACAGGCAAAATAAGAATAGTAGACTTGGTTGCTATTGGAAGGGAGGCAGGTTGACTGGGTTTTCTATAATGGTCCTCTACTTATAGAATTTCCATAATAGAAATATAATAGTGTATACACATTCCTTTTTACTAGGAAAATGTGAAGTTCAGAATGTATATGTAAAATCCTACACAATGAGTAGTCACCATATCGTGTAAGATAAACATTCTTGTATTGCTATTGTCTTATCAAAAAAAGCAACAAAACAGAACAAGAAACATTTTGATCCAATCCTGGAGAAATTGAAAATTAATCTTTGGGTACTTCTGAAAAAAATCTCTTTGAACCTATAAGAACACATGGGGGTAAAAAAGGGACACTGGAGCAGTCCCAGAGAATGCAAGTAGCTGCAGTTTGGGCACGACAGACAAAGGGTTCTTGCTCATTATCACTGAGCTATTCTCATGATCCTGAGAGCTGTGGCAGAGGTACAAGAAGAGCTTTGGATGTGTCTTCGCCCTCTTTTACTCTAGGTTATATAATTCTCAGGAAAAACGTTGAGGAAACCATGAAGGTTAATCAGACTTAGACTCTCAGGGTTGCACACTTCATCTTAGCAGTACTATTTCTATTCCTGCCAGCCACAAGCATGCTACTGAGTATTATCTCCTAAAAATGGGGGGACCATAGGTCCGACATTTCCATATTATATGTAGAGATCTCTTTTGGTTATGTTTTCTGGACTAACATGGAAATGTTTATACACTGAAGGTTACTTCTGATTATCAATGGGCTCAGGAAACTTTTGGAAGGTTTTGGAATAAAGTACAGTCAGCACACATAATACTGCAACATGATCTCCCTTAGAGGGCCCTGTCTAGAGCCTGGATAAGGACATGTGGTGAGGTTGGGCTTGGTGGTGCACATCAGTCTGTACTCTCAAATCTTCAGTTCTTGGGAGGCTGAGGAAGAGGCGAAAGGATAATGGATTCCAGGGTAACAGAGAAAGATACTACCTCCAATACATCAAACCACCAACCAAAACTGGAGAGAGAGAGAGAGAGAGAGAGAGAGAGAGAGAGAGAGAGAGGCTTCCGTGTATGGGTGTACGTGCACTTATGTGTGACGGTGTATAGAGACCAGAGTTCCATGTCAATTGTCTTCCTCAATCACTTAGAGAGAGAGAGAGAGAGAGAGAAATGTTTTAGTAAAGCCCAGTGATGGTACAAGTCTATACACACTCACATTATACTTCAGATACATCCTCTCTTGCACCTCGAGTGCTACCAAATTTGGGTTAGGAAAAAAATCACAAATCATGAAGTAAATACTACGTGCTAATAATGAGGTTTAAGGGAAACGAAGTTTGATCAGAACACATCATTGACTTTCCTCCTGAATCGTTAGAGGTAGCAGGTGGAACATGATATACAAAATTATAAGCTTTCAAATGGAACACAAGGGAACTTAAGCTGTCAGTCTTCGGTCTATAAGTGCGTGACTCAGTGTGCGGACTTGATAGTGCCCATAAATTCTTACCGTCTCAGGGTTATTTTCAAAGACCTCCCTGGCTTCTTCTTTATTGCACAGTTCTTCAATGCATTCTCTTTCAAGATTACCCTTTTTGGTTTCTTCAAGTATGGAATTCGCACGACGTTTTCTCACCAGGAATTGTGAAGCACGTCGTTTTTTTGGAAAAAGGGGGGGGGGGGGGGGGGGGCGGGGGCGAGAAGAAGTATATATAAATAAATTTTTCATTTTCCCTCTAAGATATATCATTTTATTAAACAATAAAAGCTAAAATACTTTTCTACCTAAGAATAATTGTATGATATGTAAAGCTGATATAGTGAAACTATAAAAATATGTAGACACATAGGCTATTTGCTTATCAACTCAGCCAGCTGGGGACATAGGGAGACACTGCAGAGAGCTAGAGGTGTGGGGGAGGAAGGGAGGGAGGGAGAAGATTGATAGCTTTAGCTATATAAAAGTTTTAACAGTTGAGCAACAATATAACCAACTTTAATGCTAAGTTTGGAGGAAACTTCATTACATGTGCAGAATAGACAAATTATACCCACAGTTTTCAAGCAATTTTTGCAAATTAAAAAATCAAAAGCCAACCAAAACAAGGACATGTGCAAGGCTGCATAAAAAAAACACTCAATATAAAGAAAATGATATACTATCTTTAAGAGCAAAAGAACTAGAAACAATAGAAATATCTATGAAGAGGGGTATAGAAAAATAATTTATAATACTTGTGCTAAGGAATAGCATGCAACTTTGAAAAGAAGATGCTCCGTGCTGAATATCTCTAAGATACAAATTAAAATGGAAAGCTTGAATTCTATTCCCACAGCATAAAGCTTTGTATCTGTGCATATCAGCCAAATAAACATCAGTCAAACTTGCATGTATGTAAATATTACGTGTACAAATGTATGAAAGAGTTTGAAAATGTCCTCAAACTGCTGATAGGAATAATATTTGAAGAAGAGAATGGAGAATATGAAATTTGTGTTAGTTTTTACTATGTTAAATATAGTTTTAATGAAAGATTTTAAAAACATAAATAAGATTTACAAATAATTTTTATTTGGATTTTATCCACAAATAGTTCTTTTACTAAGAAGAGAAGCAAGCAAATAAACAGATTATTTAACTTCTGTGTCTCATTACTTATAATAAGTAATAGATACTCAAAAAATTGACCCAAGAATGGGGATAGGAGGGAAAGGAAAGAGTTGCTCAATAAGCTGTCTTTCTGAATAACTGAAATCCTTCAGTAGTAAAGTATAACTCTTACTTGCCAAAACAGAAATTTAAATATAACTAAGTAAAATATGATAACTAAGTAAATTGGGTTGTACCTATAATTCTTATCTCTTGCCATTTGATCACTGTTCATTAAAATATTCAAACAAGGCTTTATGTGCATAAAGAATAAAAATGAAGTGCCACCTGCCAGGTGGATTACTGACTGACAATGGTAGTTGTCTACAAGTGTCCTACGTGGGTAGCTATAGGATTAATTCCAAAGTGTTTTTACATGCTATCTTGTAATAAATATATAAAAACCATGGAATTTCTGAACTTCAAAACAAATATGTAATCCTATCTGAGGAAAACGGTAACACTTTCACAGAACAATGAAAACACTGGTTCCACAGCAACAAACAAAAGAATAGGGGTCAAATATATTTAGAAAAAAATAAACATCCGCTTCTTAGTATTTCTTCCATCAAGAAAACTAAGCTTGTAGGCCAAAAAAATGGCTTAGTTGGTAAAAGCACTTGCTATATGGATCAGTTACTTCTCTTGCTGCTTTGATAAAACACCATGACCAAGGAAACTTAAAGAAGGAAAAATTTATTGGATTTATAGTTACAGAAGGATAAGAGTCCAACATGGTGTGGAGGGAAGGGAGGAAACAGCTGGAGCAGAAAGCTGAGAGCTCACATCTTCAAACAGGTACAGGAAAGCAGAGAGAGGCAGACTGGAAGTGGGCAAACTGCCTCCAGGATGACCACACCTTCTAAAGATTTCATTATTTTCCCAACCAGCATCACCAGCTGACCACGTGTTCAAACGTGTGAGACTGTGGGGGCACTCCTCACGCAAACCGTCACTCTGTGTAAGCCAGATGACCTGAGTTTGATCCTCAAATCCACATAAATGTAGAAGTAGAGGAGCACCTCCATGAAGTTATCTTTTGATTGCCATATGTGTTCTCTGGCATGCACATACCCACATACATACAACATGGATACACATGCAATATATTTTTTTAAAGAAATACTAAGCTTGGGCTCAAGGAACATCACAGAAGAACCAACCACAGGGAGGAGGGCTGTGAAATGCTGTCTTAGGGGCATGGCATGGCTCAAGGCATTCATGAATTCACAGTGGAGGGAGTTGCCTGCATAGGATCAGCAAAAGACTGAGTCCTTAAACATTCAAGTCACAGAGGGAGGAAGAGCTCATTGGTCAATTGCCCAGGGAGCTACTGACAGTCAAAGGCTGCTGAGGTAGAAGAAGTCACCATCTTCAGTCACTGGGGATGCTCAGTGCATAGCTCCACATCCATGCTCACATGGGCAGCCTTAGTTAAAGCCAGTGGGTGAGAAAGCAAAACCAAAACCAAAATGGAAGACATGAAAGATGGATGGAGGTTTTCTGGAGGGAAGTTGAGGGGTTTATAGGGTATGAGGGGAATAAGAGAGTGTAGGGAAGGAATGTGCTCAAACTGTATTATATACATGCATGAAATTATGAAAAATAGTTAAAAAATTCTAAGCTTGGTAATGAAGAATTTGATTTTAATATTTAAAGGACTATGTGGTTGAAGTGTTTTTTTTTTTACCAGAAGTCTCAAAGTCTCTCTGCCCCAAATAGCCACCATACTAGCCTATGGGAATGTCTAAAAAGTGAATCTACTATAACAGTAGCCGTGACACACAAATACATCAATGATGTTTTTCATTAGCTCCTTTTCATTAAAACTATTCTAAGTACGAATCATAACTTTTCATTTTATACTTGATAGACTAAGTTCTGAACTCTTGCAGCTCTCTGTAGATAGTTCAGGATGGCAGGTCTGCAGGTTACCAAAACTACTCCCTCAGATAGAGTAAGGCGGCAGGTACAGGAGGATCCAAACTTTAAAAGAGCTTGTCCTCTAAAGCTCTTCCAGTTTGCTCCCGTATGTTTGACAAAGATGGCTCTCTTATTCCTTCTTTCAAAAGCTCGTTTCCTTTTGAGTTGTTGTCTTCCTTCTCTTTCCCTGTTTCCTTTTTATTTGGCATTCTAAGAATGAAAACCTACCCATGGAAGAATGTGTGTGTGTGTGTGTGTGTGTGTGTGTGTGTGCGTGTGTGTGTGTGTGTGTGTAGAATCCTGACTGCCAATGGAGGAAGACTCCTATCTGGGAATTGAATGTCATCACAACATATGGCAACATGTTTAAACTCAGCTTTTGAAAAATCTGTGGTCCATGGTAGACAAAGATGAGTGCTGGGGTTCCCACAGAGGTAGATCTCATCACTGTATTGTATCCACCTTATGGATAGATACTGTATTTATTATATCAGTCGCCCATGGCAGTGCCCTGGATCTTTTCAGAAAAAAAAAGGTTTATGCATTTCAGTTGAATACAGAGGACAGGATTCCCAAAGTTCTTTTTGATTGATTTTTAATTCTAGTTTATTGAGATAGTCTACTAGTTTACACAGGCTGGCCTTGAATTCAGGCTCTTTCTGGCTCACAATCTCCTGATTGCTGAACTAACAAGTTGTAGCATTTGGATTGACCATGTTTGTATCTTTGCTTATGTTTCATTGTCGCAAGGCAAGAGCCTTCACTGTACAAACTGAACAGCCACGTGATACTTTGAAACTGTACCTTAGGTATCTCAATGGCTGAAATGGCACATTTTCCTTAAAACTTAAGAGAAACAAAACTGGATTGACACAGAAAAAACATGATTGAATGTGAAAAGTTTTATTTAAAATAATCACATTTTAACTGTAAAATATTTTTAATTTTCATATATATTCATAAGATTTCTATTTGGCAGTGTGGGGAATGTTTGAAAATGTGACATTTGTAGATATTAAGAAAAAATCCAAAGATAGATATTTTTCAGGAGGCTTCCGTGCATTCATCATTATTATCAAGTTTCAGAAAAGCTTATATAACATTCAGAATGAAATGCTATGCATATATACAATGATTTATATATTTATTAATATTTTTAAAGGCAGGGCTAATTTTGTTTCTAATGAGAGATGTTGCACTTCCCTTTCCCTAAATTTTACATTTGTTTAATACTGAAAAATCACACTGCTGAGACAGTGTTTCTTCCCATAGTCCTGTGATAAGGGTTAGACAGGGGTCAAAAGAACTGTTTTGGAAATACAGAGTAGAGATAAGGCCTTCAAAAGCTACAACAATTAATAAGCTGATAAATATTTTAAAGAGTTAGAGATTATAAAATAGTCTTGGTAGGATTTAAATCTGAGGACAAAGAGGAAATAATTGTGAAGTGTGTGTTATTTGTACAAAAGTGAGCTTTAAATCATTTAAAATAGAGGAGTGAAGCTGGTATTTATTTGGAAGTAGAGAAAGCCACAGGTGTTGTTTTAAAATGTGACCATTGACCCTCATTCTGGAACAGTTCAATGACTTAGTAGAGAAACAATGTCTGAACTGTTTATCCACAACAGAAGTGAAGTGGGCATCTCCTCACTCTAGGATTTAATTACAGCTTTAATTTACAGCCCCTATTCTAGAGGGAAACAAAGAATAAATCACTCTATCATTGTCTTCACAAGTCTTTGATTGAGCCATGGAGAGGAAGCAGTATGTGTTAGCAATTCAGTCCAAAGTAACAAACATTCTACTCAGAAGGCAGAACGGGCAGTTTGCTACACAGAGAAACCAGTTATATTGTCCATCTCTTTTATTTAATTTGTTTGCTTTAGTCCAGAGATAAGTGAAGATACTTTATTTGAAGAGAGTCAGAGTTCAGAATTTGGCAAGATAGGAAAAAGAACTTTTCTGTAGTCCTCATGGTTCTCCCAACCATTAGGTTTTACCTCATAAAGTTACAGCAGCAGGTCCCTCTCACCACTACAGCAAGATATTTATGCAGTCAGCTTCGCTGGTCACTTTAATCTCCTACCCACTGGGAACATCAAAACACCATCTGATTTTGATGTCATGTCCCAAGAAATGAACACAAAGGAAATATTTTGACTTTGTTCTATTTGACCTATTTTGATAGAATATCATCAATATTGTTCATTCACTGACCTGTGTCTGTACTTCTGTCTGAACAAATAAGAGGCAAATCAGGGACATTGAAGTCAACAGTGATGAGTCTGCCTCTTTCCACACTCCTGTGCTTTTCCCCAGAGTACTGAAATCAGTAAGTATGAAGTCTGCTTCACAACCATCATGTGTTTTTTTTGGTGGGGGGGTACTCCAGGGTTTTTTCCCCAGCACAGCTAATGATAAAGGACGCCAGACAGAGCTCAATGGGTTCCCTTTGGACTCTTATTATATAATGTGTTTTTATTTTTTAAATACATATGCACAAGTAAGATTATTTGAATATTGATTTATCATCCACTGGGTGTTTATAATTCAGTACTCTTTTTATCAGTCTTTCAGAATTCTTCTTTGAAAGCCAAAGGTTATAAGATAGAGTTTATTAACAAAAGAATAAAATGGTAACTTTTCAAAGAAAGCACAGAAAATGATTGGGATAAAGATTCAGAGAGACAATCTGGTGTGGTGGTGCACACCTATTATCTCAGCACTTAGAAATACAGACAGGTTCACAAATTTGGTCTGGTCTTGGCTATATAAAGAGACCCTGTCTCAAATAAAAGAAGAGGAAAACATAAAGACCAAGAAAACAGACAAGAAAAGACTGATGTAAAAAAACAGATCATTTACATAACTTTTTAAAAATCACTTAAAATTTAATAAACATTCTCAAAATGACTTAAAAATATAAAACACTCATGAAGGGAAAGAAAGTACAATCATATAAAACCCAAGCAGTTAAAATGAAATTATCAAAATAGAAACCTGCTGAAAGAAAAATTGAAGAAATTTGCTGGAATCTAGAACAAAATTTCAAAGATAGAAAATTCATGGGTCAAAGTCCTAAAGGGTCAGTTCTAGAAAGTTCTAAGAAGAGAGAATAGTGGAAATCAAGGGAGAAACTCATCGTGTAAGTAAAAGTTAAGGAGGTGGCTCTTTGGTTCGTGTGTGGTACTAAGAGTACATAGAAGTAAAAAAATTTTCAGAACCAATGAGAATACATAACTATGTTTCATATGAAGACAGGCAACTGTGAGATAAAGCAATTGAATAAGAAGATAAAGTGATAGTATTAACCAATAAAAAGTCATATAAAAAGCATAAAACTGAAGTCGCAGAATGATGCCAACAGAAATATCTATCAAGAAATAAATTCAGGTGGAAGGTGGGTCCAAGGTCAGTATGGCAAAAAAATAAATGATAGAGTTGGAGGTATAACTCAGTGGAGAGCATTGTTGAACACTTGTGTGGCTCTGAGTTTGATCCATAGCAATATACCATACAAAATGTTATTATCGACAATAAAGTTTTATTAATATACCATAATTGTTGATATAAAAGTCAAATACTTTAAAAGAAGTAATATCTTCAAATGAATATGTAATCTTGATGTAATTTCAGACAAACATATACACTTTTATAACTTGCTTATAAAGTCCATTTTGAAGAATAAACAAATGTTAACCAAAAAAGACAATAAAAATCACATTTTAAACCTAAAAATTGTATTTTAGTTTTTGAATTTTCATTTTTTGTATCAGCCTACTTTTGTTTGAGAGTTGCCAAATTTTTGCAAGTTTACTCGTGACACTAACCATAAAGGTTTTAAATTTGCTTTTGTATCTTTATCCCTTTGTAATTTCTTTGGGGGTCATTTGCTCTCTTCTTTCTCTTTCCTGCTGTTTTGTGAAAATATCTGGTAGTATTTGGTTGTTAGTCATGTTTTCAAATATTACAAATAAAGTCAGAGGAAAGAAACATTGCAAGTGTGGCAAAGTAACAGTAACACCTGTAGAACCTGTGTTCACAAAGTTTCAGGATTCTTGGGGACCAATATTATCATCATCTATGTTCAGGTGTTTTGTTTGTTTCTTTGTTGTGACACAGTCTCAAGCAGTTCAGGCAGGCTTCAAACTCACCATGTAGTTAAGGAGGATCTTCTCCATTCTCCACCCAATTGCATGAACTTTTGCACTTGTTTTATGGACCAACATCTTTAAATTGAACAAGGAAAAATGGGTACTCACTAAGCATTGGCCACTGCCCTTAAGAATTGCAGTCAGTACCAGGGACAAGAATGAGTCTTATCGGTCCAGGCTGGTGGTGCACGCCTTTAATCCCAGCACATGGGAGGGAGAAGCAGAGGGCTCTCTGTGAGATCAAGGCCAGCCTGGTCTACATAGTGAGTTCCAGGCCAGCTGGGAAGATAGCGAGACCCTGTCTCAGAAATAAAGAAGAAGAAAAAAAAGATTCTCACCAATATCTAAGCTGGACATCTTAGTGTACTAAGCATACCCACACTACAGCAGGGACCTTATTGAGATCCTGTTGCCAGCCTTTAAACAGGGAGTGCTAGCCACACACGTTCACTCCTGTCCTTTTTATTATCTGACAATTGGTGGAACATATCTTTCATTAAATGGAGGAGTTCGCCCTGACTTATTACATCTGGCAGGGTTTTCCTGTTTATATTTTATTGAAGTAAGAGAGTCATTCATTCCTTTATCACACCAAAATTCAAAAAAGGAAAACCAGTAATTATAGATTTGGCTTATGAATGCAAAAAATATCTGTTCACCAAAACATACAATCTTTTCCAGTAAAACAAAAAAATAACAAAAAGTCACGAATGTGGGAAAGGGACTTGTCAGGCTGGGCCTGTTGACAGGGGTGGAAGGTGACAAGGGAGGGTGGAGGGTGCGAGTACCAGAATGTGTTATCCACATGTATGAAATTTTCAAAGACAAGACTTAATAAAAGTAATTAAAAACTAAAGGTGCAAACTAGAAAAAGCAAAAAAGTTTTAACATATGCACAGGACACATAAATCCATAAGAAAAAAATTACTAAAAAAATGGACTGAAAACTCAATAGCTATTTCATAAAAGATAATATGGGGAAAATAAGCACATGAAAAAAGTTCAAATGAAAAGAGTCCAAATCTTATCAGAATCCCTGAAGCCTCCCCAGGAAATGGATAAACAGAAAAGTTACATTAATTCTCATGGTTCAACTATGATCCAAAACCTCTAACATTTGTGTTTTTCTTAAGGATTTTGGGAAAGTCTCAAGTCAAGCTAAGATTCCACTCCTCTCACTTCCTGAAAAAAGTCATCTTCCTCCATTTTTTAATTATTGTATTTACAAGATTTTAAAAATATTTTACTATTTTTATGTGTATGTGTGTATTGCCTTTGTGTAGGTAAGTGCACCCATGTTGTGCAATGCCCGCGGAGGACAGAAGAGGCTGTCGGATCCCCTGGAACTGGAGCTACGGACAGTTGTTAGCTGCCATGTAGGTGCTGGGATTCAAATCCGGGTTTTCTGCAAGAACAGACAGTGTTCTTAACCACTGAGCCATCTCTCTAGTCCCTTGTATTTACAAGATATTTTTTTTAAGTTAATGTTCGATACTAGCAAAGACGAAAGCAACTAGGCATTCTTAATAGCTACTTTAAAAGCAAATTTCCAAGGAGCTATTCAGTACTACGTATCTAAATTCTTCTAAACAGACATGTTGTTTAAACACAGCTTACAGTTCCACGTATAGGAATTTAACCTGATGAAAAGAACATGGATGTATATAAAGAAGTATGTATGAACCTGTTAATGACAATATCATTGAGTCAGGCAAATGATTAGAAATATGCTAAGTGTCCATAAATATGGTTCTGCTTAGCAAATGATGATGAACAGAAGCTAAGAAAAATCATGAATGTGTTTTATTTACCATTTAAAAATATTTTGTTATTTTTATTTTATGCGTATGAGTGTATTGCCTGTGTGTATGTAAGTGTACCCGTGTCATGCAATGCCTGCAGACATCAGAATAGGGTGTCAGATTCCCCTGGAACTGGAGTTAGCGATGATTATTAGCCACCATGTGGGTCCTGGGAATTGAACCTTGATCCTCTGCAAGAGCAAGTAGTGCTCTTAAACACTGAGCCATCTCTCCAGCCCCATGAATGTGTTTTTTTAAAGAGTGGAGTTTAGTTTATCATATCCAAAAAAAAAAAAGCAGCTTTCTCTTATGTTAATGAGTTATAAGCAATATGTAGAAAACAGCTCCATTATTGTAAATATTCTAATATTAAGAGCATATAAGTGCACACTAAGAAGTTCAGAAGACTATAGAACAAATATTACATTGCTGCATAGTAAGTGACAATATGGGTTTTTTTACAATGAAAAAAATAGATTATTTGGGGATGACAAGCTGGCTCAGCATGTAAAGATGCTTGTTGCCAAGGCTGAAAATCTGAGTTCAAGCTACAGAACACACAAGAAGGAGAGAACCCACTCCATAAAGTTATCCTCTGACCTCCACATGTGTGCTGTAGCATGTGCTTTTAACACACACACACACACACACAGACACACACACTAAAATGTAATTACAAAATTAGATTACTTGGATTTTTTTAAAAGAACAGCATGTGCTTTTAACACACACACACACACACAGACACACACACACAGACACACACACTAAAATGTAATTACAAAATTAGATTACTTGGATTTTTTTAAAAGAAGTTTAAGTTGGGGGTAAGCTACCAAATGAGGCCAGAAGGTCTAAATGAAACCCTCCATTATTAATAGTTTAGTATGTGTTTCAAAACAGTTAAAAGAGAATTTTAAATCTTCTTACCACAAAGAATGATAAGTGCTTAATATGACATGAATGCTAATCATCCCAATTTAGCTATTGTGTGATATACACATGTAAGGAAATACCACATTGTAACCAGAAAGAAATATGCTTGTCAATTGAAAACTGAAACCTTGAAAAACTCTACCATTTAAGGAAAGCAAAGATCTTCAAATCACAAAAGCAGAATTGTTAAGCATACACAGAGAGCAACAAAATCTGCCCAAGACAGTCCTTATGGACATATAAGGAAATTAATTGTTGATAGGGAGGGAATTTTATTTTATTGTGACAGGATCTTACTACATAGCACAAGCTAGCCTCGAAGTCTCAACAGTTCTCTCACCTTGGCCTCACAGAGTGCTGGAAACTAAAGGAATGAACCATCATGTTCAACTGAAAAAAATGAATTTTTAAAAGAAAACAATTTGAAAGTGCCAGTGTTCCAAAATATATTACTAATAATTATGATTAACAATAAGATTATCACAGACATTATCAATTACTAATTACAATGAGAGAGTGAGATGAGAAGAATGAGGGCTCCAGAATAAATTTCTTCTAGAAGTTATGAAAATAGGAAGAGGAAGCAACAACTTCAGGTGGAGGGAGGAACGTAAAAGTGACACTTTGCTAAATCTGTAATGGAGGCCAGATGAGGGCAACAGATTCCCTGGAACTGGAGTCACGGATAGTTGTTAGCTGCCATGTGGGTGCTGGGAACCAACACCAGGATTTCTGCAAGAGCAACCAGTGCTCTTAACTACTGAGCCATATCTCTGGCCCCCAGGAATACTTTTTTTTCTTACAGGGCTAAGATAGAACTGAGGGTCTTATGCATGCTACATAAGCAGTCTACCATTGAGTTTTATTCCCAGAAAGACATAGCTTTAAAAACATCAGGTTTTTTAACATTACCTTGACCTAAACCTTAACAATTTAAAGATAATCATGTCAAGTGTCATCCTGCTCTTTCCTTCTCAATAAATGACATGTCACCCAATCTTGCATTTACTTAAAATTTCCAAGACTCCTATGATTTCCATGTTCCTGGGGAGCTTAGGTTGCTGTGGTCATTGTTTGTGTGTTAGGTTTCATTAAACTCTCTTTCTACCATCTTGTCAATATATTCTTAGTTCTTATCTTAGCTATGGGATTTGACCCTTTTGAGACAGCATTAAGGAGCTAGAGGAAGAACAATGGTGGGATGGGCTGCAGTTATTACGGTTCCAGCAACATTTCCAACTCAATGTTGGGTCTAAGAAATTCCAGTTCCTAAAAGTGCTTCTCTATTTTGTATCTAGTAATGTTGCGCTGGAGTCCTTTTCCACAAGCTGTATTCTCTTGTCATATTGCTTAGTTTCCATTCTTCCTTCACTGACATCTCTCTTCTCACTCCCTGCTTTCTCTCTGGGATAATTTGAATACAGGTAGTATACAGATAATTTGAATAAAGTTCATGTGTTAAAGGTTTGGTCACTAGGGCATTGCTATTGGGAGAGGTTGTTCACCTTTAAGAGCTGGGTCCTTCTGAGAGGTCCTTGAGTCATTGGGGTCCTGTCCTCAGAAGAAAAGGTGGACTTAGGCTCGACTTTTCTGTTTCATGGATCATGTGGTGAGCAGTTTACTGTACTACACACTTCTCTTAACATCCTGCCCTTGCAGGAGGCCCAATATGCTCTTAATCTTGGTCTTGACCTTCTAAACTATGAGCCAAAATAAATCTTTCTATTTTACAAGTTAATTGTCTCCAGTATTTCATTGTAGTAATAGAAAGTTGACTAATATCCTTTAGTGCCAACTCTGAAAAGTTCTCTTCATTGCTTGCACAAATCATTTACCTATCTTCCTTGCTGTCTCTTTCTAGCTGGGATATGTCAGACTTGAAATGATTATATGAACTACCTTAGAGTCTTGCTGAAGTATACACTGTATACTTCCAGGATGCAGGCGGATGTAGGCAGAGTATGTCCTCATTTCTAATGAGCTGTCAGGTAAAGATGATGATGGTGGTCCATGGGCCACATTTAAGTAAACATTACTGATCATGTTTTCAAAATTTCACTTTCAAAACTTAAAGTTGATGTTTTTCTAAAATAATGACAGTTATAATTACATGAATTATTTCAAAATCAACTATTACCATTGTTTCATTTGCTTATTCTGCTATAGTAACAACTCAGTGTAATAATTCCAAGTCCCCAGCTGGTGTGTTCTAGGCATTTATGTAGATAGTTAAACAACTTCACACTTTGTAAGAAATATTGCCAAAGGTCAAGTAGGTATCACGTGTTTATACTTCCCTTAGAAGATGAAACTAATTTTAATCTTTGAGGAAAATTGTGTCTAACAGAGACAGTGCTGACAAAATTCATGGAATATTTCTTGTGCTTCCTTGACTTAGAACCATTTCAACAGTAAATACAAGGCTTTTTTTCTGTTAAGACAGTTCAGCATGCCTCATCTATTGCTCTCTTTATTGCAAACATGTTGGAGATCTTGTGTACCAGATGGTATAATTAAGATTGGAGAGACATATACAAAACACACAAGACTTTATGTGATTATCTGTGTGCTTTTTCTTTTATCAGAGCCCTCAGATTTTTGGAATTAACAAAGGTCACAGCCACATATTATTGATATCTATTACAGGCATTAGTTTTAAATTTTCATAACATTTCTAGGATAAGACAGGCTTAGGGACTCATAAGATATTAATTCCTAAATCGCCAAATTAATCTTCAGATTTTCAATTATCTGTGTTTTAAAATTAATTTCTTAATTTTGCAAAGTACATTAGAAGGCAGTCACAGGCTCAGTGAGCTGCCTTGGTGGGTGCATGTGTGTGTACACATATACATATGCATTAATAAATGAAGAATAAAGTTTAAAAGAAAAGATGGTCAGAGAGGTAAATATAGAGACCAACACAAGGACTCTACCATTGCGGGCTTTTGCTCACAAAGGCTCACATTTGCAGAAATAAAAATACCAATGTTTCCAACAGAACTGGGATTCTTTGAGCTGTTGGATATTGGACATACTATAGCCACCAGATTACTTGTAGATGGCTGATTAAGTAGGACTCAGCTAAGGAATTAACACTAATATTAAGGAAATAAATCAATAGGATTATTTTTATGGTTTCACTGATCATATTATATACTCTAATATTTAGGAGTTAGTCATATAGAATGATGAATTGATCAATTATTGAGGGCTAATTTAACTATCCTATGGAGCACAACATTATCTTTCAAAACATGGTTAAACAAAAAGATGGTATGCTTTCTGTACCAACAATCATTACTACATAGTGCTGCTTTTCTACAGCTAAAGATGCATGTCAAGAATTAAAGTAAGAGAGAAGAAACACTTGTCATGATTTGATACTCAATGACTGTTGAACTGCATTCCTCAAGCGATGCTGAAGTCCTACTTCTCAACTCCTATATTTACTTATTTGGAAACAAGGCTCTAAAAGCAGATGGCCAAATTAAAATGAGGCTACTGAGATAGGATGCAATCCATTATGAATAATATATTTGTAAAAAGAAACTTGGATGCAAACAGAAATATACAGAGCAAAGATGTTACAGAAACAGGAAGAATGCCAAGGAACATCTGATGTCACCTGTTACTAAGAAAAAGCATGGAACATGTTCTCCTTCATACCTTGAGAATGTGTAAAACCTGCTAATTTCTTGATCTTAGACTTCTAGACTGCAGAATCATAAGACCATAAATACCTGTTGTTTAAGCCATCTAACTTGTGGCACTTTTGTTATGACAGTCCTAGGAAACTAATACAGTTATTTGTTCTCAAAATGCTTTGTTTTCTTACAGCTTGCTTTGGCCTATATAGAAATTTGGAGACTTAGAAGAAATGCATAACTAGGGGACCTAAGTTCTTTCTACTTTATTAGAAGCTAGGACTACTATATAGCCATTCAAAGTTTTTTACTACTTTTGAAAAAACAGAGTATTGTGCTAAAATCATGACACTAAGCAAAGCAAAATAATGTTGTTGCTATGTCTAAGTCAAGATTAACAGAAGTAAAACTTCGGAGTGGATGGATGCATCATCCACAGGCAGGGAGACATGGGCTCAGGTTATTCCTAAGTAAGCATGTTGTTGATCTCATGGAGAAGAACCACTGTGAGGAGTTTTCTGAGGGCAAGAGTAATAGGAATGGATGGGACAGAGTCATTACCAAGCTCCAAGTGCTAAGCAAGACAGAGACAAGCAAACATCCAAGTCGCTAGCTATATTCTATTGTGTGCCATTTCCAGAAGACAGGAGCTTATACGATACAGCATTTCATTCATAAAGTGATATATTTGACTATTATTTTCAAATGGCATTTATGGAGAAAAGTCCATATTTGTATGTTGAATAAATTTTAAAAATATGTATGTAGACTTTTCTTCTTTCTGCTTTCACTGTCAGTATCCATTTCCTTGTGGACACTGTCCTTCTGTTTTGCTGTGTGACTCTGTTTAAGCTGTCAATCACAAGCTTTAGAGCCAAGCTAAGCCAAACCAAACTGACCTCACAGGAATTTGAGTCATGAGTACAGACACAGAGGAGTAGGAGGCAAATAAACTGAGCCATGTGGTAGCAGCTCCTAGAGTACTGTCACATGAGTTTCACCACATAAATCATCTAGACACTCATGTCTCTGGTTTCCTTAGGCCTGGCTGATCAGCATGTCATTCCATAGCCTTTCAATAAATCCAAGAAACGTTTCCAACACTCTTTCCTTCTTCCTTGTTACAGTTTAGCCCTTAAGTATGACAGAAAAAGTCTAGTGTTGAAGGCTTGGTTCTCAATGCAGCAGTGTTAAGGTTGGAGTCTTTGGGATGTAATTGGAGGGACAGGGCTCTGGCTTTATCAATGGTTTAGTCTACTGATAGATGCATAGCTTAATGGATGGGAACTGGACTTTATTATATAATGACCTCTCCTCTCTGTTCCACAGTGCAATGAGGTGAACAACCATGGCCCCATCCACCCACAGGATGCTGCCACAATGTACTATTTGACCACAGGCTCAGAAACAACAAAACCAAGTGACCCATAGACTACAAAGTCTGAAACCATGAACACAAATAAGTCTTTCCTCCTCTTAGTTGATTTTCTTGGGTATTTTTTCACAATAATGGAAAGCTGACAGCAAATTTGATACTGGAATTGAAGTTATTGCTGTGATTATAAATGATGTAGTTCAGAAGAGTTTGGAATCCTGTGGAAAACCAGGCTAAAAAAGTTTACAACATTGCAAGTGGAACATACTGGACAAATCTGGAAAAAGCTCAGAAGGTCCAAATGTTGATAGGAAGGTAGGTGGTAAAGGCTATACTGGAGAGGTTTCAGATGAAAGTGAAGTTTACATTGGGAACTGGACTAATAGCTATTTGAGCTACATTCTGGCAGAGAATTTATCTATATTTTGCCCATATCTTGCAACTGTATTTGAGGGGCGGCTTTACAATGACCCATTAATTAGTCTACTAGAGGAAATTCCAGGCCATCTCGATATTCAGGATGTCGCTTCAGCATTGCTATCTGCTCTTAGCTAGGTTTACAGTGAGACTCAGAAAGAAAAGGCAGTGTAGAAGGATTTGAGAAATTTGCATTTTAGCTATAAAAGAAGAGCTTGTAAAGCTGAGGCCTAGGTGCATATGGTGATTAAATAGATTAGCATCATTAAAAAGAATTCAAGCACTCTGTACCTGGATAGTAGGAAAGATAATGCCTTGAGAGGATCTTGTGAATCAGGAAGAGCCATCCCTCAACTGCTCAAAAGGGTTTAAGTGTAAAACTTTCACTAGAGAAGAGCATCCCTGGGTATTCTGCTTCCACAGAACTGCTAATAAATTGCTTCCTTGGGATTTATTTCACATGCTTAGCCATGAAATCACTGAAGAATACACTGTAGCCATGATCCAAGGGAAGCTGGCTATTGATTCTGCTGTTAGCAGAATTTGATGTCATCCATGTGTAAATGTACAGAATACAAAACTCTCACCGAGGTTTCAAAGGAAAGCCTTGGAGGCCAGGCAGTGTGTACTATGGATGAAGTCTTTGTAAGTGTACCCTGAAGGGACAGTGTGAAAAGCTGTAAGTGAAGCCAAAGCAACAGTAAAGATGCCAGGGACATGGAACAGCCACCATGGGAAGCTGTAGGTAGCAAGCAGAGGCAGGCCAAGAGAATGGCCATATGGGCTTGCTGTTAGCATGGCTGTGGGTAGCCTTTAGGGCTCATATCCTGACATCAGATGATAGACAGGGATTTGATGTTTGCTGTGGGGGTTTTCAGTCTTACTTTGGAATCTGCCCCAGTATTTTCCAATTCCTTCTTCTTGGAATGGGAATTTTTAACATGTATCCTTGTATGTTGGAAGTATATCACTTTTTTAAAAAATTAAGAGCTCGTGTCTAAAAATTTGCCCAGAGTCTCTGAGAAGACTTTGGATTTGGACTTTTGAGCACTGATGGATCTGGTAAGTCTATGAGAATTCTTAAAAATGGATTGAATGCATTTTGCCCTGTGAAATGAACATGAGCCTTTGAGGCCCAGGGACAGAATGTTTACTTCATATCTTAAATGTCTTCCAGAAACTCATGTATTGAAGGCTTAGTCCCTGGTGCAGCACTGCTCAGAGTGAGTCTTTGGGACGTAGACTATGAAAGGGTTTACATGATGCTTTGGTGGATTCATAGCTTCATAGGTTTGGAGAGGGAGCTCTTCATAAAAATGAGCTCTTTCTTTTTGCCTCCTTGGTGCTATGGCTATCACCATGATGTCTTGCCTTGACCACATGCCTCACTAAGTCCCTGTGAACTGAAACCTCTGAAACTATGATTTCAAATAAACCTTTCCTTTTTCTAATCAGTTTTCTTATTTTGTCATGATGTCTATAGCTGGCTACTACATTCCATCCTTCCTTTAATGTGCAAGGATTCATTACACTTACTCTCATATTAAAGAACACACACACAAGCACAGACATGCACACTCACACACACACACTTTTTGCAAGACATTTAATATATAAAAATATAGCATTCTTCCCCTAGGCTTCAAAGGCTCATGTTCATCTCACAGTGCAAATT
>NW_008337147.1:10941367-10953643 GCF_000622305.1 Nannospalax galili
TCATAATATTTTGAAGGTTTAACTAGATCGCTCAAGATACAGACAACATATTAAACATAATGGACAGAAAATATTTATATAAAGATCATTACTATGCTCCTTAGCATAGAGTTAATGGTAAAAGAATACAGCATGGATTTTATTATTGTCATCACTATATCAGAAACTAGCTCTAACCTGGCTAGCACAAATCTCAAATGTAACCTACCTTGAGAAAAATACTCCATCGATGTAGAATTTTGGACTTTGAAGTAAAGAATATTTAAGGAATGACAAGGATAAACTCACAGTGAAAAGGACAGTTGGAAAGGATAGATTAGTATATAACCCCCCACTCCCCTTGGAAATATCTGTCAGTAATGGAGTAACGGGTAGAGTAGACTGTATTCACCCAAAAGGGAAGTCTGGATAAGGCCAAAGTACCCTACCCAAAATAGATATCCTCTTCTCCCAGTTCCCTTTTCACCACAAGCTCTCAGTGAGTGATGAGCAAAATATACACTTAATACAAATTTTAAACATGGAGATTTAACAAATTTGTATGTGTGTGTTTGTGTGTGTGTGTGTGTGTGATGTCTGGAGAGGGAGGGTGTCACCCAGACCACAGAGCACATGTGGAGGTCAGAAGACAACTTATGGGAGTCAGTAGATTCCTGGGATCAAACTCAGTCAGGCTTGGCAGCAAGTGCCTTTATCCATTAAGCCATTTCCCAACACATCAATACAAATTTAGAAAACATTGATTCTTTTTGACATATAAATATATCATATATCATTCTTTATATGCATATACATTTCAAAAGTCAATTAATAACTGAATAATTTCTTTCTTGTTAAAATGAAGAGGTTGAAAGTAGGTATAGTTGCACATGCAAGCAAATCTCAGCACTTGGAAGGTTGAGGCAGAAAGACTGTAGTGGGTTCAATGCAAGCCAGGGCTACATAGCATGACCCTGTCTCAAATAAAATAAAATAAAATAAATGAAATAAAATAAAATAAAATAACCAAAAAACTCTCACCCCAAATAATTGTGATTTGTAAACTTTCTCTTAAAAAAGCAATTCATGTTTCTATGGAACATACAATGAATTATAAATAAGGTGTTCAAAATTCTAATGCTATGGAAAAATTAGTCTTCTGGAGTTAGGAGTTTGGGAATGTAGCTCAATGGGAGAGCACTTGCCTAGTATGCACAAAACCCTGGATTCAATTCTCAGCACCACAAAGAAACCCCATAACAAATCAATACCCCAAAATGAAAAGGAAAATTTTAGGGAGGAGAAACAGCTCATCTGTATCTGAGTCTCCTCATCAGTAACCAGAGGTGATTTTAATCCAACTGAACAGCCAGAAGGCTTATGACTATTACAGGGGCAAAACATTCTTTCTGTGATATATGTATAGAATTATCTGATCTATTGTCTGTGTCTATATATAAAGGTGAAATCCTCCATATATGTACAATAAACACACATAACTTTTATTCCTGCCTAGATTCAGCCAAAAATAAAGTTAGCAGCACAAAAAAGAAAAGGCTTAGTAAATTCTCCAATGGCAAGTGTGGCAAGTTATTTTCATGCAGGGCTCATCTCCAAAACATCAGTTATCTAAAAATAATTGACCGCCCTAATGAACTGCATGTTAGTGCACATAGTCACATATAGGCTTCATTTACAAGGGTTTGTTAAGTTTTGTTAACTGTAGCTCTTCAAAGTAAGATAAACAATCAACATTTTAGCCTTTTAATTTAAATGTTAAAAACACACTTTTGCAATTACTAATTAATAAAAACTTGGATTGTAGTAAATTTTTTCTTAATTACCACCTTTGGAAAGTTACTTTGGAACTCTTATTTCTAAATTTTGTTAGTCAGAATAATTGCTCCTGTGCCAATTTCTGGAACTACCACTGGGCAAAAGGAAGCCTTAACAAATTAACAAATTAACAAATTAACAAATTAACTGAAAAAATGTGTTAAAAGCCTTATTACTCTTTAAACTCAATAGTGCCTGGAATCTGGAGATGAGAGCAGGAAGTACAGAAAACACAAAGATAAGATGAAAAGAATTCTTTCCCCCACTTCAGATGGGTGGCAGTCGTCAAAAATCCTCAGTACAAAATAATACACAACAGTCATTTCTTATTTCAAGGTTAGAAAGCGGTATCTGTGCACTGCTCTGTAATTCTTCAGTCATACTCAGTTTGTCAACGTGAGAGGAGCCAATCAAGTTCAAAGTCCAGAAATTGCAAAAGGAAGGTCACCTACGAGAGGGCTCCCTTGGAAATGCTCTTGTAAACAGGAGGACACCAAGGGGATTGTCTTAGTTTCCCAAGCAAGATACAGGATGATGCTCATCTTTGTCCTTAGAGTGGGAACCCTGGCTGGATGGTGAAGGGGTGGGAACAGGATGGTGTTCTAATTCCTTCATGGACACTTAGTGTCACCCAAGCGCTTGCAGGTCCTGTGGGAAATGTTCCTCAAAGCAGGACAAATATTGATACTGTCTCACCATTACGCTGCCTGCTAGACCAGGACTGCTGCCACCCGCTTAGCCGCTGGGGGACTTAAGGGAAACTTTGTGGAGGCAGCAGCCTGGGAGAAGAAAATCCTACCAGCCAGGGCACGCAGGGACGGGAGAAGTTGGAACACTGTGGATTACTCACAATTCGCATCGGAGACCGGCAGCACCAGGGCGAGGCAGGCTAGTAGCACCGGACAGTGAGCATTCAGGACCCTCATAGCTGAGCCGGCGGCGTGGGCGGCTGGGGACCAAGGTGCTGAGGTGGGGACCGAGCCAGCGCTAGCCAAGGGAAGCAGTGAGCCAGGGCTCAGCTATCCTCGCTCCTCCGCTGCCCAACCCCAGCGCGGGCGGAGCAGCCTGGGAGGAGGGGACCGCCTGCTCCCAGCCCCCTAGCCCGGGAAGCGACGGGGACATTTCCAGGAAGTTTTGCAGAGCTGGGGGTGGGGAGGGCTTGGGGAGAGAGGCCGGAGGCCTAGTAAGGCTTCATACATGTCGTTTGCTATCTCCCCCAAGGTCCTGGAGTTTAGTTCATTTCAGAAAGTGAAGTTTCCAAAGGGTGAAGCAATCAATCTCTCTCTCTCTCTCTCTCTCTCTCTCTCTCTCTCTCTCTCTCTCTCCTCCTCCTCCCTTCCCCCCCTCTTTCCCTCCCTCCCTTCTTCCCCCCTCCCTCTTTCCCTACTCTCTAGCTCCCTACCTCCCATGCCCTCTCTGCCTCACACCAAAAAACTGAGATGGGTGGCTGAGTGGTTAAGAGAACTGTCAGAATTCAGGACAGGATCTGCAGGTTCAGTGAGAGAAATCCTAGACCGAGCTAGCCATGAGGATGGCATGACATTAGAAGTCCATTCAGTAAGACTGTGGAGAACAGAAATAATGGAAGAAAAAAAAATGGGATGGTTTGCTCTTTCACACTGTTTGAATCTTGTAAATACAGTGTAAAAATAAACAGCAAAAAATGTTTGGTAGAAAATATATGAAATTCTACCACATTCAAATGACTTGTCTTGATCTTAGCATATTACTGCTCAGTATTTGTCCTTAGGCATACACTTGGACTTAGAACTGCTTCTGGAAGCTGAACTTCCCCTGTTCAAAGCACAATACATACTCTTGCCACTTACTGGTTGTACAACTTTAAAAGCTTAACTTTTCAAGGCCTTAGTCATATGGTTTTCATAACTATGTGAGACTTTCAATAGATAATATATCTATAATATGTATCAAACAGTAGTACTCAATGCATATTTATTAGCATTCCTTTTCTCTCCAAATGAAGTAGCAATTGATTTTCTATGTATGTGAATGAAATAGGGAGAATCTTATTCTTTTAATTTTTTTTAAATTTCATTTTTATGTGTATGAATGTTTTGCCTGAATATGTGTAAGTGTACCCTTATGTGTGCAATGCCCATGGAGGTCAACGAGGGCATCAGATCTCCTGGAACTGGAGTTCCAAACAGTTAGCCACCATGTGCTGGGAACCAAGCCTGGGTCCTCTGCAAGAGCAGCTGGTGCTCTTAACCACTGAGCCATCTCTCCAGTCCCAGAGCTCTACTTTTCTTTTTTGTTGTTGTTGTTTGTTTTGTTTTGTTTTGTTTCTTTAATGATTTTACTATTCAGCTGAATGAAAAAATGATTATTTGAGTCACTTTTTTTCTGATAAGTGAGTGGTTTGGGGAATCTTCATTCCCTCAGTAGGGGAGCAAGATTCTTTTTACTGTTTGCACCTATGTCTTGTGCCTAGTTTAAGAATTAACTTGATTTAAGATAGACTAACAGGATAAGATAGACTAACAGGAAAAAAAAAATAATCATATATGTGTGCAAGGGGGTTTCACAAAATATAAGTTTAAAGGAGGTACTGTCTCTCTGGCAACAAAAGTTGTCTCTAGGAGCAGCTCTATTTCTGATATGGTAGAAAATTTACTAATGGGGGCTGGAGAGATGGCTCAGCAGTTAAGAGCACTGCAGTGGCATTGGGTTCAGTTCCCAGCACCCACATGGCAGTAACAGCCATTCGAAACTCCAGTTCCAGGGGATCTGACACCCTCTTCTGATCTCTGCAGGCACTGCATGACAGGGTACACTTATATACATATAGGCAATGCACTTATACACATAAAGAAAAATAATAAATAAAAATTTCTAAAAAGAAATTTTACTAATGGAATATTTCCTTGTGAGTGTAAATTTCTGTTACAGCTTGATCTTAATTGTGCCTCAAAGGCTCATGAGTTTTATGAAGCCCTAGTCACTAGCTTATGGTGCTATTCTTGTAGAAACATTAAGAGTTGGGGCTTAGTGGTTGTTGGGAGTATATTCTTAAAGGGGATTCTTCTCTCCCCCTACCTTCCTAGTAGTCAAATGACCAGGAGATGAGCAGCTTTTTTTCAATCTCTTCCTTCCAGCATGCATATCACCAGGATAGAGTGTGCTGTCACCAGCCAAGCTCTATGGCCTGAAACCTCAGATGATATCAACCAAAATACACATTTTCTCCCATATTGATTTCCTCTAGGGATTTTTTTCCTCTATGGGGACAGAAAACTGGCTAACACAATTTCATTTCCCAAACAGGAAACTAATACTTTATGTGAGGTAGTTAAGGCAGAACTAAAGAGCTTTCTGCTTCTACAGGTTTTGGCTGGCTTTAGTTGTGGCCCTTGGTGAGATTCACTGCTCAGAGCTGCAGCGTCCTCAGCTCACCTGCTGCCCCAGTCTGAGAGGGTAGAAGCCACATCCCCCAAGAACAGGCCCCAGACACTTGTAATCCCATCAAGTACTCTGGCTTTGGCCTTGGTCTTGACCTGTGTTCTTTCCACTGATTCGTCTGGAACTGGAGGATAATGCTACCAGGATTGAGAGAATGGCAGGTCTCAGTTGTCCCTATTTTTCAAGTAAAGTTGTTTAAGAACACTGACTACTCTTGCAAAATACCTGGATTTGGTTCCCAGTATGCATATGGCAGCTAATATCAACTGTTCATAGTTCCAGTTTCAGGAAATCTGATGCCCTTTTCTGGTCTCCATGGGCACTCCACACATGATGTACATGCATACATGCAGGCAAACACTCATATACATAAAAAATTATGAAAATATACATTGGGGTCAGAGACATGGCTCAACAGTTAAGAGTACTGGCTGCTCTGGCTGAGGTCCCAGGTTTGGTTCCCAGTATCCACATGGCGGCTAACAATTATCTGTAACTCCAGTTCCAGGGCATCTAATCTCTGTAGACTCTTGGTATTATACTAAACAAAAGAATTCTTGAGTATTGTATTTAATCTGCAGTATGTAAATGCACACATGCTGTGAGTCTACAGGGAAAAGCTCCCTTTCAGAATCCCTTTATCATGTGAGGACAATATTTGAGATTATTAACTTTGAGATCTTAAAATTTCTCAGGGAAAGAAACATTAAAAATTAAGAATTAACAACATTCTAAAACACATTCCTCAATATAGACAAAAAATAAAAGAGAACCTGAAGAAGACATTGTTAGAGAAATACAAGATATTTAAAAGAAAAGGAAATCTCCTTTGTATTCTTTAGTTAAAAGTGATTATCTTTTTAGTTTCAGAAACAATATTACAGTGCTAGACTAAGTACTGAAAAACTGAATCCTGTATTTTAAAGTGAAAAATTCGAAAACCATCTGCAGAGTATGGTGTTGCACACCTTTAATACCAGGACTTGGGAGGCTGAGGCAGGTGAATCTCTGTGAGTTCAAGGTTAGCCTGGTCCACATAGTAAGTTCTGAGTCAGCCAGTGCTACATAGTGAAATTCTGTCTCCAAAAAAATAAAAGCCCATGGGCTGAAGAGATGGCTCAGTGGTTAAGAGCACTGACTGCTCTTGCAGAGGACGCAGGTTCAATTCCCAGCACCCATAATGTTGACTATGAACCATCCTTAAATCCAGTTGCAGGGGAATCCAAAGCCCTCTTCTGACCTCCGCAGCATTGCATGACACGGGTGCACTCACATACATGCAGGCAATACACTCATATACATGAAATAAAAATAATAAATAAAACATTAAAAAAATAAAAATAAACAAAAGCCCACCACCACCACCACCACCAACAACAAAACACTATCTGAAATTCTTAACAATAAAATTTAAGACTACATCTCTGGATAAAATGTTCAGGATTTAATTTACCTCATAAGTTCACTCTGGTTTTAGCTCAACATTTATATCTGGTTTTAGCTAAATATTAATATTTTGGTCAATATTTTATGGCCAAAATTTGTTTAGGGTCTCCTACTGTCTTTTTGGTTGTGAGCCTGAGACTTTAATAGCTGTACCAGCTCCAGCTCAGGGGATAGCCTTCTGTATACACAAATCAAAGTTGTCCACAATTTAACTTGTGATATAGTACTATTTGCATATGAAGTTTTACAGTTTTACATACCATATTTTACTACTAAGGTAGCTAATATACTTATTAATCGTGCTTTCTATGTACCATCATTTCCCAATATTAGGCTATGACAGTAGGAATTTTTTGATGCTTATTCACAGATATAGTCCCACTACCTGGAACAGTTAGTAGTTAATAAATCTTCTACTTAACAGTTCGAGCCTGGGAATATTTGTGCCAAAACATCTACAGTGTTCATAAAGCAAGTCTTGCTTTTGTTGCTGTTGTTGTTGTTACATTTTGCTTGTTGGTCTGCAGTTCTAGGGACTGAACTCAGTGACTCACTCACATCAAGCAACTGCTACAACTGAGCTGCAGCTATAGCCCAAGCTGGATTTTTGTTTGTTTTGGTTTTTGAGACAGGGTCTCACTATGAAGCCCTGGCTGCATGGAACTCATTACACAGACCAGACTAGCCTCAACTCACTGAACTCTGCCTCCTGAATACTACCATTAAATATTCCACCATGGTTGGCCCAAATCTTATTGGGAATGATAGCAACAAGACTATTTTTGCTACTCACTGTGATAAAATAGCCACAAAATTGCGGTTATTTATTTCATGATTATGGGAAATCTGAATCTGCATGATTTTCTAGGCGGCCGTCCTTCATATGTTGGATCAGTATTCCAATATATACTCCTACAACTACCATTGCAAAGAATGAATGAACATAGGCAATTACTTCAGCTTTAAGTGCTTTCATTAAATAGTAACCATTGTACTCATACTTCATTCTGTAAAGGAAGTCTCTTGGTGTGCTTGATTCTAGACAGCAGGAATAGCCATTTCATGTATTTATCAGGTGAACTAGAAATTATGAGCATATCCTTTGTCAACAAAAACATGTGAGGTATTTGCAAAACTAAGAGTCAAGTTCAGCAAATGAGTCACCGTTCTCTGGCAATAGAAATATACCATTATCAGAATTGGAGAAGCTATGAATTAGAGCTAGTGTTGAGCACATTTTTTAAAATGTGGTAGTAAGTATGGTTCCTGAAATACTAAAGGAATATCCACTGACAAGATACTTGAGGCACAAAGGTGATAATTACATTTTCCAAGAGAACATTTTAATTTTTAAAATGTGAAGGAATTTGGTCAGCTTCTGAAAATATAGGACAACAAAGGAAGAATTGCCAGAGACATAAAAAGAGAAACAGGATAGTGTATAACTGTGAAAGACCAAGGCATGAAAGTGTTGTAGGAGAGTTAGCTACACAAAGTGCATTAAGAGATGCAAAAGAAAAGATAATTGATTTGGCAATTAGGAACACATAAGTTATATCTAAAAATTGATTTAGAGTAGTTAAATGGGACTCAGTCACTCATAATAAACAGATAAAAAAATGAACATCGACAATAGAACTTCGTAAAGTTCGTGAACCACAAGTTTTAGAAAGTGAGAGTATGCAGCAACATTATTAACCTGACTCATGGTTAAGAGAGACTTTTATCCTTTTCCTACCTTGCCCATCTAACCTCCAATGGATATGGGAGACAGGAGGATAAGACAGAACATAAACGTTTATGAGACAAGTTAAGCTAACTCAAAACTTAATGTTATTCATCAGAAATTGACTTGAGCTGTATTTCTCTTATCATCTCAGTAATGCTGTGAAGTAGTCATTTTCATTTCCATTTTACAGGTAAGCAGAAATTCAGCAAAAGGTCTGTCAATAAAGAACAGAGAATACTTAAAACCTTGATCTAGCTTAGTTCCAAACTATTGTTTTTCCGTGAACACCCTAGAATTCTCAATATTCTCTTCACTTGTACTATGCTTTGAATATATATATAACATATCTCTTTAAGAAAGCATTAAAAAAGAACCAGCACAATTTCAAAATGCAGAAATCAACTGGCCATGATTTTACATGTCTAAAAGTCTCAGAGAGAACATAGATACATCATCACTTCTTATCTTTGAGTGACAATTGTGAAATATTTCATATTGTTCCTTTTTTCACATTTACTACAATAAACCTGCATTTATTTTGCAATAATAACGCTCCCAGAATACACAGTTCACATTTTATATAACAACGGTAAACATCAAATTAAAACATCTTTCCCATTTCAACTCTTGAGACAACGTAGCAAACTACTTCTCTCCTTGTCTTCAATTTATAATTGACTCAGTGTATTGCTCCAGAGTTCTGCAGCCTGAGTTGGCTTGACCCCCAGAGGATCACCATCCCTACCACACAACACAACACAACAAAACAAAACAAAAGCCACACACAAGACCTGAGATCTTTAGATCTCATCTGGAGCTACTGGAGACGAACGAAAAACAGTCTGCTTGGCAGGCAATACATTTTGGTCAAGTATAACGACAGGATTTGTGGAGATCTCTACAGCAAACCTTCTCTTATCGCTAGACGCTCCAGTTACCTAGTTACCAGAGCCATCTTTCCGGAGCTCCGCCTCCTTTATCTAGACCACGCCCACTTCCTCTTTACGCCTCTCGCTAGAGGGCGGGGACCCAGGAGACTTCAGCCACTCAGAAGCCCGCAACGCAGGTTCTCAGCCTCTTATTGGAGTAGCACGGTGTGGGCGGTGCCTGAGGGCGGGTCTTCCGAGCCTGGGGAACGTCAGCACGTCGACGGGGGTTTTCTCTGGCCAAGTCCTGCAAAGCTGCTGTGGTGTCCCTGCGCTTGTGTCGGTCGGGCTGTCCGGGGTCTGAGGGAGGGCAGGGCTACGAGCCCTGTGACCGGCACGGTACCTCCCTCCCGGTCTGTCCCGGCCGGTCCGCTCTAGGTCACCTCGGGGAGGCGGGGTCCCTGCGGACGGCCGGGAAGCGCGGGGCCCATCCCCGCCACGGGCTCGGATGGGAGGTGGCGGGAGGAGCGACCTGGGATGTTCAGTCTGATGGCCAACTGCTGCAACTTGTTCAAGTGCTGGCGGGAGCCTGTTAGGTAGGCTGGGGAGCGGGATGCCCCAGGGCCGGGCAGGGCCGGGCACCGCCTCTTCACTCTGCGCCGCTGAGTTGGCCTGGCCCAAGGGATGCTGTCCTTCCCCATGGGACTTGTCCAGGAGGGAGAGGTTGAACCTGTAGCCTTTGTCTGCTTGACTACGTTCTGATCAGAACTACCTACTTATGTAGTTTAAATTAGTCTAAATTTCTTTAAAAGGAGAGAGAGAGAGAGAGAGAGAGAGAGAGAGAGAGAATAAAAATTATCCATTCTACTTTTCTTCATATCCTTTGTAATGGAAGCAAGTTTTTAAAGAGAGAGGTGTGAAATGTAGTTTTCTTAACATAGGCCATTTTAGCACTTTCAATCTCTCATACACATCTGAACACACACAAACGCACACTATTTGAATATTTGGCTCCACTTTGGCTCCTCTACTTACTAATTATATGATAAAATACTCTTGGCCTGTCTTCATATATTAAATGAGTGTGATAATATCTATGCGTAAGAAGTGCTGGATTCAGTGAGACTAAGTGGTGAATAGTGTTTTCTTAGCTGTAATTTACCCTCAGTTTTTACATGCACACTAGTAAAACCTTATAATTGAAAGCTCTACTACTTAACATTTCATTTTGCATGACTAAATATGTTAATACTAAGTACCTGTTACTTTGTTGTGCATTCAGTAATTAGTTATCAAGGAAATGATGTGCCAGGAACTGTTAGTAAGGAGTCAGTGAAACTGAGGCTTCTGAGACCCAGAGGCCCAAACTATAGGAGTTCTTACTTTTTATTAACTTTTCATAATTCTACTTTGGAATTAGGCCAAGGGTGAAATCTAGCCCAGTATTTTTTTTTTAATTGTGAACATCACAAATCAGTATTTGTCATAAAGATGAACAGTTCGTTAAAGAATGAATCTGAAAAGCCACACATAACACTTTTAAAGGAAAATACATGTGTGTATTTGGAAAATGAAGTTTGGTTTAAACAAAACTTTTGAAATTCTTTTCTCTTTATTAGCTCTGGGTTTGGATGTGTTGAATATAAGAGATATGATCACCTCTAAGAACCAAAGGCATTTTGGGTGTGTCCGCAGAGTGATTTACTTTAAGCATATTCTGGTCTGATATCGTAGTTTCTAAGCTGATTTCATAGCTTCTAAGACTTTAAGATCATAATACATGCTCATTCATATTTTTTCTGCTTACTTTTTGAAAATGTATTTTTATGAGAGCATTTAGGATATGTCCTTTTCAAATAAAATCATTTTAAAAAGGTTGTAATTAGACAATTTCAATCATACTTAGTTTTTACTTTTTAAAAAAAATTATTTTTATTTTTATTTCATGTGTATGAGTGTATTGCCTGCATGTATGTGAGTGTATCTATGTTGTACAGTGCTGTGGAGGTCAGAAAAGGGCTTCGGATTCCTCTGGAACTGGAGTTAGGATGGTTTATAGCCGCCATGTGGATGCTGGGAATTGAACTTGGGTCCTCTGCAAGAGCAGTCAGTGCTCTTAACTGCTGAGCCATCGCTCCACCCCAGGTTTTTACTTTTTAAAATAATGGCAGTATGTTCTTTGGGTTTGTTTAAAGAAAAGGCAGTTCAGAGAGAAGAGCTGTATTGATTTCTAAGTAGGAGAGATAATTGAATTTTATTAAGCATAAAATTTAATGCTGCAAGTCAGAGTGGATTTTCCTTTTTAATAAGCAGCACTTTGTTCTGTGCTACCCAAACTGAAGTGCTATAAATATACAATACTTAGGGAAGTTAGAAGATTTTTGCAGTAAAGTCAGTAGTGATCTCTTTAAAGTCTACTGAATGTTGAAATAAGAACTTTTCCATTACTAAGTAATATATTAAACTAATATTAGTTTTGTTTCTCTTTTATTTTTTTTCAAAAATGCAATTGCTAGAAATTTTAAACTACTATGATATTTACACTATATTTCTTGATATCTTGCTAATCTAGATTATAGTTTAATGTATCTCTCAGTGTTGGTTAGCATGAGCTATAAAACTATTTGAAACAAAGTTAGGTTATATCTAACTTTTTAAAAAAAATATGGAGTGCTTCACACATTTGCAGATTGTCCTTGTGCAGAGGCTGTGCTAATCTTTGTACTGTTGCAGTTTTAGTATATGTGATGCCATACCAAGCACATGCCTAACCTTTAGGTGCTCTTGTCTAATACCTGGTTCACAGTAGTGGCTGAGTGTGTACTAAATATTATCTATAATTTGATCGTCTTTTACCATTAACTATGCTTACAAGAATAATCTTAGAAGGGAGTTCTGTTTATTTTACTGAATAAATGAGAAGCAAGCTCATTATAAAAAATTGAAATGCTATGCTGTTATGATTTGTACTTAGCTAAGAGAAATTGCTTTTTTATATTT
>NW_008337147.1:10954741-10991521 GCF_000622305.1 Nannospalax galili
ATTTTTTTAAGTTTAAATATGCTACTTAATATTGATACTCATGGATATATTTTCAAAAGATGTGTTTGCAAATGGGAGATGGGTAATGATTGTTAATATTCAGAATATGTGCAGCGATTACTTTGCTTACCTTAGTAAGCAAATAGTTCTGTACCTTTCTCTTCACTTAGATGCTCTCTTATTGACCTCATTTATTCATTTATTTAATGTAGTGATACTAGGGATTGAACCCAGGGCCTTGCACATACCAGGCAAGTGCTCTGCACTGAATTACACCTCCGCCGTACCGAATATATTATTTTAGAGATCAAAGATTAGATTTGTTTGATATGCACAAGGCAGGAGGCAGAGATAGAGTATTAAAGCAGGAGTCTGGGCCATTAGTGAGGAACAGGAACCCAGCCAGTTTTCAGAGGTACTTACCGTACAAGTCAGAACCTGAACCTAGGCTCTCAAGCTGTCTAAATCAATCTCAAATTGACTGTAAAGGTACACCAACAGACAAGTGACTTTCTCTAATAGAAGCAATATAGTACAATGCTAAATTTTTTGTTTTAATTTTTATTTTGAGACATAACACGATCAAACCTAAAAAAATAGTATAATACTATTGACTAAACTGTATATTGTGTTCTGAGTTTAGTCTGTTTCCACTAATATATCTCACCTCTTTTTAGTTTTTGTGTGAGATTCAATCTAGGGTTCACACTACATTTGCTATGTTTCTTTAATTTTCCTCAGTCTGTAACAGTTCCTGTGACTCTTTGAATTTCACATTGATACACTGAATAGTACTGCTCAGGGTTTTTGAGGTTGTGGATGTTTGTACAATACCTACCTCAATTTGCCTTTTTAATTTCTTATAGTTTGACTAAGGTGTTGCATTTGGGGCAGTACTGGGGCAATAATATGTCCTTGACAGTACCAAGGCACATAAGGTACCAATGTGCCTTTTTACTAGTAAGGTTAACCTTTTGATTACATAGGTATCTTCTGGGTTTCTCAATATAGTGCTTGAGTTAAATAGATTGGAATCTGAATCCTTGGAGTCTTCCTCTGCTGTTGAAGTTGTTGATCATTTCTGTCTTACAGCATTTTGAGAGAGGAAATAAATGTATGCAGGTATTCGATATATGGATGTATTAGTCATTTTCTCATTGCTATAACCAATTCCTGACAGAAGCAACTTAAGGGAAGGAGGATTTATTTTGGCCCATTAAAAAGTTTTTTAAATGTTTATTTATTTTTATGTGGGTGAATGTTTTGCCTGCATATATGTAAGTGCACCTGTGTTGTGCAATGCCTGCAGGGGCCAGAAGAAAGCAGTAGGTTCTCTGGAAGTGGAGTTACAGATGTTAGCTGTCATGTGGATGCTGGGTACTAAACCTGGGTCCTTTGCAGGAACAGCCAGTATGCTTAACTCCTGAGCCATCTCTCGAGCCCCTTAGCTCATTTTTTAAAAAATTTAATTTAATTTTTAATTTTTTCTTTTGGCCTTTTTGAGACATAGTCTCCCTGTAACCCCAGCTGGCCTGGAACTTGCTATGTAGACCAGGCTGGCTTCAAACTCACAGAGATCTGCCTGCGTCTGGCTTCCAAGTGCTGGGATCAAAGGCGTGTGCCACCACACCCAGCTCCCTTAGCTCACTTTTAAAGAGAGTAGGTGCATCTTGGAAAGGAAGACATATTTGAGTTCATGGTGGCAGGAGCTTTCAGTTAGGACTCATTTACATCTAGGTGGATCAGGACACAGAGAACAGAGAATGCTGAAGTTCAGTTGTTTTTCTCTTTTTCCCCTTTGTATTCAGTATGAGATGCCAGCCCATAGGATGGTTCCATCAGTATTCAGGGTGGGTCTTCTGTCTTCAGGTAAACCTCTGGAACAGCCTCATAAACGTTCCCAGGGTGTGTCTCCTAGGTGATTCCAAATCCAGTCAAGGTGACAGTGAAGATGAGCCATCACAATGATGTAGAGAAGTCAGTCACTCAGTACATGATGTCTCTGATTCTGAGAGAGAAGTACAGAACATAATTAATCTGCCTCTTTTGATAACTTGTCTTTATTGGGATGTTTTTGCCTTTTCTTCCTATTTTAGTACAAGAGAAATTCATTTTCCTTTCCAAGGTTAATTCATCTGCTTGTGCTCTATAGTCCATTCTCTTGCTTTAGTTATTCTGCATTCAGACTGTTCTAAAGTACAAAAATCAGATACCAGTGATCACAGCAAACTTGTAGCATCTAGGAATAAGCTTATATTTCTGTCTAAAAAAATGTGTTACTTTTATTATGAAAACCACAACTCAGAGCTTCTTGCGTATTCCTTTTTAGTGAATATTCTTATGTCTTTCTGGCCTAAACAAACTGCACTTAGTTTATTGGTTTCCCTAACACATTACTATCAGTGTAGTAACTTGAAACAATACTAGTTTATTATCTTCAAGTTTGAAGGTCAGAGGTTGGTTGAAAACTGGTCTGCAGGGTATTATACCTTCTGGAATCTACAGCAGAAGATTGTACTTTCCTTTTCCTCTTCCAGCCTCAAGAGATAACCTGCAATCCTTTCTTGGCTCATGGTCCCTCCCCTTTCTTCAGTATAAATAACATAACCAATTATATCAGTATGCCACATCCTTTTTATATGACACTTGTGACTACATTGAGTCTACTTTGGTAGCCCAAGGCAAGCTCCCTGCCTCAAAATCATTAATCACATACACAAAATTCCTTTCATATAAAGTAATGAGATTAGGAAGGCAAGGGATTAGGTTGTGAACATCTTTGAGAGGCCATTTTTCTTACTACCATACTTAACAACCTCTGTTCTACCAGTACTTTCCTCCTAGGTTTCCCAGTTCACAGATCATTATGGCACTGTCCCTAGTTCTCTCTCTTTCCATAGTTCTTTGCATAGGAACTATCTGCCCTGACCCTTCAGTATAAGTGTTCTTGGCTATACCAGTTGCTTCCTGGTAATTAAATGCAATTAATTTCATTCTCAAGATGGGTATGTACTATGTAGACCAGGCTGGCCTTGAACTCACAGAGATCCACCTGCCTCTGCCCCCTGAGTGCTGGGATTAAAGGTGTGTGCCACCAAAGGAATAAACTCAAGTAGACAATGTAAAACAGAAAAATGCAATTAATTATTTTCGATGCTGCTCACATTTCCATGCCACAGGTTCCTGCTGTCTGCCCTGTATGGCATGTTAGTGCCTTTCTTCTGTCTTCCTAGTCCCCAAATCAGAAGCTAAGAGTAATTCTGAATAGCTGTTCATGCTTTGTCTCCTGTATTGTTAGGTCCTTGGTTCTACCTATTTAATATAATAATTTCACTTATCTGTGAGGTACTTTCAGAGATCCCATAGTGATGCCTGAAACTGTGGGTATTCCCATGCCCTGTACATACTATATTTTTTCCTCTGTACCAGTGATAAGATTTAACATGTAGATTAGGCACAGTGAGACAGTAACAACTATAACTAATAATAAAATTGACCAATTATAACAATATATTGTAAAAATATGGCCAATATTGATATCTTATTCTTGGGACTACTAGTGCAATGAGGGTGACTTGAATACAAGCACTCAGGTAACTGACTAGGTTACCAGATGACTAATGGGTACACAGACTATACAGCATGGATGTACTGAACTAAGGGATATTGTGGCTCATATGCTTCATACTTGGGCAGGGCAGAGGAGGATACTACAGGATTTCATCCTACTTCTTAGATGGTATACAGCAGAAGACTTAGGAATGTATTGTAGAACTTTCTAGGAATTTTGGAGCATATTTAGTTACTTGCTGTGATTTGGTGGCATGCCCCTCTGAGGTCCACCTGTTAAAGGCTTCATCCCCAGCATGGTGCTGTTGGGAGGTGGTGGTAGCACTTTTAGGAGGTGGGGCCTACTGAAAGGAGGCTAAGTCATAGGGGTGTGACTTCAAAAGCGTTGTGGGACCCAAGCCTCTTCCATTCTCTTGTTTTCTGGCTTATAATATAAAATGCTTTTACCCTGCCACCTGCTGCCTGCCACTGTGATGTGTTGTCTTTCTGTAATAAGGACATAGAGGCTGCTTTTGCTACAAAGCAGGACTCTGTATTTGGACCTGCAGATACCCAGTGGGCAGCTAAAAGTGGGAGAAAAGCATGGCATCTCTGCCTTCATTTCGTGTCAGTCACATTCTTTACTTTCAGACTTTGAGTCAGATTCCTGTTTATTAGGATGTGAAAGTAACAGGAATTTAGAAGAAGAATGCATCCTCTTTATCTCCATCCACTTCTCTCAGAGGTCATCAACATTTGGATCGAATTTCTCTCATATCTTGATTTTTAGCATTTTCAACTGTCAAAGCTTTATTTCAGATGTTTTAGTGAGATTCAGATAACACACTGAGCATGTGGATCCCTGCTTCTGTACACTAGTGCTGTGTCCAGTGAAGTGAACTGTCATGTAATGTGTCATTTCTGCTCTGATTTTTTTTTTTCATGGAATAGCTTCCTATAACCACATTCTTTCTCTGTATAAACATAGCTAAATCTAGACCATTTATAGAGATTGCTGAGTTCTTGATTTCCTAATTAAGCTTTGCATACAGATCGGCGAGGATTATCTGATATGCTGCTGAAGGCTGAACTAGATTGTTTTACCTTCTTTTTATCCCTCTAGTTCTTCTGTATGCTTAGTAAGAACAGTAGAATTTTGGATTAAAAGCACCAAAGACATTTATATATGTACTTATATTAAAATTTAGAACTTCCTCTCTATAGTTTGAAATACTCTAGTCACATTTTTGTGTGCTACACTTTGCTCTTCAGTGTTTTAATGAAATAATCTGTCCATGATATGCATAATATTTTTGAAGTTAGAAATAAGTTTTATGTAATTATCTCAGCTTGAGTATTGTCTTTATAGGCTGACAGATGAGAAGTTTAGACTTGTAGATGTTCAAAATATTGCAACAATGCCATTCAAAAAGATGAAAATTTTATTTTATTTAAAAATATTTTTATTCTTTATTCTTTGACAATTTCACACATATATGCAATGACTCTTGATCATGTCCACTCTCAATGCCAACTCCTTCCCCTGGATTCTGCCAACATGCCTTCCTCCCACTTTCATGTCCTCTTCTTTTTAAAAACAACCCGCCATATCCAAGCAGTGCTGCCTGAATGAGCATGGGCAACCTGGCAGTGGTGACACCCTTGAAGAAAAATGACCCCCCCCCAGCAACCATCAGTTTCCAGTAGCTCCTTAACTAGGAGTGAGGCCTCATGATCCCCATCCATTGAACACAGCTGCTGTGAGTTCTTGAGGGTGGTGGCTGTGTCATGTCCAGAAGACAGCACTTCACAGCCCTCTTCTTACATTCTGCTCTTACATTCTTTCTACCTCCTCTTCTAAGATGTTTGTGTATGTGTTGGATAAAAAGGAACCCTGAGATACTAATCCTCCTCTACTAAATTTTTGGGTTTCAGCCACTCATTGACTTGAGTAACATCAGACATTAGTGCTTGGACTATAGATATCTTTGTCTGCTGAGGCACATAGCCAAAAATAGTATAAAACAGACCTTCAGTCTCTTAATCCCTACCTTTTGTTTCCTTCTTAAGGAAACAATTATTTTTTTCTTACCTAAGAATTATTTAGTTTTAAAATATTTGTTAATTATCAGGGCTGGAGTGATGGCTCAGCAATTAAGAATATTGGTTGTTCTTGCAGAAGACCTGGGTTCAAATCCCAGCACCCACATGTCAGCTAACAACTGTCCGTAACTCCAGTCCCTTGGGATCCAACAGCCTCTTCTGACCTCCACAGGCATTGCATGACACGGGTGCACTTACCTACATGCAGGCAATACATGCATACACATAAAATAAAAATAATAAAACTTTTAAAAAGTTTAAAATATTTGTTAATTATTACGTTAAGTACATGAGCATGTAACCTTTACCAGAAAATTTCAATCAAATGGATATAAAACACATGATTTGAAATACATTTTCATATTGATGTAAGGATTTATATGAATTAACTTCATTACAATACTTTCTTAATTTAAGATTATATGTATTAGCTTTCCTCAATAAAGAGGAATCAGCAGGAGGGGATGCGTTTCACTCTGGTGCTACACAGACAGTAAAGACAAGTTCTAGTTGAGGAGACTGTATGTAAGCCTTCTTGATGGTCTTGAGGGGCAGGAGGAATCCTGGCCATTGTCAGTTGCTAGGGAATGGCTGGCAGGGGGGAAGCTGACAAGTTTCAACTTGATTCTGTATTTTAAAGCAAAATATGTCATAGTTATTATTTTTAAAATAAACATGGTTCGACTATCATCAACATGCAGTTTATAACTTTAATCTGTCTGTTATGGGGTAGTCTACCCTCTTTTAGATGCAGGAACTAAGTTGTGATTCTGGATGGAGAAATATTCCAGGTTATGTTTGTTGAAAATGAGCTTTCCTCCTTGGATACTTGATTGGCAAGTGTATATTAAAGTGAGTAAATAATAAGAAGTGATTCAGGTTCTATAAAATGGTATCTGTTAATTGTTTTGGTAAACCATTGTATTTAAACTTCCCTTGGAAAGTTCTGTGAACTATCTTCTTTTTAGTAATGAAACCTGTAGTACTCTGTACCTTCCTTGCCCACAGGAATAGTGTTAGGAACAATGATAGAATGAAACACCTTTGAACTGTCAAGACATGCTATTAAAATTCAAAGCGTTAGTCATTGCAGGCTTGGGAAGAGTGGAGAACATTTAATTCTGAAGTACTTAGTTTGAGATAGTTCGCAGTTCGCAACAAGATCTCTTTTATCATTACCATTATTTTTTAGATAAAGTTTCATTTTGTAGCCTAGGCTGGCCTCAGTGTGAACCTCCTGCCTCAGTCTCCCCAGTGCTGGAATTATAGGTGTGGATTACCGCTCCCAATGACCTACTAAGATACTTTTATTTCACAGAATTTCACAGAATTTAGAATAGTTCATCTCTTAGCCCTCTGGAAATTGTCCTATAAATGCCATCTTCATGTTCTCAGGTTTTCACAGGCAAGCTCCTTTACCATGAGCCATCTTGCTGGCATTTCTTCTTTCTCCTTCCTTCCTTCCTTCCTTCTTTCTTTCCTTCCTTCCTTCCTTCCTTCCTTCCTTCCTTCCTTCCTTCCTTCCTTCTCTTCCTCCTTCTCTTCCTCCTCCTCCTCATTATTATTATTATTATTAAATTATATGTGTATGAGTGTTTTCCTGTATATATCTAAGTGTGTCCATGTTACACGATGCCAAAGGAGGACAGAAGAGGGAATTTGAGCCCCTGGAACTGGTGCTACAAACAGTTGTCAGCTGCCATGTGAGTGCTGGGAACTGAACCCAGGTCCTCTGCAAGAGCAGCCAGTTCTCTTAACCACTGAGGCATCTCTCCAGCCCCCCTTTATTATTATTTTTTAATATTGAACTTTTTATTTATTTTTTATTCTGAGATGTACTCTTTAATACTAGGTTTTATTAACTTCAAGACAATAGGATATCTTCTTGTGTTATCAGGGATTGTGGAATAAGGGTTTGCAGAATCCCTTAACTTCTGCTTGCATTCCCCCTCCCACTGTTTGGCAAACTTAGACAGTTTAGCTCAGGAGGAACATTAGCTAAGAAGATTCGCTGACCTTTGCTATCTCTAGCTCTGTTTTTTCTCTTTCTCAACCCCCACCCACTTGTCTTTTTTGAGCTAAACATTGTATTTCATTTTTCAGTTTTCATCCTTATGATACTAAAGAGACACATGTCAGGCTCAAATGACTAAACTGGCAGGAAAGTAAAGTATCTATAATTTAAATTATGTTATTCAGAATATATTAAGAACATAATTAATAGTAGCATTTGGAGACTTGCAGAAGTAGATGAACATTTTAAGCTGTCCTGGTGCCACTTTAGCATAGAAATCATGTCTGGGCATTTTGGATCCATAATGTCTAATGTGTTTTTATTGAACTCTTGTCTGAACAAATGACAAAATGATTGATCTTACTGCTAGTGTCAGTTTTTCTAGACTCTGTAGGCCCAAGAGCACTGTATACTTTCTCTTTCTGTTTGAAACGCTATGTATTTGGAGTGATCATAAGGCTTGAGTTACCTAAAATAGTTATGATGCTACATTATTCATTTCTTTCTGGATAATCGCTATTTTGTTTAGGAAATTATTTTATACTTACTTTGTTCTTAACTATTTCATTACTTAAATTTTTATTCTCCCTACAGTTCCAGATGACCTGGAACTCACTATATAGACTGGCCTGGCCTAAATCTCACAGAGATTGGCCTGCCTCTGCCTCCAGAGTGCTGGAATGAAAAGCATGTACCATCATGCCTGGCTTGATATTTAATTCTCATTTGTTAATTATTCAAATCATTTTGAACTTTTCAAAAAATAATTGCATTCTAAATGTCTCGGCTTTTTAGGAAGTAAATTACTATTCACAGTTGATAATGCAGGTATGTTTCGTATGCATAGAGACACATAGATGATACATGGTCCCTCATCTCTGTATATTCCTCATCTGCTATGGATCTTTGACATTCTTACTGGCCTCACCAGCAGCTGGGTGGCTTTAGGGGCCAAGGATACTATTTATTATTGTACTGAGTCAAGTTTAACTGTGACCACCATTTATCTGTCATGATAGGTTGAAAATTTTATAAAAGCCTAGGGCTCTTGGATAACAAAGAAACTAACATGCAGAATAAATTGATTCTGTCTTTGTAAAATCCAGGGTCCGTACTCAAGCTGACAAGGCCTAGACATTCTGTCCTCTTATGTGTCTCTTTTTCTCAAAGTGGTTTTACCACACTGGCCTCCTTGATGTGCCTTACCTCATACATGTTCTTTACATTATGGTCTTTACACTAGCTCTGCTTTCTTGCCCAAGTATGTTTGTAACTCTCTCTTCAAGACCTTGGCCTGCCTTGATCACTCTGTGAAACTTCCTTGACCTCCCACCTCCACTCTTAGTCCCCTTTACCTTTATCCATGTTAATTTGTTTTTTTTTCCACATTAGTAACCTTCTTAACCTTCTAACATACTATATACTTTATATTTGACTTATTTGTTGTACTATTTTCTCTCTTGTCCCAAATGTAAACTTAATAAGGAGGAATTGGTGTGTGTGTGTGTGTGTGTGTGTGTGTGTGTGTGCGTGCGTGTGTGTTTTGTTATGGTGATGGATGCTCTAATAAGTAGTTTTATCTTAAATACTTAAGAATGTGTGTATAGAACTGTGTCAGTGATTATTTGCTAAATGACCAGTTTGGCTTTTATAAGCTGGAGTGTTTCTTCCTTAGCCTGTGACCCATTCCTGTAATAACACCCTCACCTCTATTCTTTCTCTTTTTATGTGAACTCTGAATACATCTGGAAGAAAAAGAGAAAAGCCCAGATTTAAGAGAGCCAGGCCTAGACAATTTAAAGAACACTCTTTACTGCCATCTGAATTTTATTTATTTATTTATTTATTTATTTATTTATTTATTTATTTATTTATTATTTTTGTGTCTGAGTGTATTGCCTGCATGTGTGTAAGAGTACATGTGTCATTCAGTGTCTGCAGAGGTCAGACGAGGGTGTCAGATTCCCCTGGAACTGGTTGTTAGCCGCCATGTGGGTGCTGGGAATTGAACTCAGGTCCTCTGCAAGAGTAACCAGCTCTCCTAGCTGCTGAGCCATCTCTCCAAGCCCCCACTGAATTCTGTCTTTAGCCCTCTTTTGGATCTTTGCCATTGAGAAATGAGTATATTTGTATTAGTAATACAAGTAATACCTGGGTTCCTATTGGTTTGCTCAGAATTCCTGAGTAGGTGGTTTTAGTGTTGGCTGATCTGGGCCGTTGAGTGCCTGATGCATATGGACTGAGCTTAGGACTCCAGGCTTTGAGGGGCCTCCAGATGATTCTGGCTCTAGGCATTCAGAGTGGAGGGCATCCCCGAGCTGGTTGCTAGTGGTTGCTAGTGGCTTATCACTCAGCAGCTAGTGTAATCCTCAAATCTTAGCAGCAGGTGGCAGTAGTAGCAGTCAGTGCCAGCCCCAAAGCCTTTTTGTGCCAGGCAGTAAATCTCCTAACTGGCTGCTGTAACCCTGGGTTTTGCGATCCTTGGCTTTGACAGTAACAGGAGTTACAGCTTTTGAGCATTGGTACCTTCACCCCTTAGGACTTTGGCAGCGCCCTAGAACTCTTGCAGAAACTGGGGCCCACAGTCCTCACCTTTGTTTCTGACTTCTCTTTCCTTCCACCATCCTCTGCCTCTGGTACCATTGGCACTGCTGTCGCTGCCACTGAGGTAATGGGTGTTGTAACTCCACAAGCACCTCTTCTTGTTATCAGCTTGACCTGTGCTACTTTTTAAAATCAAAGAAGACAAAGAAAATGCCATTCAGAAGAAGCCTTTGATTAGACCCCATCCCCAGATGACTCAGCAAGTGAGCCAAACAGCCTGACTGTATAGCCAGGAGCAGGATGTGGCATAGTGTGGAATACAAATGAAGGCTTATATTTGTACCACTGACAGCACAAAGCACAGCTTCCGTATCTACCATCCCAGGTCTTGTATATGGACCTGTCATTCATCTTATATAAGGAAGGATCACAGGTCCCATAATTTGTCAATCAGTGGCTCCATGCTGAGTTACTGAGGAAGTACTCTGGTTCTCCTCCCATCCCATCCTGAGGAACAATAGCTTTATGGTCATCTAAAGTACACTAAAACTTGCCTCACCAGGAATGCCTTCCAAGGCCAGTGCAGGTTGTCTGAAGTGTGTGTGTGTGTGTGTGTGTGTGTGTGTGTGTGTGTATGTGTACACAATATCCCACAATAAAGACTTTAAAAATGTAAAGCTAACAATGTCACCAATGTGTAATTGTGTTTAACATCATTTACCAGTGCTTATAATGCTTGACCCCTATTTCTGTGCCAAGCAGAACTTTGAACCCCTGTGCTCTGACTGTGGCCCTAACAGGGCAGTGGTGCTACCTCATGCTTCTCTCTGTTTCCCAAAGATTTTCATTCCTGGATCGGTGGTGGTGATGATGATGATGATGATGATGATGATGATGAGCTGTTTGACTTTTTACACTGTGTGGTGTTCACCCTGGTACAGAGATGAGCTTTAGGAAAGACTGAGTCAGCAGTTTAGCAGAAGCAGTATATAATCTTCTCAGGTTGAAGGAGTTAAGTATTAGGATTTATGCTGACCTGGTGGCTGATTCATTGTTGGACTTTTGACAAATTGTTTAACTTTTATGGGCTTACATTTCTTCAGATGTAAAGCCGAACTAGATTTTTGTTGTTGTTTTTAGCTCTGTGGAGTTTTGCTGAATCAGCCGAAATATTTTAAACTTTATGATTTCATAATCATATTTGCACCAACAGTGCAGCTTCCAGTCCCACCTGTCATAGGCCTTGGATATGGACCAGTTACAGACCTTATATAATATAATAGCTGCAAGTCCTACATTGCACCAATCACTGTGATTGTTGAAAGCCTCTTTAGAACTGTTACCTCTTCATTCTAGGCCTGGTGGTGTGGGCGTGGTGAAGGAGGCAGGTGGAGCTCTGTGAAATCCAGATCAGTCTGGTCTACATAGCAAGTTCCAGACCTGGGGCTACAGGGAGACCCTGTCCGGAAAAAAAAAAAAAAAGTTACTACTTAATAACCATGTCATATCACATCTGTCAAGTTGTGTTAAAGATTTACATTTGGTAAGGTGCTATGTATTTAAAGACAGAGTTGGGCCTAGTACCTAGCAAGCGTTCTTTCTTTGTGTACTTCATAAGACAGACAAGTATACCATAGAATCGAGTCACTCATAGTAACCAATAACTCAGGGTTATATATCATTTCCCTTCCTTCCTTCCTTCCTTCCTTCCTTCCTTCCTTCCTTCCTTCCTTCCTTCCTTCCTTCCTCTTTTTCTCTTTCTTTCTTTCTTTCTTTCTTTCTTTCTTTCTTTCTTTCTTTCTTTCTTTCTTTCTTTCTATCACTTATCTTGTATATTAGATAATTTTTGTTTAGTGAACAGGAGGATAACAATTTAGTGGTTTCTCCATGAATTCTGCTTTTGAATTTATACTTTATTCCATATTCTATTTCCTAGCATCCAATAGATTGGCTGATATGTGGCATATGCTCCTTAAATGTTGCTTGAATGAATAACTTTGCTTAAATTTTTTCCTTCGATACTAAATTAACAAAGAAAGTGATTTTGAATTTTCATTATTTTAAGAAAGGTGACTCTTGTGATGGTGGGACTTGACAATGCTGGTAAAACGGCCACAGCAAAGGGAATCCAAGGAGGTAAGTGAAAGTATTTGTGTGCTTTCTGAACCCTTGATTTTTTTCAGAATCATTCATTTATGTCAGTTGCTTTTGTGTATTAATTGGGCAGAGATCGTGCACTTCTTTGCTTTGAGTTGTTAATATACTGTGCGTGCTCTGGCTTCCTGCTTACCAGCCTTTTACATGTTTCAGATTTGAAAACATTGAGAGGTGCAGTCTCCTTGACCTCTTTGATAAGCTTAAGGGATTGTATCTGTTTGAGACAACAGGAAGGAGAAAAGAAGAGAAAGAATGGCAAGCCTTTGGCTTCACAATACCCATTTTCTACTTAGATTTGTTTGGCCAGATTGTAGTTGCACAGCTACCTCTAGATGCAGTAGAAGAGAAATAACACACATACTAAGTATTTAGAGGGCATTATTTGTTACTTATTAACACCTTACCCAGCTTTCTGTGGGAGGAAGATACTTTGTCACCACAGATTCTGCAATGAGGTATTGGATGTCAGTTATGTCCCTGTAGTCTTCTAAAGTCTTTTTGCTATTTCTAGTCTGAATCCTTGCAGAGCATTCACTGTTGTCATCTAATCCAGGGGTCAGCAAACCTTTTCTGTAAAGAAACAATAAATATTTTAGGCTTTGGGGCCATCAGTGACTTGCCAACTACACAACTCTGACACTATAGTGTGAAAGCAGCTGTAACAGTAGGCAAATGAGTGTGACCATACTTTAACACAGTAAGACTTGAATTTCATGTAATTTCCACATGTAATGGCATAATCTGCTTTAAATTCTTAGTCATTTAAAAATACAAAACACTTTTTTAACTCGTGGGCCGTACACAAACGTGGGGCAAGGTAGACTTTACTTGAATGCTGTGACACCTGACATTCCTTTCAGACCTTATAGTCAAGAAAGCATACATCTAAAGATTGGCTAATCAGACCATTTAATTCATTGTGTGTGCTGAGAACGTCCCCTTTCTGTTAGGCTCTTTCTTTTCTATATTCTAATTCCACATATCCATCTGATCTGGAAAATACTCTAGGTGTCACATAGCAGACTAAAAATCACAACTGCCTTGCGGTTTGGGTTCTTTTCTGCTCTTTTAACTTTCTTTAGCTCTTACATATTATGTAGTCAGCTTCGGTACTGACTGATAGCTTACCTTTAATTTTTTTTTAAAGTTTTCACTTATATAGAACTATTTGAAGTCCCCCAAATAAATCCTCCTATCTTTTGCATTTTTGTTTCTGATGTTCCCACTGGTCTTATCATACTGAGTAGCTGCTTTAAAAACTTTTAATTTTTTGAGACAGGATCTTGCTATGTAGTTCAGGCTGGCTTTTAGCAATCCTCCTGTCTTAGCCTCTCAAATGCTAGGATTACACACATGAGCTACCAAAGATTGATTTTTACCATGTAGTCTCCTCTTTTATAAAATTTGCTTCCAACCATCACCATCCTGGCAACTATTAATAGAACTGACTTTGTCCTCTTTTAGGACCCATTCTTACGTGTACCTTTCCTAGTTGAGTTTTGTTTATCTCTCCACTTCTCTAGACTGTAAATCCTCTAAGGGCAATTTTGCTCATTTCGATATCCCAGTTGTTTAAAGCATGTTCCTTGGGAGTAGTAGACAGCCTTTGTAAAACAGCTCCATGGCATCTGCTGTTGCACTTATTTCTGTTTCCGCTCGTTCTTCTCAGTTTTTTAAAAATTTGGCATTTGAATTTGATTGTTTCTGTTGAGATGGATGTACCTCCTTTCTACCTATATTGCTCTTGCTTAAATCCATACCCCAACATCTCTCACCTGTAATGGTCACAATAGCTTCTTCATCTAAAAGAATCTTCCTTGTCATGGACTTTGCTTTTGCTTTTGACTGTTCCTTTTCATGACTATCAAAATGATTCTGTTAGTTGGACATAAGTTCAACTGGTATAACAGAAATACATATCTGAAATAATAGTGGTTGAACAAGAATGAAGGCTTTTTTTTTTTCCTCTCCCTGGTAACAGCCCAGACAGAGGTTGTGTAGAACAAGTATGGCACCTCGTGATTTTGGGAACTCACCTCTTTTTCCTACTTGCTTTCCCTGCTGTCTTCTCTCTCGTACATGGCCTGAGGTAGTTTTCTACAATATTCTGAAATCTGTGTTTGGGTGTCTGAGTTGGTAGCTAGGGTTAGATTTAACTTAGCTGTAGTGGGAGTGTTTGTACTATTGAAAATGGCATACACAACATCAGAGTTTTCTTCCTACCTCCAAGTACTTTGATAATTATTTACCAGCACACCCCTGACTAGTCTTCCTAGCACTTCCTCTCATGGCTGCGAGCTGCCAGCTGACTCTGGCAAGGTAGTCTTTCCTAAATTATGTTCGTGTGCCCATATTTTTTTTAAATATCTAGAAATGTCTTGTTGTCCAATAGTGTTTCCTAATAGAAACTGTTTTTTTCTATGGATTATATCTTGCTTTGTTGGATATTAACATCTTCACTTTGTTATAGTCATTTGTTATATGTGTTTCCTAAGTAGCCCCAAAATTCTGTAGATCAGAAGATAGATCTGAGGGATCTTTGTATTTCTTGAACCTTGCACATGACTTAGCATATAATAGATGCCCCCTAAAATATTTATTCATTATATATTTTCATTTTATATTAGACTTATTGTGTCTTAGTATATACTTTACTGTGAATCTCAGGACTGAGGCTCATGTATCTCTATACCCTTAATTGATCTGTAATAGTTCTGTAGTAAATGATGATAGGAGTGGATGAATAAACACCTGGAAGGACAGTAGGGAAGATCAATGTATGGACAGGGTTTTACTGTTTTAGCAGTGTTGTGGTATAGTATTGAGTTTTTTATGCAATGTGTAAATCCTTTGGATGCAAAGACATGGTTCTGCCAATTGGGAAGGTAATAGATTGTTAGGAAAATCATTTAGAAAATAGGATACTATGATAGAGGGTGAAGTTGATAATGGAAGTAGGAAGGAATCATCAGAAAATGATTCCTGGGGAGAAATTGTGCCTGAATATGTAGTATTGTCTTAAAACACAAATCCTGAATGTGAGTCAGAGGGGAATAAGGGTATTCTGTGTCCTGGCTTTTTTTTTGTAGTCCTGTAGATCTCATTTCAGTAGTAAAAGCTTTTGAGTCTTGAGGACTTAAATTTAGGGTCCTGATTTTTTTTCCTTTGACACAGGGTCATACTATGTAGTCTGGGCTGGCCTCAAGCTCATGTCTTCCTGCCTCACCCTCCCTGGTGCTGCGATTACAGATATGTGCTACCATGCCTGGACAACCTTGAAAGCATTTTTTAAAGGATCTCATACATGTTAGATAAGTGCTGTACCACAGAGCTATATCATCAGCCTACACTTGCAAATATTTCTTAGTGTGAGCTGGTTTACTAGGAATATAATTACCGATTTATCTCTTATGTTCTCTTGCTTAGAATCGTTCTCTTTTCTGTTTCTAATTTCATTGCTATTTGCATTCCCCTTGTTTTTTGAAGCCTCTGTAGATCATCTCACCCCTTCCTTTTTATGGTCTTCCTCTTGAATTGCTTATCGGGCTTTTTCACAAAACATAAAATCTGTGCCATTTTCATTATTTGATCTCTGTGTTTTATACTGTTACATTCTTTTAGTATAGCCATTTTATCTCATTCACATTTTTGTTCTGTTGTAGGTTCTTGTCTAAATAGGCATGAGATACAGCTTTGTTCTCTTATGTTCCAGCATAGTCCAGTTATTTTTATTGATGAGTGACAATGGTATATATTTATTTAGTACCTTCTTTTTCTTTTGGCAGAGTCTCCTGTGGCCATTGAACTTTCTAAGTAGCCTAGGGTGATGTTGAACTTCTGATTGATCCTCTTGTTTGTAGCTCCTGAGTGCTTAGGATTACAGGCATACATTGCAATGCTTGATTATGCAGTACTTGGGAATCCAACCCAAGGCTTCATGCATAGGCAGGCACTTTACCAACTGAGTTACGTCTTCAACCCCTACTTCCACATTTTAAGTATCTGTGTGATCCCGTTTTAGAAGAATCATGCTACCTCTTTTAGGTCTAACCTTACCTTTTTGTCTTTCTAAGTGATAGTAGCAAAAATGTGGCTCAAAGTCTCTCAGTCTTTAAAGTGGTTTCCAAAACAGAGTGGTGGTACCCTGCAAGTCTGTTTCATAGTTATAGTAACTAAGCTTAGAAAAATGCCTTGCATATTTGTCATAGTCAATGTTTTGTTAAATGTAGGAATTAGTTACTATAAACCAGTGTTGTTTAATAGAATTTCTGTAGTGATAGGACTGGTCTACATTGAGTTTGTTTGACAAGGTGGGCTACTAACAACATTTGGCTTTTGAGAATTTGCAATATAGCCGGTATACCTGAGGAACTGAATTTTAGATTTTAATTCATTTTCTTATCATATAAAAGGGGATAGAGAGATGCCTCAGTGGTTAAAGAGAGTGAACCGCTCTTGCAGAAGACCTGAGTTTAGTCCCAGTACCCACACTGGGCAACTCACAACTGTCTGTAACTTCAGCCCCAGGGGATCTGACACCTCTGACCTCTGAGGGCACCTGCACTCACATGAACTTGCTTACACAGGCATACAGACATACACATACACATAATTAAAAATAATTTTTTAAAATATTAAAAATTTAAAAGTCTTATGTGGTATTGAGCTACTCTTGAACTGTGCAGCTCTAAACAAGTTATGTGGAGTAGGATTTACAGTAGATTCTAGTGATAGGGAATAGAAGAGACACACATGATGGCATAGCTTTTCCCTATAACTAACCACTAAATCAGCAGTGTCTGTAGTGTTTAAAAAGCTCTCACTTGTCTATTCCTTTTTATTCTCATATCTTTCTGAGAAATGGCCTGCCATACATTTTCAGTCATAGCTCTACTTTAGTCACCAGAATTGTATCTGTGTCTGTCAGGTACCTTCAGTGTTTTCAGAATCGTCTTCATTCTGGCGTCAGCCTGTTTGGACTTATGGATTTGCCAGGCATGGTCACACATACCTGTCATCCGAACACTCAAGAAGCTGAGGCAGGAGGATCACAAATCTGAGGCCCATGTAGGCTACATAAAAGACCTTCTTGTCTCACAAAGCAAACCCAACCCAAAGTGTTAAGAATCTATTTCAGTTACTGTGTTTAGTTGCTTGCCACTTGCTTGACTACCCATTTCCCATGTATAGGTTACCCTTGCTACCCAGGTTTCCAGCCGAACCCCCTTCCTTGTACAGAGTCCTCTATGACTGTCATTATCATTACTGCTCCTTGGCAGTTGTGATCACGTGTCCCCTTTGCCTTCTTTGCGTAGGCATATACAGAATTACTCTTCTCATCCCAAACCTGACAATTATACATTTATTGTAACATACAAAAAGCATTTTCTTATAGTAATGGTGAATATGAATTCTGTTTGTACACTTTCCTCAAAAGTCTCTCTATTCCAGTTGTAGCTTTAATTTATCGAGTTTAAAAAGAATTGTCATATTCTTTGTAGCTTCTATTTTTTATTTTTCTAAACTCCTTTTAATTTTTAAAAGTTGTTTCTGGGTTTTCCTTATCAATCACAGAAGTTGTAGCAGTTCTCTGGACTGGCTGTGATGTTGAAGGGTTAAACCAATGTGTTTAGATGTAGTGTTTTCCCATCAGTAAATGATTTTTCCATTTTGTAGTAGCATATGAATAACACTTTTAATGTAATTCAAGTAAGTAGAGATAAATTAATGGTATTGACTAAAGTCTAAAGGTTGTTGTTTTGTATCATTTGAAACAGAGCACCCTGAAGATGTAGCTCCTACTGTTGGATTTTCTAAAATTGATCTGAGACAAGGAAAGTTTGAAGTTACAATCTTTGACTTGGGAGGAGGAAAAAGAATTCGAGGAATTTGGAAGAATTACTATGCCGAGTCCTATGGAGTAATATTTGTTGTGGATTCCAGTGATGAAGAGAGAATGGAAGAAACAAAAGAGACAATGTCAGAGGTGCTAAGACACCCTAGGATATCAGGAAAGCCTATATTGGTGTAAGTAATATTGATGCTCTTGTACAGGGGCCATAGCATTAGTCAAGAGAGAAATTTGTTACAAAATATTAAATAAACGAAGGTGGTCATGTAGTAGTGTAATAAAATGTATTCAGTTGTCTGAGTTGTTGACATTCTGCAGCCTATTAAAATGTTTTTTTTCGGATAAAAGGTTGAGACTATGCTATTAGCAAAACTTATAATTCAATCTCCTGGGTGTTCAAATATAAGCTCTTGTTTTATTTGATATTCTACTTTGTATTGAATTTTACATTTTGAGCAAGGTTTTAGACTTAAAAACATTTTTTTTTCCTTTGTTTTTGCTGTTCTAAGGATTCAACCCAGTGCCTTAGACAAATGCTCAGTCATGGCTATACCAGCAACCTAGTTTTTTGAGACAAGATCAACTTGCTATGTAACTTAGGCTGGGTTTAAACTCTCGATCCTCCTGCCTCTGCTTCCTGAGTCTAGAATTTCAGGTGTTGGGTGCCACTGTGCCCAGCTTCTTCCTTTAATAACTTATATTTTTCATTGTCCTTTTTTCTTTGCTTATTTTTTCAAGACAGGCTCTTGTGTAGCTCAGGCCAGTGTCCAGGTTGTTATGTAGTCAGGGATGACCTTGAACTTCTGATCTTCAAGAGCTGGAATTACAGGTGTGAGACGCCATGATCAAACCCAGAGAGTCTTGTGTTTGCCAGGCAAGCACTCCGCCAAGTGCGCTCTGCCTGCAGCCTTCCTGCTCTTTTCTCTGGAGTATCTTGTTTGGAAGTTATTTAAATGCTTTAATTTCTAGTGACATTGATTTCTCAATCTGTACTTCTACATTCTGTATTGCATGTGTAATCTGTCTTTATCTTCTCAGCCATTCATTCACTTACAGCATTTTGTCCTTCCAGCCTCACCTGAGAAGGAAGTTTGTCATTACAGCCTTTATGCACAGTAAACGGCAGGTGGTGCCGTAACAGAGACCAAGTAAAGCAAAATAGGCTAGTTTAAATTGGTCTTTTACTGGAAGTTAACTGAGAATTTTCCCTTGCCTGTTGTCCTTTTGTCTTCATTCTTGCACTTCCTTAGTAAGGTCAGGAAAAAAATCTATCATGCTTAGATGAAAAAAGATGTAAGAAGAGTTTCTTCATGGTTCTCAGTAGCCAGTGAATATTTTAAATGAGACCACTTAGAAGCTTTGATTACAACAGTTAAAACTTTATTACATCATTTATCAGTAAAGATTTTACTTTTAAACTTTTACATGTTTAATTTTTGAAGTTACTTGGTTTATATGATCTAGTGTTACTTTTACTGAATCTCAGATAAAATGAAGGGACTGGAGAGATAGCTCAGCAGTTAAGTGGCTCTTCTTGACTTCTGCGGGCATTACGTGACACTGGTGTACTTATATACATGTAGGCAATACACTCATACACATACAATAAAAATAATTTTAAAAACATGAAAAGTGACCTTTATTGAACCCTGCAGCCTAAAGTAATGACTACAATGTTTAAATAGAAAATCAATGATTTTAAAAGTAAAAGCATATTGAGTGTTTGTCATCTATGAAATACTATGTTCATTTTAACTAGTCATTTTTTCATTTATTTTGTGCATTCTTTCATGTATATATTAATTCAGTAAATACTTACTGAGCATCTACTATACTTTGCATCAATAGTACAAGGCACTACCTGATTTCCTATCAAATAAACTGAATTGGAAGGTATGTTAATATCTTATTATATTGAAATTTTCAGCCTTAGTTTATAACAGTGTCATGAGCAGACAGATGCTCTTTCTAGACCTCCTCTCTTGTATAGTCTTGAAAATCTTCCTTCGATAATACATTCATCTCCCTACCCTTTTTGGAGAAGGGCTGAATTACCTAATTCTTCATCTAGACTGTCTCTGGACTCACAGGCTAAACTTTCCTTGCATAATAATACCTTCACTTGTGTTAGCCCAGTTGAACTTCTGGAGTGGTCATATGTTCTTATTACATCATATTGGGTCACTCTATAGTGTACTAGAGACCGGTAAGCATCTATGTTATATCATAACCAGCTGGTTCTTAGATATAGATGTGAGGCCTCTAAGTGACTAGCTCCAAGCTCTGAGCCCTCAACTTGCTGAATTTATAGGATCTGTTGGTGTGAGCTTTGTCTCCTTGCAGTGTAATCTTCTGTAGCTGTCATCCCCATTTACATACAGTATTGATTCACAGCCTCGCTTCTTTACCCTGTGTCTCTCTTTCCCACTCCCTGTTACACTCCATTTAAAAACTAACAAAGAAAGACTGTTTGACAGTGTTGTTAGTCAGCAGCTTGTTGCCATGAACCTCCTGCATCACCATTTTCAGCCCAGACCTCCAGAATTTTTGAGTGAGATCATGAATGCTTTGTGATAAGAACTGAAGTTGAGAAAGTAAGACTTTGGAGTTAGATGGGCCCTGGGTAGGATTGCAAGGGGTGATACCACACCTAGCAGAAAGTTACTCTTTCTTAGCGTCTGTTGGCTTCCTTTGTAAGTAAGGATTTGAATCTCAGTGCTCTTAAGTAAACTTCAGATAATGCTTTGGAAGCAAGCAGTATAGGTTCCTAATGTTCTCTGTGATGATGGACTTCATTTTCATATCTGATGGTATGTTGGTGTCAAAGTGACATGTGAATTCAAAATATAAAGCTTATGATTACAGAACGTTGTAGAATTTAGTGGTTATAAATATGCACCCAAATGTCCATAATAATTTTTATTATTTATTATTTTTATTATCTCATTTCCAAAATCAATCAATACTTAATATTATCCCTTCAACTCTTTTGAGAATTATTTTCCCTTTGAAATAGTTTTTTTAAGAAAAAAATTGCTGCTTATGCTTTTTATTAAGCATGGAAATAAAATATACAAAATGGTCAACAACCGATAACTTAAATATGTTGTTCTTATTGCTTAGGATAGGATCTTACTGAAGGATTTGAAGACCTAGCAGTGAGGCACTCTAACAGGTATAGTCAGCCTTGGTGCCCATCAGCACAGCTGAGTATCATTTAGCCACATAGAAGAACAAAGTCAACTCGTTTGTAAGAAAATAGGTGCCATTAGATGTCACCAGGTTAAGTGACGTTATCCAGAGACAGGGAGAAAAATATATCTTTTGTCTTGTAAGTAGAATTCAGAACTTAAAAAAACAAACAAAAAAACCCCCAGAAAAATAGACAACTTGATTGTAGTTAAGCAACTACCAGGGAAGGAAGGGTAAGAGGGACACAGGATGGATACTGTCAAGCAAAACACATGGCTTCCAGACTCCTGGAGTGGTCCCCTCCTCTCACATTCGTTACAACAAACCAAGATAATATTCCTCCAAACTATCGTTTAGGAAATGGAGCAAAAGTATTTATTGGGGATGCTAACAGAGTGTAGGGTGGCGGTGAGGGGGTGCTTACAAAGGTGTGGGCACCCTTGTGCCTTTTTTTGTACATTCCAGCTGTGGCTTCCTGACCTGCTGCCAGCTGTTCCAAGATGGTGAAGTGCCTTTCCTCTCTCTGGCTTCCCCTGTCCCTATCCTTAGTCCCTTCCCCCTCATGCAGTTAAGGCTGACTGATTGGGTGGGAGGAGTGACTGTCTCCCTTTGCCCCTCCCCTCCTATGGAGAATTTTATAGTCCAGTTAGTTTGAGGTGATTGCCTTGCTTGCCAGTGTGACTTGCCACTTGGTGGACAAGCTTATCCAACACAGCGTTATAGTGGAACCATTTATGTATGTAATTCATATGTATTAATATGATAAAAATGTAGCAAAGAAATGGAAATCTTGTTTTGCTTTGCAGTGAACCTCTACCTAAGCCTTACTTTAAAAGCATGATAAAATACTAATAGAATAAACCTTTTTACAAATCCATCTGGGTATAATTGAACTGATGCATATTAAATAGTACTTAATAGTCTCAGTTTTCATGATAAATAATTTAGGAACAACTATAATCAGTGCCACTAAAACTCTAAATATAATTTTAAAAGGAACAGAGGAGGTAATGGCCATAATTACCCAGTTAGCTGTGGAGTTAATCATCTGTTTTAAATGAATCTTTTTTATAATGTTTCTTAAGCATTTGAAGTCTAGATATGTAAAATTCATTTTTCTACAGTGATGCTTGATAATTGACACAGTGGGAAGCATTCAATTTATATTTTTAAATTAAAATTATTTCATAATATCTGTATGCTGTAGCATACGATAATTCAATCCTTTCAGCTAACCAACTCTCAACACACTTTTCCTCCATTGCACAAGTGTAGAAAAGCTGCCACCCTGAGCAGACCCTGTGTCTGCATATCCTCTGCCAGCACCCAAGTAGCTAAATATTCCTGGGTTAAAAATACACATCACATTGGCTGAGATCTCATTAAAGTGGTTACAAAGCATAGATGAGCCCTAAATACTGCCTGGTTATCCTCTATTGCTCTTATCAACTATTTTTTTTTTTAATGTATGTGAGCATATTGCCTGCATGTGTGTAAGTGCACCTATGTTGTGCAGTGCCCATGGAGGTGAAAGGAAGACATCGAATCTCACTGGAATTGGAGTTACAGATGGTTGTTAACCACCATGTGGGTGCTGGGAATCGAACCCAGGTCCTCTGCAAGAGTAGTCAGTGCTCTTAACTGCTGAGCCATCTCTCCAGCCTCCTCTTATGGGATGTCCTTCCCTCCAATCTGATTGTTTCACTCGTTTGCCTCTTGCCCAGTTCTCCCTTAACTCTGCTGTACTGTAGTTGATATGTTTGCCTCATACACTCTGCCTGCCTTCCTTACAGTATGGAACGCACTATCTCCACTCCTACCCAAGGCAGTGTCTCCACGTGTGTCCTCCATATCCCAACCATTTAAACCCTGAGCAGATTATTCCTTCTCTTTCTAATCTCAGGAGTTCCTCCTCTGGTTCATTGCCATCAGCAGAGCATGCTCTTGTGCTTCTTACTATTACATCCTGAAGTCCCTTCAGCACAAGTCTCTTCAGATATTAACTCCTCTTAGAGGGCCCTGTTCACACGCTTGGAAAAAAAAATGACCATTAGTGGCTAGGAGACCTCTTGTGCACTCTTTCCATAGCACACACACCTGTGCCCTTTTTCTTCACTTCCCGGAAACTGCTCTTGTGGTGTTATCCTGACATATCCCAAACACATATCCCAAACACTCCTAGTGATATAACCAATATACAAACCTCCACTTTTGACATTTTGTAGTCATTTCAGGTTGTTTTTACTAAAATAGAATTCTTGATTTCTTTCACACTGTCAAATCTGAAGCCTTCATCTCTGTCATTTTCCATTTTACTAAATATTATCATCATTCAGTATCCTGTAGAGTTAACTTCTTAAATTCGTCCTGTTTTTCTTTCACCCTGTGTATTTTGTAGTTGATAAGAGCAGACTCTGGGCATTAGACTATCTGGGTTCAAGTCTTGATTAGCTGTGTGTGATTTCACTCCTCTGCTACTTCTAGCATTCGTCGACCCTTACAGGAACTTCAGTGACCTTGATTCTCTTCTGTGTCTGCATGCCAGTCCTCTATTCTGTTCACCCTTGCTGAGTCCATTCTAAACCACCCCGTGACCTTTTTTTTTTTCCTTTCTGTCCTCTCTTTTTAAAAATAAGACAAAGCCTCCTTATCGAATAACCGAGGTTAGCTTTAGACTCACCTGATACCAGCCCAGGCTGTCTTCAAACTTGCATGATTTTCCTAACTTGGCTTGCAGAGTGCTAAGATCACACTGTATATACTGCCAAGCCTAGCTATGCTTTTTCTTCACCTCATCTTATCTCACTCCTTTTCCCTCTATACTCCAGCTGTACTGTCTTTTTTCTTTAATGGAGCAAGTCACTCTTCCTGGAGTCTTCATACTCTTTGTTTCTTATGCCTGATTGTAAACCTGCCTTGTCATCATCACTTACACACTTAAATATTGCCTTTGGAAAAGAAATCATATACTGTAAAGATATTTACTCTTCCTACTCAGAAACATAATATGTTTCTTCATTAATTTACATTTTTTCTTTTTAGTGAAATTTCACTATATTCTGTACGTAAAAGCAACTTAGTCATCTGCAGGATAGTTTTGTCCCTATTGTTATTATGAAGTAATATTTCTCTCCAATAAATATTTGCCACCATTGTCATTAAAAAGATATATTGCCTTTGATAAAGACTTCCCCTGACACTTACCCTAGCAAAGCCATCCTGATGACCTCTGCCTCCTCTCATCACCCATGTTTTAAGTGTCTGCTGGAACGTAACATAATCTTAAAGGTCTATCTGTTATTTGTTTCTAGAATGTGAATTCCTAACCTATTTCTGAGTGAGAGCATCCAGTATCCGTGGTCCATAAGATAGTGCTCCACTTTATCATAAAGTGATGTCAAAAGTTCAGTAATACAATTACCCGTATCCTGATGTTGCTGAGCCCTCTGATATGTATGTAATTCAATGTCCTAGATAGATCCAAGTTCAAGAAAACAGTGTCTTACCTCACCTTCTTAGGCCCGATCTTGAGTCTTCACCAGCTTCATAATTGAGTTTTCCCAGGACCTGTTCATTACTGAAATAACTCACTGGTTAGAGGATAAAAGATTTAATAGACATTTTGGGTTGATTTTGATTTATTGTGGCATCCTTTGAGATATTGTTTTATATCATTCTTAACTAGCAAAATATTCTCAAATCCTCTTAATATCATGGAAATATACAATAGCATCTATCTAGAAACTTAAGATCTTTCATCTCATTTTTTGTAATTACCCTAAAAATTTTAATTAAGTCACTTACTTCAGAAATTTCTAGAATTCTAGTAGGTAAAAGTTAAAGGGAAATATGATCTCTTATCCATGATGAAATGTGTGTGACAGGACCCCTGAAGTGAAGAAAAACAAAACAAGCCACTGAAATGTGGACACCTTCAGCTAGAGCTGGACAAGGTTTTGAAATAGCTTATTTTGAACTGCAGAAGGGACAGCAGCAGCAGCACAGGGTCCTGCAGGGATTTCTTCTTTTGTACTTTACAGCTCGTCCGAATTTCTCTTTAGTGTTGCTAACATACTCTTTTGTGCTGTTCACTATCATTTCAATATTGTTGATGCCCTCCCCTTGTTCCTCTACTAAAAGAGATATCTGAATGAACAGATCCCTCAAGTCCTTTACTTGATTCTCCAAATTAACAAGTTCTTTGTGTCTCTGTTCAATCTCTGAGAGTTGTGCTTTAGTGATACTGGTTTCTGTAAGTAAGCTTTCATTAAACACTTCCCACTTGCCGTGTTGTAACATGTCATTTACTTCTTCTTCAGGAGCTTCTTTTCCAGCCACTTCAAGCTGACGGAAAATAAATGTCTTACACCTCTCTTGCTTTGCTGCAATTGTGTCATTGTATATAAACATGGTTTGCTGAAAATGGTGGAACATAGCTGTATACTGACACTTAAGCATCCTTGTGACCACCGATGATGGACCATTTTCTGCCTCTGACTTTTTAACGTCTTTAACTAAATCACCCAAAGCTCTGTTAATGTGTTCTGCTTGGATTTTTATTTCCTTTGCAATGGTAGATTCTCTCTTAAGGAGACTAAACCTTCTCATTGAGGCTACCAAACTTTTCTGCTGCTGTCCAAATCTTTGAACATCTTCTGCAAAATTGTTAATATTCTCCTGCAGTTTTTGGATCTCATGTAGATGTCTCTCAGCCACAGGCTCTCTTTCATAAATAACAGCTTGCTGGACAAACACCCCTTGTTCCTCTGCTTCCACAGACAACACCTGACTGTCTCTAGAGAGTTCGATTTCCTTTGTTTTCTGTTTTAGTTCTTGAAGTCGGTCTTTCATCTTCCCTTTCCTCCTAAGACATAAAGATAATTGAATTAAACAGAGAAGAATTTGCTATTTTTCCCCTTTAGCAGTTGGTGTGAGATAGTTGTCTATCTCCCAGAAAAAATTCTAGTTTTCTGAAAGGAAGTTTAAAATATTAGGAAGACCAGTCATGCTTATATTCCTAGTAGGGAGACTGAGGCAGGAGTATGGCAAATTCTAGACTATCCTAGGCCATAGGGAATTTAAGGCCAGCCTAGACTACATAGTGAGAACTAATCTCAAAAAATATAAAAGGAAAATCCAAAGGAATTTCCTCATAAAGATTGTTGAAATAGGGAAAGTAATGTAAGATAATAGGTAATTGGTAACTTCTTTTGGATGACTGGGGCTGCTGTGTGTTCAAGTTAGTTGAGTACAGTAGCTGAAACAGCCATGATGGCAGTACGGTTGCCTCCAGATATGTTCATTGCTTGTCATACTATCTGCAACATTTTTCTTAATAAAAGTTGCTTTGACTGTACTTTAGGTTTTAGGATTAACCTTTAGACTCCCAAAATAACTTTACTATTAAAGATGCTGTCCCCAGTTAATTAGGTATATGTCATGTTAAAGATACACTCATTTTGCTAAAATGCATAATTAAGTTTAAACCAGTACAACGAATAAATTCTCTATGAATTTTAAGCAGTAAACATAATTGAAGCATCTCAATTGATTAAAGTGTTATTTACATGACCTTTAAAAAATTTTATTACTTATGGGTAGGTGTATGGGACTGTGTATGGGTATGTGCACTGGAATTCAGGTGCTTGTGGCGGACAGAGGTCACCCTGGAGCTAGAGTTGTGAGCTACGCAGTTGTGAGCTGCTCAGCATGGATGCTGGGAACCAAACTTGGGTTCTTTACAAGAACAGTACATGCTTTTAACTTCTGAGCCACTTCTCCATACCCCCCTTTAAGACATTTATTTTTATTTTACATGTATGTATATTTGTATCTGTGAGTGTGCATGCCCACATGTACACAGGTGTTGATATATCTTTAGATACTTGAAAACATACTTATATAGAAATTTATTTTGAGATTACTGTTAATACTGGTATTTGTCACATCATGTGCTTTGTTTGTTTGAGACTGGGCCTTACTATACAGCCCTAGCTGACCTAGAACTAGCTATGTAGACCATTCTGGCCTCAGACTCACAAGATCCTCCTGCTTTGCCTCTTGAGTACTGAGATTAAAGGTATACTCTACCACATCTGGCACATCCTGTACTCTTAATTGTCGATAGGAATCTAATCATTTGGTAAGGTAATGACACACACACATAAAATGAGATGAATAAAAGCAGTCATTCATAAGCCACTATATTTTCTTGATGCTTCTTGATTTTAGAAAGGCTCTTACCACCATTCATATTTTTGAAGAGGCTCTTTGGGATATAAATAGCTCATTGGACCACACATACCATTTTAGTCCTGACCAGAGAAAAGGGTCTCTGATAGGCTATAGTTAAACTGTGGGACTTAGTCTATTAACATGTTTATATAATTTCTTTTTTTAAGATACTTCAATTTTTTATTTTATGTGTATGAGTGTATTGTCTGCATGTATGTAAGTGCACCCATGCCATGTAATGTCTGAGAATGTCAGAAGAGAGCATCAGATCCCCTGGAACTGGAGTTATGGACGGTTGTTAGCCACCATGTGGGTGCTGGGATTCAAATCCAGGTCCTCTACAAAAGCAGCCAGTGCTTTTAACCACTGACCCATCTGTCTAGGCCCACAATTTCTTATTTTTATCGATGATCTGCATCTTGTCATAAAAGGTATACTCATCAAATATGTGGATGATACAGAATTTGGAGAGATCTTTGTACTCCTGAAGTGGGGTTGGGATTCAAAGATTAAATTTAGCATTGAACATATATACTGAATATAAAAACAACAAAAACATATTTAACTGAAAGGGATATAAAATACTTTCATTGTTTTATAAGAAAACATCTTGTCTACAAAATGGAAGGTCCTTTGTTTCACAACAGTATCTGTGAAAATATTACAGTTCACTACATGCTTTTACTCAGACCTATCAGAATAGTAAATACTAGCATGATGTCTAGGTTCAGTAAGAACGATATTTGCTTCAGTAAATTTATGCTATTCATAACATATTGGGAGTAAAGCTGTCTTAAGTTCTGAGTATGTTTTGTGATGGAAATTCATAAAGTAGAAATTTCCAAAGGAAAGGATGGAGTTACAAAACCGTACAAACTCGAGAATTGTTGAAAGAAATTTAAATCTTTTCTTTGCCATGTGTGAGAAAAGATACAATACAGAATTATTTTCTGAAATGCAAAAAGTCTGTCTATAAATGGGCTGGAGAAATATCTCAGCAGTTAAGAGCACTGACTGCTCTTGCAAAGGACCTGGGTTCTGTTCCCATTCACCTACATGGCTACTAACAACTGTCCATAACTCCAGTTCCAGGGGATCTGACATCCTCTTTTGGCTTCTGTGGGCATTGCATGTCATAGACATAAAAATAAAAAAAAAGAAAGTCTGTTTATACAACAGAGCTAGACTTACTTGCCATCATTTCAAATGGAAAGAAGTGGAAATTATACACAGACATGGACTACCTCATGTGTGAGACCCTCTCCATCATTAGAGATGCTCTGTTCAGGATGTTCCTGAATAATGGCTTAATTGAAGACAGTATTGAAGTCATGTCTGCCTTAGGTAAAAAGTTAAATCAGTGTCTGAGTCCTAAAAATGTTACTTTGACTTTAAAGGGCTGGCATTTTGTCTAATAACTACTGAAGCCTACTACATGCTATAGTATATTCAGCTGTCCTGAGGAGTGTGTAATCTGCAAGGTGAGCAATAGAATAAAAATGGATAAAAAGAGAATAAAGCAGTACATAAGATCCTGGCAGGACGTCAGGCAAGGCCTCTCTGTGTATGTTGAGTGTTCACAGGGTAAAACTTCTTACTATCCCCAATCATTTTTAGTTCCATGGTATTAAATACTGTTCGTTTAAAGCTAGATTGCTCTCAAAATACCCTCTACTTGCCAAGCTCCACTTCAGTGTTTGTATCTAAAATGAGTCTGGCTGGGATCTTCCTCTCAAAGCCGGAACTGTTCCAGTTCACTCAATGGCAGCTCTGTTCTTTCAGTGGCTCAGAACCAAAAACTTGGGAATCAGTCTTGATTGCTTTCTTTTTCAGTGGTTTCTGTATTTAGCTAATAGCTCCTCATTTCCAAACAACTCACAAACCTTGTTGTCAGCCTTTCTTTCATGGCATATGGGAGTCAGCCACCTCTTCCAGTCTGGGCCAAATCATTTTTTCAGTTGGATTACTGTAATGGGCTGTAAGTGCTCATCTGTGTTTCCTTTTTGGCATTCCCGTTTCCTATCTTCTCAGTACAAAATATAGTTGAAATACATTTGATTATTGTGTAGAAACCCTCCTTTACTGTAGAGGAAAAGCCAGAGCCTGTAAGATTCTATGACTTCCTTATCTCCTCTTATCACTTTGGTTTCATCTCCTGAAACTGTCCTCCTCTCTCTGCTTCAGCCCCATTTTTTGCTGTTCTTCATTCAAACTCGGCACGGTTCATCTTTAGGGCTTCAGCCTTGCAGTTTCTGTTTGGAATGTTCCTCCCTGTGAAATGCATGTCTAATCATATTCCTCCTGCTCTTTTAGGCCCTGCTGCAATGTCACCCTCCTGGTAAGACTGCCCCTGGCCACCCATTCAGGATCTACGACTGCCACCCTCTCAAATCTCTGACCCTTCCCAACTTAGTGTCTTCTGAGTTCTTGCTGTTTAATACTATATCTTTTACTAATTTAATTCATTCTCTACTTCTCTACTTTTCCTCCCAAATAAAATCCCCATGGAAGATGTAGTCATTGTGATATACCCACAATCTTGATATTTATAGAATTCTCATATTATTTCTTTTTTTCTTTTATTATTTTGTGTATGCGTGTATTGCCTGCATGTAGGTAAGTGCACCCGTGTCGTGCAATGTCTGCAGGGGTCAGGAGAGGCTGTTGGATCCCTTGGGACTGGAGTTACAGTTGTTAGCTGCCATGTGGGTGTTGGGATTCGAACCCGGGTCTTCTGCAAGAACAACCAGTGTTTTTAACCTCTGAGCCATCTCTCCAGCCCCGCCCCCCCCCTTTTCTTCTTTTTAAGATAGAGTCTCCCTGTATCCCCAGCTGGCCTGGAATGTACTGTGTAGACCAGGCTGGTCTGGATCTCACAGAGATCTCCCTGCCTCTGCCTCCCAAGTTCTGGGATTAAAGATGTGCACCACCACACCTGGCACTCATACCAATTTCTTAATATCTTATATTTATGTGAGTTCTCAATGTGGGTTAGATACTATTCTACATTTGTTGTATGTTCTTATAAGAAATTTAGATTAGCTGTTATCATGGTCTTAATTTTATTGATAAATGAAGTTACAAGTTTCAGTCATTTAACTAAGGTGTCACTAGTGATGGTTGCTGTTTGAATTCTGGCATTCTCCTTTCAAAAACGACTCTTTGTTGTCCTATAAAACTTCCTTTTGGTGTTAGGTGCTAGAGAGAGATTGTCTGGATATAGGATAAATCTGAAAATAATTAACTACATAGATCAAGCAACTAGGAAAGCTGTCATATCACATCACAAGGGTTAGGCCTTTAAATGTGTTTTTTTGTTTTGTTTTGTTTTGTTTTGTTTGTTTTTACATAAAACTCCCTGTATAGGTGTTAGAAGTTTACTCAGAAACATTTGGTCTGAGTTGTTTTGCTCTTACTGTGTTGCAACTTTTGTTGTCTCTAGGGCATTTGGAGTATTCCGTTTCCTTTGAGTATTTTACATATGTAACTCAAGTAGCTTGTAACCTCAGCCCTAATTTGGTGAAGTAATAGTAAAAACCAAACTCAAAATAAGAAGCTTCGAAGCTGGGAAAGGATTCTACTTGCCCTTCACTTTGTCATTCTGTGTTTCCTGCTCCCCTTGCAAGGAATGATTTCACCACCTTCTGATAAAGACTAGTAGATTAGAAGAAACAAAGCTGAGTTTCACAGATATAAGTGAATAATAATAAGCTATGATATTAAATTTGGGTAATTTGTGAGGTGAAAATTAGTCAAAAAATAAAAGATTATATAAATACTGCTGCTAATTTTGTATGCTAAGAATGTAGGTCAACATAAAAATAGTTATTGATCTGTATGGTAGGTGTATCTTCTAGAACTATATTTCTTACCATTTTTCTGTATACCTAGGAAATAAAATAGAATGCATTATTATTTATGTTCTCTGTTATAATGGAAATACTGATTTTGATTGGGAAATATTTCAGTGCTAGAGCAATCAGTTATGTGTAGAAAATTTGATAGTCTCATGTTTTATGTTTTATCTTCATTTTATTTTATTATTTGTATAGGGTTTGCATGTGTATTGTCTGTGTGTGCATCCACATGCTCATGTATGTGTACATGTGTTGCAGAGTAAACCTAGGGCTTTCTTTGCACATGATAGGTAAGCACTTCCCCACTGAACTGTGCATATACCCCTTGGTCTTACCCAGGCTGGGTGGAGGCACTTTTACCTGCTGGGTCATCTCACAACCATAGGCCTTGGATTTTTGAGATGGGGTCTTGTGTCACCTAGGCTGGCCCTGAACTCAATCATCTTACCTTTACCTCCTCAGTGCTGAGGTCACAAATGCACATCATCACATTTAGCAGTTCTTCCCTCTTTTTTAACAATACTAGATGAATTATTTTATTAATTGTGTGTATTTATACTTTATAATTAATTATAGTTAATTATGACCAATATGTACATTTTAATGAAGTTATATTGAAAATATTATTAGCTTTCCAAAATAATTTAACTTATGAATATTTAGTTTGTTATTCAGCCTAGTCCTGTTTCCCCAGGAAAGATAGGACACTGTAGTAACTACTCCCAAATCATTGGGGCTAATGTATAGAGCAGTTCTTACTCACAAATTCATGTCCATGATGTGTTTGGGGGGCTCTGGTCTCCATTTTAGTTACTTGGACTTTTCTGAATGTGTCCGATTCTGTATTGGGAAGAAAGGCTTGAGCCTCTCCCATGAGTCACAGCAGTCCCGCTCCACAGTGCTCCATGCCATTTTCCTTTCCCACTTCTCAGCCAACCCAAGACAAGGGGGTAGGAAAGGGTAGTTCTCTTTTGTTTCCCAGAGAAGAGAACCTGACCACTCCCACAGCATTGGATGTTCTCATTTGCTTGCAGAAAGATCTGTAAAGATACTGGTTTTCTCATTTTGTGTGTGTGGGGACTGAGAGGCGTCATGGGCGCGCTTGGGCGTCCTTCTATTCAAAACACGCTCCCCAGCAGAGCTTTCTCCACAGCAAGATGCACAGCATAATTCTCTTCACATGTATATATCACATAAAGCTAAAATAATGCACGTCTGTATTTAGAATTTTATCAAATACTTGGTGATTATGTTGATACATCTATTCAAAGACATCTAATAGTTGTGGGAAGTAACTATAGAAACTTTCTCTTGTGTCAGCTTTGTGGAAACAAAAGTACCTTCCATGATTTAGTATATACTTCTGATAAAACTCCTGTCTTCTCCAGGGTGAAGGAATTTATTTTTAGTCAGTTAACAATGGGTTGTCTTAAATATAGCTATTGAAGCTATTTCCTACTATCCTTTTCCTGATTTAGTGTTATCATTTACCTATTGATACTGAAATTAAATTCCTTCCCCAAATAGCTAATATGTCATGTTACATTAGCTTTATCGAAGTGTGATTATTTTTTTTTAAATTAATACAGAAACAGTTTAAGATGTCAGATCAAGGTTAGAAAGATATATACATCTGACCCTTGACTTTCCTAGTCCACCCCATTTCAAGTTTACTGTTCCCAAAGGCAATCGTTATCATCTCCTTAACTATATGTTGTTTCAAATTACGTATTTCTAGGTAATTTGTTTACATAGGTGTTTCTGCTTTCAATTTTAGATATTATATTTCTACTATAAAAGATGTGGATTAAAATGTGATAACTTGTATTTCTGGAAATATTTTTATATTATCCTTCCATCTAAGCAGTATATTTTCTGGAGATATATTTATGACTTGAAAAGTATATTTCCTTAAAATTTAAAAGTTTTGGGCCAGCAGAATGGCTCAGTGAATAAAGATACTTGCTGCCAAGACTGACAACCCGAGTTTGATCCTCAGGGTCCACATGTGGAAGGAGAAAACTGCAAGCTGTCCTCTGATCTCCACATCCACACTGTGGCATTCTCTACCCCCCTCCCCCATACACACCACAAATAAAATGAATACAGAATTAAAGTTTCAAAGTTTTGCTATGTTGTACTCTAGCTTTCTTTGGTGCCCCTGAGACATCTACTGTCTGATCCTTATCTTTTGTTTGAGATCTGTCTTTATGTCCCATGTCATGAAACTGGCTGTTTTCTCTTTATTCTTCTGGTATTGTGGAAATTCACTACTATTTCTTGAATTATTTATTATTCTAATGAAATATACTATAGTAATGATGGCCAGTAGCAATATCATTTGAATAAATAAATATTTATTTAATATATTAAACTCTAGCAGTTTAACTCTTTCTTTAAGAAGTAGACTATCTCATATTTTATTGTAGCACACTATACCATTGTAAAGACCCACTGGAAAGGTGAACTTTATTATCATTGATTTTAGAAACCAAAATTATTTACTTTAACTCCTGTGAATCTTTTCTTGGATTTCTGTTCTTTGAAGGAATACCGTGCTTTTATCTTGAAATAAAAAGTACCAAAGAGTAAAGCAATCAGTATATTTCTTTAAGAGTTCAAGGGATTACACTTAGAAGTCACTTTTATAGAATTAATAAAAAATCTTATAAAGTTGATTAAGATCTCTGCACCTAAATCTTGTGTTCAGTTCACCAGTAGCATTTATGAGCAGATGAGCTGCCTGCAGCTCTGTGCAAATCAGAGCAAAAGAAGTAACTTTAGTGACCCACCGAGCCTTCACTCTCACAGTGTGACGAGATTTTACTGCAAATTATTTCACTTTAAAAAGCACAAGAAAATAATATTTACCTGGCTGCCTTGTTCCTCTCGTTGTCTTCCTACTTGTGGTGTAGGAGTCTTTCCTCTTGGAGAGAATCTGAGTGCCATCGGGTGTAATGCTTGATCCAGTGTTGAAATCTCTGCTTATGAGCCATGGGCTGATTTCTTAGTAGTGCTCATATAGTTAATTGAAAGCCAAACAATGAAGTCAAATAAGTTGGAGATAAAGTTGTAGATTTGCTGTTAAAATCAAATGAGAAGCACAGATTGCTTACTTCACACCTGGAGAATCTGGTTCTGCCTGTTAGACACCTATTCTTCAGATTAAAGGAAGATCATTTTCATTGGAGGGAGTTGCTAACAGGAAGTCCTTGTTAAAGTGCCTGCATGGCGCATTGAGTAGCCTCTGTAATTAGTCCTACATTATCTATAGAATTCCTTACTTCCAAAAAATGGTGTTGTATCTAAACAAAAGGGTTTTTTTTTTTTATAGATTTCAAAACCTGCTAAAAATGCAGAATTAAGTAGGCATAAAGAGAAATGGAATTGGAGAAACATTTAGAGACCTCATATCTTTAAACCTTCCACCCCTTTTTCTTTTTCTTACATGCTTTTACTTTAGAATAAGTTTCTTCTATAGTTTTCAATATAGAAAAACCAAATTGCACGGTAGTGTTGTTTATTATATCAATATAAAAATCAAAATTCATTTCAATAAAGAAGAAATACTTGTAAGAAAAAGAATGAAAATTTTCCTCATAGCCACAAATTTCTAAATCCTTTTTTTCTTGTTTTCTACTGGAGATATTGTTTGAAGGTAGGGTGAACATTATCGTAATAGAAGTAAAATTTAGGTTTGTTCTTCGAAGTCCCCTTCTTGGAATCTGTTCCCTTCCTCACAGCATTTATTGTGAAAACAAGCAGTAGAAAGACAAAAGTCCTTCAGTGTAGGACAGGCAAATGAATGCTGGACCATCTATGTTATGAGGTAAAGAAGATTCCTTTATTCTGCATCAGCGTAATTTCAGGATTGAATTTCAAGTTAAAAAGAAGTCATGGTATAAAAGTCCGTATGGTGGGCTAACCTTTAAAAGAAAGGGTAGGTAGATATAAATATTATACATATAGAAACATGCCAGTAATACCAGTGAATATCCATAGTGCTCTAATTGTGAACTTGAAAATATCACTTACCCATATATTTGTTTATGTTTTCAAAAGGAAACAATGTCTTGAAAATGACTGTGTGTAGAAGGGGAGTTGTGGGGAAACCTCCATGCTAATTTCCATAGTGATTGGACTAGTGTGCATTCCTCCCAGCATTACTCTTAATAAGATAAGAACCTACTTTCTGTTTGTGGGCTGTAGAAAGTAGCCTATTTCTTTTTCTCTTGGTAGCTATTTACTGGCCTATTGATTGACTGGTTGTGCTGTCTCTGTAAACTCGATATTCTTTTAGTAACCTCTTCTTTCAAACTTGACTTTTTCAATAATAAATAAGGAAAGTGATGAAATCAGTATTCCAATATTTTCTAAAACCAACTTGTTCTATAATCAGTAGATTTATAATTTTGGAGCAGAAGAACATGAAAAATACATTTAAGTTGCCATGTTAGTATATATCTCTGTACAAACACTTCATTTATCTTCCTAGATTGGCAAATAAACAGGACAAGGAAGGGGCTTTAGGAGAAGCTGATGTGATTGAATGTCTCTCTCTGGAAAAACTCGTCAATGAGCACAAGTGCCTGTGTCAGATAGTAAGTGTTTTGTTAACTCACTTTTAAATTTGCTCGGAAAACTTAGCTTTTATTAAAGTGATAATCAATTAGAAAACAATCTTCAGGGGCAGTGTGATAGGTAGCTCATGAGAAGGGTGCTTTCCAGCAGTCTTGACAGCCTGAGTTTGATTCCTGGGATCCACATGGTGGAAGGAGAGAACTGACTCCTCATGTCCTCTGACTTGTACTTGTATACTGTGGCATGTGTGTCTCACTCCCCAATCCCATAAATAATAAATAAATAAATAAATAATAGTATATATAAAAACTATTCAGAGTTGAAAGGGATCCTACAGACTCCTGAACCTAACCTTCCCCAAAGCCTGTTTTACAAAGCACCTCCCAAGATACAGTACTAGTAAGTTCCCTCTGTCAGGTCGGTGTGGGGAATGCAGTGATGCTGTAAATTTGAAAATTCAAAATGTATAAATATAAAATTTGAGCTAAGAAACTCAATAAAATTTTTAAAATCACAACAGGAGAGTTGTCATACAATCTTAAGGGACATGGACAGGGGATTTATTCTAACTTCATCAAGTGACTTTTAGACTGTGAGCCTTACAGATGTCTGCTGATATAAATTCCTTAGCATAGGAAATTAAAACTTCCTGATATTCTTAATAAATAGCAGTATTTTTCTTATGGCATTTCAGTTTT
>NW_008337147.1:10994286-11040518 GCF_000622305.1 Nannospalax galili
ATGGCATTTCAGTTTTGTCTTCCAATAAATTTGTCCAAAATTATATCTAGTCCTGTCACTTCTTATTCATTATGTCTCTTCCAACTTACAGATATTATCTATAAAATATATCAACTTCTGCTACTACTAAAATTAGTAATTGCAAAATTGTGTTTTGAAAGTTATATTATTGCTAAATTTTGATTTACCAGTAATTCTACTTAATGCCTTATGAGCATATTGTATGGGGAAACTTTCATATAATCATTAAATGAACTAAATTTGTTTTAGGAACCTTGTTCAGCAGTCTTGGGATATGGAAAGAAAATTGACAAGTCCATTAAGAAAGGCCTTTATTGGCTACTGCATATTATTGCAAAAGACTTTGATGCCTTAAGTGAACGCATCCAAAAAGATACAACTGAACAGCGCGCTCTTGAGGAGCAAGAGAAACGAGAGAGGGCTGAGCGAGTGCGGAAATTACGAGAAGAAAGGTAAGTAGGTTGAATTTACAGCACAGAACATTTGAAGAGGGAAAAGGCAATTTTATGAATAATCTGTAAGTTTTGCCTATTTAATCTGTCTGGTCAGTTTTGTCTCTATATGAAGAAAAACATTAAGTAAATTTCTTATTTCTGTGGATCTTTCTGTACACAGTGTTGATATTTTTGTTTTGTTCTATGTAGTTTTGTTTGGTGGTGCTTGGAATCCAACCCAGGTTTTTGTGCACACTAGGCAAGTCCTACCACAGAGCCATAGTCTCTGCCCAAGTGATAAACTTTTGAAATTTTTGTGGGGCTGTTAGAGTAGTGACTGCTTCCCACATCTTTTAAATGCTTATCAGTCTGTAATGAGTAATTTCAGAGTAGTTTTCAAAGTATAGGGAAATGTTTTTCAGGCAACAGCTGGCAGGGATACATTTTTATTTGTCATGGCTGGGGCAGTGGAAGGGGCATGGGTGGTAGGAAGTCCAGCTGAGAGAATCCAGGGATGCTGGTAACCACTGTTTAATGCACAGAACAGCCTCAACAAAGGATTACTAGGTTCAATATGACAGCAATATAGAGAATGAGAAGCTGGTCTTTAGCTTCAAAATAGAGCGAGGCTGTTAAAGGATCCATTAGCTCAAAGTTCACCTTCATCACTAATTTTGTTAGAAAGTTGTGCTGTAGAGTTTTTAAAATATATTTTAAAGATAACACTGAAAGGACTCATTTAAACTAAATATACCAAATTGAAAAAAAAAAATGATTGCATAAATACTACTTCAAAAAGTGCCGAGATTTAATTGAGTTACATTTGATGCTTAATCTTAAATTAATCTTCCTTTTTTCACTTTTCATTACATGGTGGGGCAGGGGAAAGAATGAGAATGAGAGGGTTTTTAAGCGAGTTCTTAAGAACCTCCAAAGTTGCCTTTGATCTGCCTTCTGTGTAGTTTACCATAGTTGCCCCCCATTGGCCTCTTACTCTTGGGGCTTTGTGAGGCCCCCTTACATTGTGGAGGGAAGTCTTCTGGTGGTACCTTTCATTTAATTCAGAGCTAGGACCTAAATATTTCTAGAAATAACTTTTCACTTGCCATGTTCTGAGTTATATGATCGGGCCCTTTTTCTAGGTCTCTCCTGATATCAGAAACAGGGTGAATGGACTTAGTAGCTGCTGAAAGGTTTTAGCTTCTGTGAGAACTTTGTTGTTGTTTTAATCCTAGTATATGTTTTTATGATATAAAGGTCATTATAGCTAATCATTATGTAAAATACTTTTTGTGTATATATTTGTAAAAATAAAATATATGGCCACAGTTTTCTGAAAACACTTTTCCTCCAGCACAAAAATAAAAACATGAGGTAGAAGGCACAGCTAGCTCAGTGGGTAGTGCATGGGTAGCCTGCATGAATCCCAAATTTAATCCCCAGTGCCAAAAGAGGAAGAGGGAGGGTGGGAAGGAGGGAGAAAGGAAGATAGGCAACAGCAAACATGAAGTTGAATACAGGAAGTGTAGTATTAATCTATTTTTTCTTCTGGTCTTTTTGAGGCAGGGTCTCCCTGTAGCCCCAGCTGGCCTGGACCTCACTATGTAGACCACACTATGTAGTCCAGGCAGGCCTTGAACTCACAGAGATCCGTCTGCCTCTGCCTCCCAAATGCTGTGATTAAAGATGTGTGCCACCACGCCTGGCAGTATTAGTCATTTTTTAAAGGTCTCTTTCCTTTCCAGATCATCTTCTGCAAGGTGTTTCCAATGCTCAGTCTCCTCTGCTCACTTCCTAGACATGCCAGTTGTGGGAGAGAGCCACTACTGAAATTTGACTTCATGGATATAGACACATTGATACTAAGAGAAGAGTGGTTGAAAAACAATCTTTTGCTTTGTTAGGTTCAAACTAATTGGTTCAGACAGTTCTGTCTCTTAAACAGTAGAATATACTATTTTAACAGGAAAATAGGATATTGATATTATAAACTTGAAATTGTTGATGAACATTATATTTGCTCTACACATGCTCATTTACAGGGCATTCTCAGATGTCCTGCTTATTCTGGTCTCTGGACTAGCTTTATGAGATGACTGTTGTAGTCTATGTCTATAGGAAAGCTTAGACTCAGAAGTCCAGGTTTAAGGTCACAAGACTAGTAAAGTGAAAAATCTACAAAGCTTGGCTTCCTGCCTTCAGAATGAAAAGATAGATATTTTCATTGGAAGAAAAATGGATGAAACTAAAATTCATCCTGTTAAGTGAAGAAGGCTAAATATAAAAAGTTAAGAACTTTGTATTTTTAATTTGTGGGACCTTAAAATAGATAGGCAGGTAGGTAGATAGGTAGATAGATAGATAGATAGATAGTTTGTTTCTTTTTGATAGATAGATAGATAGATAGATAGATAGATAGATAGATAGATAGATAGATAAAGGATGATCCACCAAAAGTAAGAGGTTCCTGAGGAGGACTAGGAAAGAAATGGAAAACGGGGCAAGGCTAGAATGAAGGGTTCGTATGTTCCAAGCACATTACATGTGTGTATAGAAATCTCACAGCAAACCCCACTAATGTGTATTAATAATTATAACAAAAGAAATGATTCTCTAACCATCCTATAAGTAGAACATAACAAGGTTATGCTTATTACCATGACAATTATCAACTGTGTTCTGTGATGGAAATTATTTCAAAATGCTTTTTGTATTTGTTGACTTTCTCTATAGCCTAAAATACCTAATTTGGAAAATGTACCCTGTGCTGATGGCAAGAATGATTCTTAAACTAGTGATTTTTCTGTATTAGTCTCTGGAGCTAAAGGCACTCACAGCATTTGAAATTTGAATTATGAGCTTTACAGGAGTAGTCTTGCTTTGTTTGCCCATATTCTGTTTCTTTGTTGACATTTCTATGTCTGTCTTCGTGGGCATTTGTTATCCAGTTAAAATGAACAGCTATCCTAACATTAAGAAGAACAGAAAAGAAAGAGACACAACTAAGAGAATAAACTAAAAAGTTAAAAAAATAAAAGCCAAGTTAATAAAAATAAAAGGAGGAAAATAAAAATGGGGATAGACAATTTTGATGGGGTTTGGCTTTTTTGAGACAAAGTGTCTCTGTAGCCCCAGCTGTCCTGGAACTTGCTGTAGACCAGATTGACCTCAAATCTCATTAAGCTCCACCTTTGCCTCCTAAGTTCTGGGCTTAAATGTGCTACTATGCCCAGCTAATAATTTTTTAAAAAGGAAAAAGATGGTGGAAGAGATAAAAAGATCCAACTAAAGAATAAAATTGTAAATAAATAAAATTAGATAAAAATAAGAAAAACAAAACAAAAAAAGTCAAAAATTCTTCCTAACCAAGTTACTTGGCCTGAAATGAAATGCCTCTTTGTGGTCATCTAACACTGGGATCCACCACGTAGGAAGGGCTTATGAGTCGCAGCTGAAACTAGATGTAATTTCTGTTTCCACCCTGACAATTTAGGTCAGTTTCCAGACTGCTCCCTGCCTATTTCCTGCCATGCAGGTTAAATTGGTAGTGTCCCTGGCAGAACTGTGTTGGTTCCAGAAGTCTTTTATATGTATACCAGAGGTGTGGAAAAAGGCTAGCTGTCAAGAGTCTTTATTGAATATGGATCTTGAGCAGTATATGGATGGCCACGCAGGTGCATGCTCTCCTTTAGAAGCCGTCAGCCTGTTGGTCCCCAGGTCATGGGAAATGGCCAAGCTATGGTGTGTTCCCTTAACAGTAGGGAGAATAATCAGACCACCGAGTTCAGCCAGGGAGAATTGGCGACCTTTGTCATTTCAGACCCAGACCCTGTACAAAGCCACACATACCTGATGTAGCTGGTCTCTCACCTCCTCACACAGAGGGACCCCCTACCTCTGAGAAGTCTTCTCTCTCCCCCATGCCACAGCCCACCCTGTCTGCTGCTAAACCTCATAGTGAATTTTTCACAGACACCCCATCAGCAACTTGGTGGACTCCTACCTTGTCACTGCTGCAGGAGGACCTCAGGGACTGTGATCATTCTGTGTGTGTGTGTGTTTTATATCTAGAGCTGGTTAGCTTCTAAGAATAGGACCTTTCTCAAAATGGCTCCTAATTAGAGCCCATAGAGTATTTGCTGAGCCATAGACAGGGTATCTTCTCTAATGGTAGGCAGGAAGTGTCACATTGAGGACGAATCCTTGTACTGGATTTCAAGCTGCAGGAAGCATGGGTTTCTCCTGTAGTTGGACTTCCAGTCTGCTATTATTACCTGTGTTGCTGCTGGTCCTGCAGACTTTCCTTAGGCTTGCAGCGTGCAGCTCTCCACTCCCAGGAGAGCTAAGGTTGAAGTTGAAAACTACTTTGTACTTTTCTCTGAATATTTTCCACTTCTGCTGTTAAGCTTTCTGCTCATTTTGTTTGGTTTCCAGCATTCTTCGTTGCTTTCTCTCCTTGAAGCATATTTCTCATTTGTTGCCCCAACTCTTCTTACACAGTCACTGGCATGCCACTTGATTCTGCCATCTTTCTCCCTTTTCCTACAATGTCTTTCTTTTAGAATTCAAACACTTTTATATGAGGATAGAGTCCTATTACTAGTATAACTCTTTTTGAAATGCTCCAAGTAATTAAAAGCCACGACTACATGTTTAAATTACTGTTTAAGTGATTCTTTTTTTTTTTTTGGTCTTTTTGAAACAGGGTGTCCATGAAGCTCCAGCTGGCCTGGAATTTGCTATGCAGACCAGGTTGGCCTTGAACTCACAGAGATCAACCTGCCTCTGCTTCCCCAGTGCTAGGATTAAAGGTGTACATCATCACTTTCAAAAGAAATGTTTAATTTTTAATTTTTCCCCTCCAACAATAGAGAGCGAGAGCAAACTGAACTTGATGGAGCCGGTGGTCCGGCCGACTTTGACTCGGGACCAGTTCCTGCTAATCCTTTCCAGCCAATAGCAGCAGTAATCATTGAGGTATGGATTGTGGCAAATGCTATTCCTATATGTTAAATAATAAAGTTAAAGCTTGGGAAGGAGGTTAGGTATTGGGACAACAGGCAGGATAATAGAAGAATTTCTTCTGAGAATATTTCCAAGGAAGTTAAAGATGTGCAACTGAGTAAAGATTTATTTTTTTTCTACTTCCAATTTACTTTTGGAGCTGGGCTATAACCCAGTGATAGAATGCTTCCTAACATAATTTTTTTTAAAAAAGTTACCTTCAATACAGTGTAGAAAGAGAAATATAGCTAAAAATGTATAGGAATAAGAATAAAGGTCGAATATATCAATTATAATAGTTACTGTTTTGATAAACCTATTTTTTCCATTTCTTTCACAGTACTAACATATTTAATCTTTATATTCTTTGTACTAGTATTGCTATTACTTTTTACAAAAAATGTTTAGATTTAAGAAAATATTTTATTACTTTTATTTTGTTTATGTGTATAAGTATATTGCCTGCATATAAGTAAGTGCACCTGTGTCCTGTAGTGTCCGCAGAAGACAAAAGAGAGCATCGGATCCCCTGGAACTGGCTTTATAAACATTGTTAGCTGGGAATCAAACATAGATCCTCTGTAAGAGCAGCCAGTGCTCTTAACTGCTAAGCCATCTCTCCAGTCTCAATATTTAGATTTTTATACTGTATTAGTGTTCATACCAACTTTCTGTTTTCTTAGGATACTTAAGAATGTTCCAAACAGCATATATTGCTGTATCTGAATTCTATTTAATTTTAATCACATTTTGCACACATTAACTTGTAAATTTAAAAAGTATTATTACATTCATATTTTTTGTGTGTTTATGTGTCACACATAACTTGTAAATTTAAAAATTGCTTATTTGTTCGTGTGTGTAGAGGTACAGATGTGGAAGTTCGAGGTCGGCTTTTAGGAGTGGCTTCTGTTCTTTCCTATATGGTTTCCAGGGATTGAACTCAGGTCATCAGCCTCAGTGTCAAGCAGTTTTACCTGTTAGCCATCTCACTGGCTCAACTTGTAGATTTTAAAAGAATTATTATTTTTATTTTATGTGTATGAGTGTATTGCTTGTCGTGTGTAAGTGCCCCTGTGTAGGGCAGTGCCCACAGAGGTCAGAAGGTGTTGGATTCCCTAGAACTGGAGTTATGATGTTGTTAGCCACCATGTGGATGCTGGGAACCGAACCTGAGTCCTCACGCAGTCAGTGCTCTTAACCACTGAGATATCTCTCCAGCCCCTCAACTTGTAGATTTTAATAATGCAGTTTAAGGGGTGTGTGTGTGTGTGTGTGTGTGTGTGTGTGTGTGTGTGTGTATTTTCATCTGCTGCTGCTGTCCAGAGTTTGCACTGGCTCTATGCTAATAGCCCTTAGCAGCCTCCACTTAGGCCATGCATCCTACACATCCTCCATTGATGCAGATCGCATGGAGGCACCTTGCTGGTCCTTCCCTATGTTCTCCATTCTTCTCCCCTTATCACTGCCTCCTGCCAGGTGCTCATCAGAGATAGCAGACCACTCTTTGTTCCTTGGTGTGCTCCTGAAGAGGGAGGCATCTCCTTAGCCAAGAAGTTAAAAGTCATGAGTAATATGAGCTCTTGTTTTCTCTCCATTCTGTCAGAAACTGTTTGTTGTTTTGTTTTGTGTTCTTTTAAAAAGAGTTATAGAAAAGGATTCAAGATTTGCTTTTTACTTTGAAACAGTGATGGACTCTCTGTAATGAGGTTTGCCTTAAATAAGTGCAGTTATTTTACAACAACACAGGTGAAAACTACTGAGAATTTTTCACAATACAAGAGGTTAAGAATAGTGGTTTATATCATAGAATATCATATATTGAGTCTATAAATTAATTACTGGTATGAGAAAAGCACAGTTATGCTTTTAAACTATGATAATTCAAGAAGAGTGTCTAAAGTCTTGAAAACAATCCTACAATCCCTTTTTACCATGCATATTATTTTTTTTCTCAGTAAAACTTCTTTAATATGTTTGTATTATACAGAAGTCCATACTTTTTCTTTGATTTTTCTACTGATCTTCAAAATGGTGAGGTAGTGTGAAGAACTGTCCGTAAGAAACAGATCAGTTGACAGGTAGTGATAGAGTGTGTATGTGTTTTTAGTATAAAATAAAAGAAAAATTTCAAATCTAAGAGAATGAGTATTATAAGAAATAAACATGTATTTGTAAGAAAGTAAAATAATGAAATACTATTTACTGAATTACATTTCTTTTAAAAAGTAGCCTTCAATTACTAGTAAATAAAATAACAATATGTTTATGTGCTAGATGTATGAAAAACTTAAAAGCAAAACACTCAAGCTACAAAACATAAAATGAAAAAGAATTTATATTCAAATTTAAAAGAGCTGCTATGCAAAGTTAAAATACAAAGTGGAAAAAAGAAACTAGCCCTATTGCAGAAAGGGACACACCAACCACACAGTCCTGTGGGACTATGGGACACAATGTAAAAATTATCATGAAAATAATAAAAGAAACTGGGAATTGGGTTACTGCAGGCCATATTCCAAAGCAGGAGAGGGACATGGCTGTAAGGGAATTTGAGAGTTAAGGCTCTCTAGTAGTGAATACATTTTATTTAAGTCAAAACTCAAATCAAATTAAGACAATACCAAGTAAATATTTATTAGTTAGGCTACCAACTTATAGCATTGACAATGACTTAGAGATTGGCTAGGCATATAACTCAGTTGTATGGTGTTGGCCTAGCATGGTCAAGGTGCTCAGTACCTTAACTGCCCAAAATCATTAGAGAAATGTCATTCTTTCAACCCTTTGCCTAATTCAGTTTTTCTGAAGCAAAGTTTTGATTTTATGTCACATTTTAAAATATACTGACCAGCTGATCCAATAGTTTCCACCACTAGGAATTTAATTTAAAACAATAGGATAGTTTGCTGCTTATAATAGTGAAAAATTATACACACACACACACACACACACACACACACACACACACATATAAAACTTCTTTGTCCATTGGAAGGTAGTTAGTATAATAAGTGATGATATTACCATTTAAAATGTTAATGTAATTAGGGGACTTAGGGTGGCTTAGTCAGTAAAATGCCTGATACAGAAGGCATTTTATAGAAGTCCAGATCCCCAAGATTCCAAGTTAAAAGCTGGTCGTGGTGACATGTGCCTGTGACTCTAGTATTGGGGATGTAAAGGTAGGAGATCTCTGGAGCTCATTAGCCAGCCAGTCGACCAAATCAGTGAGTTTCAGGTTCACTGAGAGACTCTGTCTCAAGAAAGCCACCTGATGTCAACCTCTGTTTTCCACATGCACACACACCTATACATATGTACACACCCGCACTAACAAGTATATGTACGACACATACACATAAAATGTTAACGTAATTGATGAAAATAATAGCAACTAACAGCCATATGTATAGCGTTTACAACATGAGGAACTACTACTGTAAGTACTTCATGTATTCATTGACATGGAAAAACATTTTAAAATAAAACTTCACTTTTATTTCAGCAATGAATAAACACATATATACAGAGTCACATATGTATGTTTGTTGGTGGTTGTCTGTGTGTGTAGAAAAGAGGCAGAGAAAATGCCTCTTAGTGATGATAAACAATGCTGGCCATCTCGAGATTACAAAGCTAATGGCAATAGTTATTCATCTGTCATTAACCCCTCTGTTTTTACTAATATTAACAATTAGCATGTTTTAATCATATATTTAATAAGTTAATATAAGTGTCACATGCTACTGAAGTTACTGAAAGCTCTTTCTTTAGTTCTTGTTAAAATGACCTTACATGTGACCATTATGATAATGTGTTTCATTTTTGTTAGAATGAAAGAAAGCTTGAGAAAGAGAAAAAGAAACAAATTATGGAGAAAGACAGTGATGATTGCCCCTCGGAACACAAAATGGAGCAGGCACCAGTAGAGACAGAGAGCCAGGCAAGTGACAACCGCAAACAGAATGAATCTGAAATCCTAGAGAGTTATAAGGAGGCCTTAACACAGCAGTTGGATAATGAAGATGAGGGAGAGCAGCGATCATCAGAATCAGGCGGTAAATATCATTTCCTCATTTTCATATGTAAATGGCATTTATATTTGATTTTATATCATGTTTATAAAAACGGTTCTGTAATATAATGCTTTTTATTTTCATTTGATTCTACATGAAGTGAGATGATTCAAATCACATGAACTTATTTAAAAAATTATTTTCTAAATACATTTATTTTTCCTATGTCTATAGGCTTCACAGATACTGGTTATTTCTTATGTTATAATTTTCACTTTAGGAAATGTATTATGATTATATGATTTTTGCATGTATATTTAAATATATGAAGTAAGTTTTAGTAGTTTAGTATTTTAACTTAAATATTTTGGTAACTGTTCTAAATTTGATTATTTAATATATAATTTTGGTTTTACATTGTTTAAATTTACACATTCTATTAGTTACTTTTCTGTGGCCATTACAAAACACTATGGCCAAGGCAGCTTACCGAAGGAAGAGTTTATTTGGCTTATGGTTCCATCATGGTGGCAGAGGCATGTCAGCAGGAGGCAGCCAGAACAGAAAGCCAAGAATTCACATCTTCAAGCAGGTACAGGAAGTAGAGAGAGAAAACCTGGAAATGGGCAAGGCGAGAGCCCACCCCCCCGTGAATTGATTCCTTCATCAGGGCTACGCCTCCTAAACCTCCCAAAACAGCGCCACCAAGTGGGGACAAAGGCTGTGGTCATATTCTGTTCAAATTACCATACACATTAATAAAGAGAGCCTTAGTATGTGTTTAAGTGAGAATCTGTATTTTTTTTTATATAAATAACAAATTGGGCTAGGTCTACTAATGTGATTACATATATTTCTGTTGGGCATATCTTGCTTAGGGATTATTTTAATGAGTAATGTGTATACATTTGTTTGGTGTCTTAGTCATTTTAAATGGTTATTTTTGGAGTATTTATGACTAGAATCATTCTACATATTTCTCTAAGGATAGTCAATACCTCTTCCTTTTTTGTAGGCCTTTCTGAGTTTTATGGAAACTCCTACAATTAATGTTACATTTGTTTAATATGACATTTACAAGAAATTTAGTTACTTTCAGAAGTGAAAAACCTCTCTTAGAACTTGAAACAGGCTTTTTGCTGTTTGTGTTATATTCAATAATCATAATTATTCTGTTATCCATCTAAAATTTATTCTTTGTAACTGCAAGTACACATTTGGTTATCGATAACAGTTCCAAAAGTCGAGTAGAAGAGTAATGTATGTATATATTCTTATCACAGATAATAGTAAAAAGAAATCTAAGAAACTAAGAATGAAAAGGAGTCATCGGGTAGAGCCAGTCAATACAGATGAATCTACTTCTAAGAGTCCAACACCGCCCCTGCCTCCCCCTCCTGGTGAGTAAATTGATATTGATATTAAATGTAGAAATACTGCTTTAAGCACCATACAAAAATAAGAAAGAATAAATGAGGTAGTTTTCATTTAGTGTTTTCATTATCCTGTCAGTTTCTAAGAATCATTTACTGTCTGTGTTTTGCAAAATTTGTTCACATTTAAGTATTGGTTGTAAGGGGAGAAAAATGTAAAGCTTATTAAAACCTTATCCAATAATTCCTAGAATGTGTTCAAATTTTATTTGAGATTGCCATATCCCATATTGCTAAAAGGAATTTAAACATAAATGTTGGAACATTTCATTGTTTTATCCTAAAAGTTACCTAGCTATGTGGTCTTGCAAATACAAATCCAACATGCATACCTACATCCTAAGATGTTAGAAGAAATTAGTATATGTAAGGCTATGGGACATAACGACACACTGACTGTAACTTTCAGCAGTGAGCATCGTATCTCACCTATTATAGATGCTTAATAAATATTCCACAACTAAATAAATACGTATTTGAGTGTTTTTTGTAGCTTTGCTATGAAGTTTTAAATAGTAACATTTTCTTTTAAGATTTAAAAAAAATGATTTCTACTATTTCATTTAATAAGAAAATAACTCTTTTAGCTTCTGCTGGAGATTAGAATGTTAGCCTAAAGCTTGTTTGTGATGATAAAAGGGTGTGTATTTTTAATTCAATGTGAGTAAGAAGTTCAAGCAGATGCTAGCATTGTATAGTAACATTGTGAACAGAAGCCATTTAGAATAGGTGGCTGTTCAGAACTGTTATTCTGAATCTTTGAATTGACATGGAATGTTACATACGTTTCCTGTTAAGGGAGGGATCCTCTGAAAAGACCTTAACAAACATTCGTTTAACAGTGCTTCTAAATGTTTTTCTTTTTCTTTAGTTGGCTGGGGAACCCCTAAAGTCACTAGACTTCCAAAACTTGAGCCTCTTGGTGAAACACGTCATAATGGTAATGCAAAAGGATCAGTTTTCAAATACCATCTGTGCATATTACATTCACTTTTCTATCTTATAACTTCAAAAATTCAGTATTTTATTTTTGGTAGCCTTTCAGGTCCACTGCCATCTTTTTTGTTATACTTTCTATTTTCATTTTACTTTATTTTTAATTTTTAAATGCACTTTGCATCTTTATAATTTGATTTTTACTTACCTCAGAATGCAAACATGAAAATAAAATCAAATCTGATATACTACCATTTTACTTAAAGTGCTAGAAAACTGCCATGTCTTGCACATGTTCAGTATGCTCTGTGATAATGACACTTAATTTTTCTCTTTTTGATCATAATCTAAACAGAATCCCAAATATTGAATACTAAAATGAAGTTAAGGCCAAAATAGAATGTAAAATAAAAGGTAAAATTAGTTAGCCAAATAAATTGGGCTAAACAGAGTTTCTTGAAGACTTTATGAAATCAAGAGAACAATTTTCCTTGAATGAAATCAACATAGCTATAATCCAGCCAAAGTATGGTGTTAGAACACCAAGAAATAAACCTAAGGAAAAAGTAGTTTGGAGGCACAGGCAGAAGTCATTCCTGACTATAAGTCTAGGTTTTTACATTCTATAGAATGCAAATAATGATAACTTATAAATACAGCTCTTTTTGTGTAATTGTAGCTCCATAAACTTTTTCATTAAGTGCATCTAATACACTTTTTGTGTTAACGTCCTCTAGAACTTTGTTTCCTAAAGAGATCACTTAGTAGAAAAAAGTTAGAAATTTAGTCTTTTGAAAGAGCATTACCATAAATTCTACATTATATCAGACTGATATATTTTTTATCAGTTTTTACAATATATTTTGACTTTTGTTTTTTGTAGTTTGGTTTTCTTGGTGCGGGGTCTCTCTGTAGCCCCAGCTGGCCTAGGACTCACTATATAGACCAGGCTGGCCTCCCTCTCACAAAGATCCACCTGCTTCTGCCTCCTGAGTGCTGGGATTAAAGGTGTGTGCCACCACACCAGGCTTATTTTGAAATATTTTATTCAAAAGAATTCATGTGTGCTGCTTGCTTTTCAGAAAAATATATAGGTCAAGTGATGATTTCTACATAATCATTAGTGAAAACTAGATTTATATTTATAAAGATGAAAGACTTTCTTCTTAGACTATATGAGAATTATGGATACAAATTTCCAGTAGAATCACATATTTCTGTTTTATTTACTGATTTTTTAACACCATAATTTTATTGATAATATGTTGGCTCCTGTTTTTTTACAGAACTCTGAATTTATTCATATTAGAATATATTAGCAATTTAAGTATTCAGTGTTAGAAAACAGTATTCAAGTTTTTCCATTTATATATGCACATAACACATAGAAAAATAATTTCTCATAGGACAGGTTATGTTTCTGTTATCAAATTTAAGATTTAATAACCACTTGTATTAGTCACTGTTCACAATGCTGTGATATAATACCTGACAGAATAAATAATTTTCTTAAAAGAGAATAGATGTTATTGCCTCATGATTTTTGAAGGATTCACTCCATCATAGCAGGGATGGCATGGCAGGATGTCTTAGTCCATGGAGGTAAGAACTTGCAGTGGCAACTTGATTACTTGCCGCCATCAGACAAGAAGCAGAAAAGGCTCGATCTAGAAGCAGAAGCAGGTATAGACTTCCAAAGCCTGCCCCTAATGACCTACTGCTATCATCCTAGCTCCACCTCCTAAAGGTGCTAAAACAGAACTACAAGCGTGGGTCCAAGTATTCACACTTGAACCTGTAGGGACATTTCAGACTTAAAAAATAACCTCCTGCTTCTGGAACCTATTATCATATGTTTGCCTCATAATACAAAATTGAAAAGTCCCTATACTCTTACCTGTTCCAACACTGTTCAAAATTCCAAAGTTTAAAGTTACTTCTGAAATAGGGAGATCTCTTATTTGTGAGCCCCTGAATATAAAAATAAAAGTTTCATACTTCCAAAATAAAGTGCAGCATAAACATTCTCTTTCAAGAAGGGAGGATCAGGGGAATATCAAGGAAAGATTGATCCAAAGCAAGACCCAAGGACAGTATGGGACATATCAGATCCTGCACTTACATGCCTGGCATATAGGGCATGTAATGGCATCATATCAGCTCCAGTGGGCTTGGTCAGTCCTGTTCCTGGTGTTCTGCTGTTTGTACTACCCATGGACTTTCTTTTGAGCTAGTACCACCAAATGCCTGCAGCTTTCTTCAAAAAATAGTCCATGTTGCTGCCATTTCCAGCATGGCAGCCTAGGCTTCACCTTCACAACCCCATGCTTTGCCTCATAGGCTTTTCTCTGCAACTTTGGCAGAAGCTTTCATGACCCTGTAATTCTTACATTCTGCATGCCTGCAAATCCAGCAGCACATGGACAATGACAGCTTCTGCTGCTAACTGAAGATGTAGGCAAATCTCTTTTATCTATGCCTGCAGCACTGTATGTTCCCATGGATGAACCTGTAAAATGTTTCTCTAGATGCCTTTTTCCAGTAGGTTGCCCTTTCTGCTTTTCACATTGCAAATGAAAGTCTTTCAAGTAAGTTTGTGGTTTTACATTCTAGGGCCTTTTCTGGTAGAGGTATAACCTTCAGTGTACCTTTCTTGTTGTTGCAATGCCAAGTGTGAAGTATATAACTTCTTTCTTTTACTCTCTTTAATAACTAGATCTACATTGCCTGCACTTGCTTCTTCTGTATTAAATGAACTCTTCCTTAGGCCTAACTGATTCTTGTTCAGTTCTTTCAGTTCTACTTTTTGCTCTCCATTCTCATTATAGAGTGGAAAAAAAGCATCTAGCAGTAACCATGCCACAGCCTGAATGTTATACTGTTTTGAAATCTCCTCCATCACATAGTCTAATACTTTTGAATTTAGGATGAGCAGGGTGTTGCCAGATTCTTTATCATACTGCAACATGAATGGCCCCTAGCAGGGTCCCAGTAGAGTTCTGTTCCCTTCTGAAAATTCATATGCATAGACTTCATTGTTTGCATGTATGTTGGCCTAACAGAATTTTCCCATGAGCTTTGTGTATAGCATTCTAGCTCTAGCTAATAGCTCTATGCTCTTCCACATTCATTCTGAAAACCAGTTCCAAAGGCCTAAGAGCCACATGGTCATAGTCATTATAACAAGGACTTGGTTTTTCTGATACCAATTTTCTGTAGGTTCTATAACCTTACATGACAGCACCCCCTCCCCCCGCTGGGTACTAAGCATTGAAACAGATGAGCCTGTGGAGGTGGACATTTTAGACGCAAACTGTAACAATGTGTGTGTTATGATTTGATACCAGCTAAAAATGCGTAATATAAAGATGAATAAGACATATACTCTACCTTTGTAGAATGCCTTATCTAATAGAAAAGACCATCCTTCAGCTTACTGTAGTATATATGACAGTAAGTTCTTTAATACAGAATTGCAGTAACATGTAGAAACTGTATGGGTAGTTAGTGAAAGTGGCATAAGAACTAGTTGTTCAACATATGAGAAGAGCCAGGAGAGAAAGAGATCTAAAAACAAGCACACTGTAATCCCAGCACCATCGATGGCTGATTCTAGGCCAGTCTGGGCTACATAACGAGAACCTGTCACACACACATACACACACACCACACACAAAAGTGTGTGTGTGTGGCAGGGAAGGGTTAGAACTAGAAAACAATAATAGTTTATTTGGAAAATAGCCTGAAAGCATGAAGTTACATGTGACTGGAGATTAGTTTCATATGTGTAGGGTGAGTAAGGGGACATTTTATGTTACAGAGATATCTAAAATGGAATTCTGGCCTTGGGCTAGATGGCGAAGGTCTCACAGTATATTAAAATATATAATATTAAAATACTATTACAATTTTTCAAGTCGTAATGTTCATTTTAAGCATGGGCATACTGTCATTAGATTTTATGTTTAGGAAAATAAGTTTTGCCTCAATGTGTAGACTTGATATTAGTTATACCTGAGGTATGAGTTCCAGTTAGGAAGCTGATGTAGTCAAAGTAAGAAACAGTTAGTAGGAATTGGAATGGAGAATTTAAATATGCTTGCAAAGAGCATTTTCACAATTATAATCAGTAATGGTTGATGAATGGAATTTGGGGTTGAGCACAACAGGAATAGAATATAATCTGGCTCAAGGGTCAACACGGTTTTTCAGTCTAACACTGAAAATGTATGAGGAAGGTGGATAACTGTTCTGAAGAGTCATGTTGATGTAGTTGTAGGTTTATTTGTTTGCAGTGTCTAAAAGCTCGCACAAGTAACATGGCACTCAGGAGAAAAGAAAATAAGGCGCTGCAGTGGGTGAGTGGTCAAGGATATGTAGGTAGATACCCTGTTGGTCCTCACTTGCTAGGAATACTTTGCTTATAACATGCTTTGTAATTACTTCTGAATTAATGTAAGTTGAAGAAATGATAGCTTGCTCTGTGGAACATAGAACTATCCTCTACAGTGAGATGAAAAGGGTACACTGTGGTCTTCAGGGAAAACATTACAATTAACTCTGGAAAAAAGTTGAAAGCAGGCTTAGAAGGATGTCTCCATTCAGTTGGCTGTGTTTGCTTTGGAATTAGAATTCTTAGGAATTAGTTACAGTTAAGACCACAGCATTCTAGTACTTTAGTGTTAAATATTTATCAAATTTCAGCTTCCCAGAAAGAACTTACTTCTGTAAGTTTTAAAATATCTTCATTTTTTCCATACATTTTAAGTGAAAGTGTATCTAATGTAGCTTTTTAAAAAATGTACAGTCAACTTTGCTTTTGTAACCTAGAGAAGAAAGCAATTATAATAAATTGTAAGCTTAAAATTTTTTGTTAAGTAATTCTTTGGGTTAATCATGAAAAGTTCATTTGAGATTCTCCTTGGTACCAGTTATAGGACTATATCCTCTTTTTCTTAACTTTTGGCACCGTTTTTTTCTTACTATATATAGAAGTATATTGACAAAAGGCTGGTAGTAAATAAACAGTGGATACTTGATGAGCTAATGAATAATTAAAAATCAAAAGCTAAAAGATACTGTGTTGAAAAAAAGTTGCCATAGTCAAATTGGAAAAAATTTAAGGCAGATTCTTACTTTGATTATAGGCATTTACCTTGATGACAGTTTAATTCTACTTTTGTAATTGCTTTTATCGCCCACTGTCTGCTCAGTGTAATAGGAAAGACATATATTCTGAGAAAGACAATCTATATTTATTTTGTGAGCACTCTGAATCTGTACTTCATCAAACTGTTGCATATGATATAAAAATGAATAAGAGGTTTTAATAGTCAAAGATACTAGCTACTTAAACTAAAGAATATTGTTAGAGCTTAAAATTATAAAGGAAGATAAAGTCTGTGTGGCTTTTTACTGCCCTTCCATTTTCATGCTAAAAAATTTTTGATGGCCTATATAAAAATGTGTTTAGACAATTAAGTTCTTTTTAGTTACGTGCTGAGATCAGCTTGTATTCTCTATAGCTAACCCAATACGAAACCTTTTCTGTGGAGAATGAGTCCATTTTCTGCAAAGTAATACAAAATCTACACAAATATAATTTTTGTAAAAAATATACAAAAATATAATTTCTTAGAAGAGGAAAAAAGGCATTCTATGCACATGCATTTGATTTTATTTATAGAAATATTTTAAAATTCATCAAAATAGGTCATATCTCTTACAACTTTAATTATAACAATAGTAACTGCAAGTAACAGGCACCTCCCATTGTGCTTTGCGGTTTCAGTTCTCTCAAATCAGATTGTAACATAGAGAGCAAAACCACCTTTCTGTTCAGGAGCCTAAGGTCTCATGCTACTAAGTTGCAGAATCAAGATTTGAGTTTGGGTCTGTCTGGTTTTGAAACTCATACTTTAACGCCTTATGTTTATTGTTACATTAATATTTGTTAAGGCATCCTGGCAGCTTAATTTTTGCTTTGAATTTATAATTGTTTTAAAAATAATTTCTCCCAGTACATTTTTTAATATATTTAAGTGCACCTGAAAACCCATGCTTCTAGAATAATTTTAAGGTAATAGACAGACAATAATGAATTACTGGTTACTTAAAGATGCCATTAAGAGTATCTTGTAGCCGGGTGTGGTAGTGCACACCTTTAATCCTAGCACTCAGAAGGCATAGGCAGGCGGATCTCTGTGAGTTCAAGGCCAGCCTGGTCTGCATAGTGAGTTCCAAGCCAGCTAAGGCTACAGAGAGACCCTGTCTCAAAAAGACAAGAGAGAGAGAGAGAGAGAGAGAGAGAGAGAGAGAGAGAGAGAGAGAGAGAGAGAGAGAGAGAATCTTCTTGTAATTCATGGCAAGTAAGGTATAGAAACTTCAGTTGGTGATTTGGCTCAGCAGCCAAAGATACTTGCTGTCGAGCCTGATATCCTGAGTTTGGTCCCCAGGACCCACATAGTGGAATCAAAGAACTGACTCCCACAAGTTGATTTTAGACACATGTACAAAAAAAATACATGTAATAATTTTTTAAAGGAAATGTTTAAATGCTTTGTTATAAGGAAAGGAAAGTGGTTGGGATATGACTCAGTTGTCGATGAGCATGCACAAGACCTGGATGCAGTTGCCACCATCTCCCTCGCTCTCTCTCACACATACATGGAAAGGCTATTTTGTTTAAAATACTTACCCAATCAGTAAGTGAGGTCGGTCTGCCTCCTGTCAGATACTTAGAAGTAATGAACACTGGCAAAGAACATGGTGTGCACAGTGACTTCCAGTGACTTAGCAGCAAGTCGTACAGATTTTCAGTGTTTTACTTATCTATTTATTTTGCCTAATGTGAGTTTGTAATAAAAACTTTTTGAAATGTATCTATCTGGTACAGTTTTTTTATTTGTTAGGTAGAATTTTCCCTGGTTGTAGGGGTTTGAATTTACTCCAATATTCTTGGATTCTTGTTTTGGTTTGTTTTCCGTATTCCCCACCTATCCCCTCACTTCTCAAGTGTCTCTGTCTTCCTCTTTTTTTCCTTTTAAAGACGTATTTATTTTTTCAGTGTGCTTTTTAAAAATGTATTTATTTTTATTTTATGTGTATTTTATGTGTATTGAGTTTTTTGCCTGCATGCATAAAAGTGCACATAAATGTTGTGTAATGGCCATGAAGGCCAAGAGGGCATCAGATCCCCTGGAACTGGAAGTACGGACAGTTGTTAGCTGCCATGTGGGTGCTGGGAACCAAACCCAGGGTCCTCTGCAAGAACAGCCAGTGCTATTAATGGCTGAGCCATCTCTGTAGCCCTGTACTCTTTTTAAAGATGTTGGTTGGAAAACAACTGAGTGAAGAACTTTGATTACCACACTGTTTTGTATATTTGTTTCCCTTCTTTCTGCAGATTTCTATGGGAAGCCACTGCCTCCCCTGGCTGTGCGACAGAGACCTAATGGTGATGCTCAGGATGGGATCTCATAACCAGATCAGATGGATTAGCCTTCTTAATATCAGCAAGGTGAACTGGGACCTTGTTTCCCAAAAGCAGAAAACCCCTGACCATTGATGACTGGGCAAGACAACAGTAATGATTTCAGGGAGGAAAGAATAGCCAAGAGCTTGACCTGATAATTTACTTCTTCATGTCCTCTGTGGTTAAAAAAAAAAAAAAAAAAAAAAAAAAAAGGAGAGAAAATGGCCAGTAGCTGAGAAGAGCATTTGGCCAAGTTAGCAAGAAGTAGTGTTGAGTCTTTGGTTTATACATCCCCATTCTTGGGCATATTCCTGAAGGAAAACCTCCTCAGAAATAGAGCCAATGGACTCTGCACACCTTATTATTTAATAGTCTGTATTTCTATATATTAAACATTTTATAAGGCAGTGTACATGAAGGGGAAACTCATGGGAATTTATAACCTAAATTTTAAACTATTTTTATATTTTTCTAAAATTTTTAAGTTTATTTTATTGATTATGCACTTTTCTACAGATGCTTTGTTTAAACTGGATATAAAGTTGATTTACTTGACAGACATGAACTATACGAGCAGGATGTGTTTAAATGGCTTGAGGTATGTTTTATGATAGCATTGTTCTTAAAGTGTACATCCTATTTTGACATAACTTTCAAATAATTACTATTTAAAAAAGCAAGTTTTCAGACCTTTATTCTACCAAATTACGTGATTTGAAAGCAGTCCCTGAGGAGGAGAGAGTTCTGTTTTGTTGCTTTTTTTTTTTTTTTTTTTTTTTGTTGCTGATGATCTCAAGAAATGCTAAGACACTTGAAGTAAGCCTTCTTAGTCTAAATTTAAATTAATAAAATTGAGTCCTGGAAGATATTACTAGAAATCTTAATAAAGCCCACTTTTAGAGATTGCACATCTCAGAGGTCAGGGTGCTCTCTGCCATGTCTTTGTTCTGTTAGAAGCTTTGGGGACTGTTCACAGTCATCCAGATTCTTTGATGCCTTGATATTAAAGGCAAAAAGACTGAAAAGGCTACTACAGGTGTAGAGATTTCCATATTTTCCCTCACAAATAGCTTGAGCACTACAGCAATACAAATAAAGATGTTAGCTCAAATAACTTTATAATATAAAGAAATATTTCCAACCCGATATCTGAATTTAAAATGATAGCACTTGCTGTGCACTTGAGTGCCATCCATAAAGATTCTCTGTTCATCTGCCATTTAGTAAAATTTCTAGATACATATTTTAAGTAATGGATTCATAATATAACATTTAATTGAAAACATGCCATTAAGTCAAGGTGAAGGTAATATAAACAGCAGAATTTTCATATCCCCTCTTAAGATGGGCACTTTATACTGACAGTGGACATATACTGATTTCTGGGCATAAGCCCAAGGTAGAGTACTATGATTACTTACTTTTTAAACGTTTACAGCAGGTTTTGTTCACGCCTTAGCTCACTGGACTTTCAGCAGTCAGGTGGCATTAGGCTGGTCAGCACTCAGTTTCTTTGAATTTCTACATGGGACCTACTTAGCACACTGTGTTTTTACATGTAACTTCTTATGAAAACCCATGCACAGAATTTGGCAGGGGCTCAGGTGAGGAGAGGTACCTCAGCAAGTTAGGATGCAAACTGTGACCTGTAGTTTAGAGAAGAAGTGTTCATCTTTTGGTTACTTTTATAACATTTAAATTAATGTTTAAACTCATACTCTGCTGTCTTTTAACATTCTGGTTTGGGAATAAAGATGTTTTAGAACGTTTGTTTCCTGTAGTGTACAGTAATTACCCACTATTTCATAAAAATGATTTTGAAATTAAATGTAATATAAATGGAATCAATGTTTTATATAGCTTTCTCAAAAATTGTTTTCTTAATTCACTCTAAATATTCTTTTCAAGATGTTTCTGTGGGATTTTAACACTTACAATTTTAACACTTTATGGGATTTTAACACTTAAATGCCTATTTTATTATACACTACACTTTCATTCGTATGAACTATAACATTTTCACACAATAAAAATAATTTATACCAGTATGCTGTTTCTCTTTTCATTTGTTGGTTTTAAATGATTTGCTTTAGCTAATCAGATTTTTTTTATAATATTACTGTACAAAGACAGTTAAATTGATGGATTAAAATAATGTACTTTTGGGCTGGAAAGATGGCTCAGCAGTTAAGAACACTGGTTGTTCTTGCATAAGACCTGGGTTCAAATCCCAGCACCCACATGGCAGCTAACGACTGTCCATAACTCCAGTTCCAGGGGATCTGACAGCCTCTTCTGTCCTCCACAAGCACTGCATGACATGGGTGCACTTACCTACATGCAAGCATAACACTCATACACATAAAAATAATAAAATATTTAAAAAAACCATAGTGTGCTTTTTCTTATTTTACATGAAAACCTTTTCTCTATAAGGATATAAGTGAGGAAACCCTGCTGTGATTTTTGTTTCCCCTATATTACCTCCAGTGTCTTGTTAAAGCTACTGGCCAACAGATATATTTTTACCTATTTAAAAGAAAATTATGTGTGCCTTTATATGGAAAATCATATGTATATACTATATATACTAATATATTTGCATATATACATACTTATATCTGACATATACTTAACTGATGTCAAGTACTGAAGTGCACCAAGAAGCTGTGCTAGAAGAGCTAACAGAATTTTTTAAGAGATGTTGATTGCATCTTTTCCTCAAAAATTTCAACTATTTTTGTAATTTGGTGTATTTATATAATGAGGGAAGCAAATTTATATTTTTTGTATGACTTCTTTAAGTGCCATGTTTTCTTCCATCTTAAAATCAAATGCTGTTGTAGCCAAATTAGAATCTAGAATTTACTCACTATATAAAACTATGAACAGGCCAGAAAAGTTCACCTATAGAAAATGGCATCGAATCTTATATTTTTACCAAATATTCTCGAGCTATGCAAAAACATTTTGAGGACTGGAGAGATTTCTGAGTGGTTAGAGCACTTGTTGCTCTTGTACAAGATCTGAGTTGGGTTCCTAGCATCCATTTCTGGTGACTCCCAACTGCCTGTATCTCCAGCTCCAGGAGATCTGACATCTTCTTTTGGCCTCTGAGGGCATGCACACTCTTGTGCACACCCCCACTTCCACCCCTCAAACACATCATTAAAAATAAACCTTTTAAAAAATTATTTTGATTTGATGCTCAGAATATTCATTCTTTCCCATTTCAACTAAAGAAACCCATGCTTCTAGGTAAAGGCTCTGCAAAACCTGCAGCTCCTTATAGAAATAAACCTTCAGCTTATGCATTTCATCACCCTTGGCTTTTTGTTGCTGATGTATTATTTTCTTTCATTTTTGTTTTTTGAGACAGGGTTTCACTATGTAGATCTGACTCTGTAGACCAGGCTGGGCTTGAACTCACAGAGATCCGCCTGCTTCTGTCTGTGTCTGTTTCTGCCTCCTGCCCCTCCTCCCCTGCCTCCCAAGTGCTGGGATTAAAGGCATGTGCTACCATGCCGAGCCATCCTTGGCTTTAATACCTGAGTATTTCCTCTAAATAGAGGGCATATTTTATTACAGATTCTGTGACTACTTATTATTTATTGAGAAATATATTCCAGCTGATGGAAGGAGCAAATTCAGAATTGCAAATCTTAAAGTAGAGCAGAGATTATCAAATAGTGGTAATCCTGGTGTTTTGTAGAAATAGAAGAGTAGGAACTTAGTGTTTTTCAGAAAAAGGAGAGGAAATAAGAAATGCATTTCCTTTAACCAAGTGGATCAGTTTATAACTAAAGGGGAAATAAAGTGTTTATGCCCTAAGTTATAAATTCATTTTATGCACTGATGTGGAAACATAATGTATGATACATGTGAGTTAATCAGTGGTCTCCAAATGTTTGTTACTGTGTTATCAACAAACATTTTAATATTCTTCTGTACTTGTTATGATTAGTTAGGAGTGGCATAAATAAGTAGCACCAACTTCATGGGCTGAACAGATCTTATTTTCTCTGAAGGCTGTAAGTCTAGGTCAAAGTGCTAGCAAGACTGGCTTACCCTAACGCTTCTTACTCTAGCCGCTAGCTCACAGTGCTCACTGCCTCTTGTCCCTAGCATGTCCCAGTGTGTGTATCTCAATGATTGTCAGTTACACTGGGTTAGGACTCATCTGCACAGTGCCATTTTTACCTAACTACCGCTTTTAAAGGTCATCATAAGTGGAGACACTGAGGATTAATGCTTCAACATGGAAATGTTGCAACAGCAAATTCCAGTCTGATAGCTATAGGTACATGTTATGCATGGCATACATTTTATGCCCCCCTTGAAATGGAATTTCATAACAAGTAAAACAATAAAAATAGAAGTCATATTTACTCTCTACTTGCCAGCAGTGTGGATTGTCTGCTGGGTTTTATATACACTACCTGGACCACTAAAGTAATAGGAGTGTCACCTGAACTTAGGGTCCAAGGGTGTTTGAACTGTGTTCTCTAGCCTTGATTACAGGTGCCCCAGTTTTTTTCTGTCATGTTTTTGAAGGGTCAAAGAGCTCTCAATGTCAGACTGCTTTACCTTTTATATCTTAAGACCTTTTGGACAACATGGAAGGAAGAGCTTTGAGGCATGGTTTGTATAAGTATGAAAATTCATAAAACTGCTAAAATAAGAGAGATGGCTATAAAATATATTCATCCAAAACATTTCTTAGATTAGCTGATTTAGTGTTTAAAAGGCTCAGATCAAAATAAAATCTTCATGCCTACTCTAAATTTGAGGCCAGCCAGGTTCTACATAGCAAGTTCCAGGCTAGGCAGAGCTGTATAGAAAGATCCTGCCTCCAAAACAAAACAAAACAACAAAAAATCCTGCCTGTCAGTTATTATTGTCAGTTGAGTCTTTCACATTAGCATTAAAAAGGAAAAAAAAAAAAAAAAAAACACTAGGCAAGCCTTTAATTCCAGCACTCAGGAGGCAGAGACAGGTGGGTCTCTGTGAGTTTGAGGGCAGCCTGGTCTAATAGTTCCAGGCTAGTCAAAGCTACATAATAAATCCCTTTCTCAAAAAATAAAACAAAAAATAATTGGAAAAAGAAACTAATTAGTAATGGGATGTAGATCATTTGCTGTTGTGGTTGTGTGACATGCACTAAATCCTGGTTTTAATCCCCAACACCACATAAACATGGCATGGTGGCGTACCACACGTATCCCAGCACCTGGGAGGTAGAGGTAGGAGAATCAGTTTAGTGTTGTCTTTAGGCTGGCCTACATGAGACACTGCCTCAGTATCAACAATAAAATACACTAATGTAAATGCTGGTATTTAATGTCATGTCTATTTCTTATCTCATGTCTGCACTGGTTTAAAACAGGTCCATGAATAGTTTCTTTTACTAAAACTGCAGAATTTTATTCTTCAGTAGGTATTTGGGATGAGAGGTAAATGTACTAACATTCTTATAAAATATTAGATCTAGGTGGATGATGAGCTTAAATATAAAAGATCAGAGGCTGGAGAGATGACTCAGTGGTTAAGAGCCAGTATTGCTCTTGCAGAGAACCAGCACTCAGGTCAGTTGACTTACAAGTATCTGTAACTACATTCTAGGGGGATCCTGGCCTCTGTGGGCAGCTGCACTCAAATGTGCACATACCCACATACATAAAATAATTAAAAATCAATTTTTGAAAAGAATGAAAAAAGATCAAACTAATGAAAAGAAAGGATGAAACAACAGAATTGTCCTCATCTGTGGGAGAAAATACAGATACCTGAGAAAATCAGAATCAATGAAACAACCAGTGTCCCATAAATTTAGTTAGGCTGGGTGTGATGGTGCACACCTTTAATCTCAGCACTGGGAGACAGAGGCAAGAGGATCTACATAGCCAGTTCGAGGCCAGGCTAGGTCCTCGTAGTGAGACCCTATCTTGAAAACGAAAACCAGAAACACAAAGTTTAGAGTTGTTTAACATTTAAGGGTTAAGTAATTTTAAGAAAAATTGGGAATACACTTTAAAATGTGACATTGTTAAGATTAGGACACTAGATGAGCACACATGAGCAGGTAACTTAAAAAGAAACAGAGCTAATAAGATTTGAAAATCTATTCTATATACCTAAAATTTATGATTATCAGAATTTCAAATTAATCAGAAAATATCTTTAACTCAGAAAAATCAAAATAGATTGTCACAAAACTGACCTCTTTCCAAGTCCAACACATTCCCCTAATATGTGAATCTACTTCCTGGCTTTCTAGGTGTGCATTGCAAATGTAAAACTAGAGTATTCAGTAGTTGAGGCATTTTATAATGAATATAGAAGATACATGAAATCTCTCTAAACATACCAGCTAAAAGTAGACCAATGACTTTTCCACAAACTTCAGATGGTATTCATTGAATCATTTTAATACTGAATATTTTATTTTCTTTCGCACCGAATCTAAATTCTATCAAGATGCTTTTTTAGATTACTGAGGAACTTGTTTAAACATACTGAGCTTTAAATCACAGTGGTTAAGAGACTAGCACCTATTACATATACCTCTACTTAAATTTTGAACAAGGTCCATCTCAAAATGATAAATTACACGGGGCCACACTGTTAAAACTGCTGAGTTGTTACCAGAGAGCATGGAGAAAGGAACACCAACCACACTGACTGGTTGGTGTAATCAACACCTTCCTGAGAATCATCTACATCTGTACTAGTGAAGGTGGGTTGAGGAGGCATAGTGGGTCCTCTTTGGCCCGTCTTGGATCAGTGCTCGATTATAACCACAATAATCAGGGCAGTGAAACTATATTAACAGCGAACTTTGGGGTGCTGTTCGGTAGTGTCATTGTTAAGCGTTTTACACATGTATTTCAATCTCACACAAACTCGATTACTTTTCTAGAGCCTTTCAGGTTAACGGGGGTCATCAGACTTGTAGACTAGTTGTGCCTCCAATTATACACTGATGACAGAACGTCACGTGGTGCCAGAGATCTCTTCGCGAGCCCACACAGGCACAGTTCCCGCGGCAGGTGGCTGTTACAGCTTTGGCCACCCAGCCTTGCCCCTGGGCCCAGCGCACCGCGCACGGCCAGCTTCCGCAGCCCAGAAAAGGTCTTCGCAGGTCTCCCAGCTACTGAACTTCCCCGCGAGATTTTGAGACTGCAAAGTAGGATCTCGCGAGAACTGGAACCGGAAATGTGGCTATAAACACCCTTCCGCGGATCCCGGAAGTGTGGCTCTCTGTTCTGTTCTCAGTCTTGGCGTGGGCCTTCTCCGAGCGTTCTTCCGGGGCTGGGGCTGGACCATGCTGACTCCGGTGAGACCGGAGAGACGGGATGGGCTGGGTGGGGGCTCCACGCTGTCTTGCTCCGGAACCTTGTTCTGCGGGCCGACCGGATCTTGAGCGTCCCCGGCATCATCCCGGGGACTCTGCTTAGTCCCTCCGGCCCAGGCATGCGCACTCCGGGGTTGAGCCTGGGTTGGCCCGCCCGGCAGAAGCTCCAGCCTCTTTGCACCCAGGGGAATTAGAACTGCAACACCTCCTGGGCCCTTGGTGCACTTTCTTTGGCGACTAAGTGAAACAGTTGTTGGAATTCGAAGTTTATTTGCTTCAGTAAGCTTTGTTTTGGAAAGTATTTCAGGTTTACAGACAGGTTGCAACGATAGTCTTCTCGTGAGCCTTTCTCAAAGTACCCATCTCATGCCAACATACATCCAGTGTAGTTAAAATTTTAATGCCTTTCGACATTTCCTTAGCATAGATTCACGTTTGACCTTATTGGGATAATAATCACTTTTAGAAATGTTCTTTGCATAAGTAGGCGGAGTATCAGTCACACAATTTTATTACAAGGTACTGCAACCATTGGAAGAACCGGAGTCTTTTTAAAGTGTTCTCCAAACTCAGAAACCCCACCTTGCTGAGGAGGTATTGGGCTTTGATGGCTGCTTGGCAAGAGAAAGTTTTCTTCTGGGATGTAACCCTTGGTAAATTGCCCTTGCTCCAGGAGATGGCCCCTTACACCCATAAACAGCAATTGGACTCTGGGTTAAAAAAGCAAAAACAGGAAGTTGGGAGTGGAGGGGGAGTTTTGGGAGGAATTGGAGGGGGAGGAGTAGGGGATGGATACCATCGAAGTACATTGTATATACATGTATGAAATTCTCGAAAGGTCAATATATTTAAAGACGTATTCTAAAAATCACGTTAATGCTAAGCTTAAATTTCATGTTATCACAGTGTTTTCAGCAACTTTTTCTTACTATCTTAGCTGAAAGCAAAATCAGAGGGGAAGCTTGCAAAACAGATTTGCAGAGTTGTGTTGGATCATTTTGACAAACAGTATTCCAAAGAACTCGGGGATTCCTGGAATACAGTAAGGTTAGTATAATTCATCTCTTGATACTCTGTGACAGGACAGTGGAAGCATGTATTCCGCCTTTTGATGAGGTGTGTAGTAGCCTTTTGGGTGGAAGGATGTAGTGAGGAAGAAGGTAAAGGATTCAAATCCTGGCTGTGCTCTCCTACTTGAGCCGTAGATATGAGGCACTAAAGAAATAGATTAGCCGATAGAGTAGTGAAAAGTGGAGAAAGGAAACTTTCCAAGAATAGTAAAAATTAACTCTCTCCTGTAGCAATTATTTCCATCTGCTAAATGGGAATGTACAACATTTTAACAAAATCAGTGCGGTAGCAAAACATTTAAAGCTCTGAAGAACTTTGACCACTCTCTGAAACATTCAGAATATACTATAAATTCTTAAAGCAATGTCTCTATCTTAGCTAAAGTCATACCTTATTTTGAAATCATATTCCCTGTTAAGTCTGTGAATCTTGGACACATGTATATGGACAGACCAATCTAAATGTATTTTACAAACATACATTTAATACAGAAAAGTCGTAAATGTGGGTGGGCAAAATGGCTCAGTGATTTAAGGTGCTTGCCACCAAACCTGACAGCCTGAGTTCAACTGACTCCTGCAAGTTGTCCTCTGAGTCCACACTGACCTATCACCCACCCCCAGAAATAAATGCAATAAATATTTTTTTTAAGTGACAGACATGCTTTATATATTTGGTGAGTTTTGGTCTTGATTGAAATGACAGTGAACAGGCTTTTGCACAGAGTGCCTGATACAGTATATACAATACCCGGGAGTACAGAGAGCAATGCAGTCCTTATGCCTAGCATGCTCTAGTCTTTTGCTCTTGGCAGAAGTGAATGGGGGGAGGGGCATGGTTATAAAGATGGTAAGTGCTACTATAGAAGTAGGCAAGGATCATAGCATATTTTGTCACGTGTATGAGTGCCAGGGAAAGCCCAATCTTGGTGACTTAGTAATTAAATTTGCAAAATAAGCAAGACATTACAGGCTGAGGTACACTAGTGGGTTTTGAAGGGCAAAAGCCCGATACATTTTGCACAGGGGGGATAAGAGTTATGTGGCTATAGATAACTGTGTGGAACTTGGCTCAAACAGTAATTTCCCAGATGACTGATTTATTCCATTTCAGAACTTGGATTAATTCAGTAGGTTTTTCTCCTTTACAAAGGACAGCTTTAAGCATTTTTTTTCTTTCTTTCTTTTTTTTCGGTCTTTTTGAGACAGGGTCTCCCGGTAGCTCCAGCTGCCTGGAACTTACTCTGTAGACCCGGTTGGCCTTGAACTCAGAGGGTTCTCCTGCCTCTGCCTACCGAGTGATGGGATTAAAGGCATGAGCCACCATGCCCGGCTTAAGCATTTTTTAAAGAACAAACATAAGGTTTATTAAAAAAGATAATGAAGTCTGAAGCTGGTCAAAGGTAATTTTAGGACCTTAAACTATTTAGGAAACTTGTAAGTATTATAATATGAAGACACAATATATAGTTATTCCAGTTGAAATAGTTGTCTTACCAGAGAAGAAAGAATAGTGAAGTATATAATAAATTCCTGAGATTTTTTAGTATGCAAAGGTATTCATATGGAAAAGGCCCAAAGAACCATATATCTTGCATGCATATTTTATGTAGACAGCACCTACTTAAGTATTCCCAAGAACAAACTTTTGAGGTATTGTTGCCAGTTTTTCTTCTTGAGGATGTATGTAGAGCTTAAGTAATTTGGCCAAGTTCATTGAGCTAGTTAGTAGCAGGGCTGGAACTTTAACCCAGTATGTCTGGCTCAAGGTCTCACAGTACTAACCCTACTGCTTCTTGTATCTGTGATGTAATTAGCATACCTGGGTGATTGAAACAAAAGATTTGCAAGAAATGTTTCAGCTGGAGAATTTTTAGTAACCTGGCTATTCATACCCTGTGGTGAGTTGATTTTCTTAGACTACCTAGAAAAGCTTAGTAATTATTATTTGACACTGAACAAAAGGAGCAGTGGCCCTCAAAGCCGGTTAAGCAGCTGCGCCTTCTGCTCCATCTACCTTTTTGTTGGGATTTCATGGTAATTTAAGTTTTGGGTAAATTATGTGCTAAATATGCCATGGGTCTCTCAGAACATAGAAGATAGCATAGCAAAGTAAGAACAGAACCACGTGTTTGTTTCATAACTATTTGTAAACATAATGTTGTGCTTTAATAAAGTAAGCCTTTTTACTTTCAGGATTCTTCTCCCTCCCCCACATCTAGAAAGTGATTTACATACTTTCTTGTACATTTCTCTAGGAGTGGGGCAAGTTTTCAAGTTTACCCTAATTCAGCTTTTGCTCTACTTGTTTCCTGCTTGTTCTTCCAGGAGATCTGTTCGTAGCATGACTTTAAACTTTTATCCACGTGCTATTTTTAAATAATTGAATTTTTGTGAATTGTGTATATATTTTAGTCATATTTAGACCTGTCCCCTATCTGCACACCTCTTATAGTTGCCCCCTGACTGGTTTTCATGTACGCTGTCATATATATGAAGACCTTTCCAGCAAAGTTTGTGTTCCCAAATGTCTTTCAGTGTGTATCCATCCTCTGAAACCTTGTAAACCTGTCTAACATCGCATCCTCAGAGAAAACCAACTCTCCCTCTCCCAGTAGTTATCAGTTGCCTATAGTTCCTCAGCTGAAGTTGGGGCTTATTATCCCCTTACCCATTTCTATACTGGGATTTTGTCTGACTTAAGCTTTCATGGGTCTTGTGCATGCTGTTACCATTGCTCTAAGTTCATATGTTACCTTCCCTGCTGTCTGGAAAACTGGTTCCTTATAGTCCTCCACCACCTCTGGCTCTTAATAGTCTTTCCGCCCCCTTTTCTGCAATGGTCCCTGAGCTCTGGGTGGCCCAGGTTTGATGTAGATGTTCTATTCAGGAAGAAGCACTCTGCAGTCTCTTGTTCTCTGCACTTTGTCCAGTTGTGGTTTTCTGGGTTAATCACCATCTGTTGTGTGAGGAAGCTTCACTGGTGAGTGTTGAGAGGTGCATTAATATTCTTTTTGCCCCATGTACTGATATGTTCCTGAGCCTTAGGTATAGAGGTTGCATTGTAGATGTGTCACTTAGGGCTGGTCACAGACACTTATTTTCTGGTTTGATCAGTTGTTGAATTTTGTAGTAATCTCCATGTATTGCAAAAAGAAAATAAAAGTGCCATTACTGTACCTGTAGAGATTATTTGCTGGGCTGGTCATTGTTGTGGTTCTCTTTGAAGTTTGCATACTGTTACTATGAGAGCTAGTCTTCAAGAAGGAGGCTTCCAGATCATTTCCAGCTAGATTTTTCCAAATTTTGTGTCCGAAGTCTGTCCTGTCTTCAGCAATTGGGTCTTAACCTTCAAGTTCTGGGAGGCAATCAAGGGCTGTGGCGATAGCCTGAGTTATTTTGAGACTCTCTTGGACTACCCTGAACAACAGCTCAAAGGGAGGTTTCCCTGGCCTAGCACTGTCATTTTTGATATATTGCCTTCAGCTATACACATACACTCATATAAATATAAATTAATGTATTTTAATATAAAAATATGTATGTTTTCCCATAGGCTTTTGGACATTTCCTTCTAGTTTTTATTTGTCTCTCTCCCTGTATAACCCTCCCTATTCATCCCTTCCCCCGGATTAAAATATCCTCTTATTTTCACCATCTCCCCCTTGATAACACCTGTCTTCTACTATCCCCCTCTCTTGAGCTCCTTCTTCCCCTATACCATAATGGTTCCTTCCATTTTCCTGGCTCTTGTGGTTACATCAGGATATATGCTCACATCTAAGAATTTGGAGCTAAGATCCACAAATGAGAGATCTTTCTCTTATTTATCTGAGACTGTTACTTCACTTACTATAACTCTAACCCTAACCCTAACCCTAAATCTAATTTTAACTCTAGCTGTAGCTCTAAAACTAATGCTAACCTTGACATTGACCCTGCACCAAGCCCGGTTACCCTAACATTAGTCCTAGCCATAACCCTAATCTGACCTTGACCTTTGAACCTTATCCTAACCTAAGCACTAATCCTATACTTAACCATAGGCCTAGTCCTAACCTTAACTGTAACCTAGGCTCAGCACTAGCCCTAATCCTAACTTGAACTATAACCTTAACCTAACTCTAGTCAAGGGCCTAACCCTAACCCATACCCTAGTCCTAGGTCCAACTGTAATCCTGACCCTGATGCTGACACTGAGTAGGACCCTATACCTAACACTAATATACCTAACCACAGCACTACTACTAACTATAAGTGTAACTCTAAACCTAACACTAGCTCTAAGGCGAAACCTAACCCTCACCCTAGCCCTAGAACTAGTGCTCACACCCTAACCTGATCCTGACTCTAACCCTGATCCTAACACTAATCCTAACCCTATCCCTAACACTAAGCCTGTCCCTAACCCTAGCCACAGAATAAGACCTAACCCTAGAACTCGCCCTAACACTAACCTTGAAAATTTTAAATTTAATTTACAGTATTAACAGTCACTGCTTAGCAGCTTGTCCTCATCACTGTATTAGGAAGGTCAGGGGAAGAATAGAATAGAAAGTAAGGTTGAAGGAAAGAATGTCACAGAAAAGTTTAAAAAAGATCGTAGTACCAAATAACAAATGTTCAAATACATCATTTTCAAGATTTTCATTTACTAGATGTAAAATTTTTAAATGCTTGAGTTTTGTTAAAAATTGTAATTGTGGGATTAGGGGAGGGACTTTATGGTATACCTCAATGTACTCATGCACTCACTGATGGAGTGCATACTTAGCATTTATGAAGCCCTAGGTTTAATCCCAGGCACCAAAAATACAATAGTCAAAAAGTCTCTGACTGAAACTAATTTTTTAATTTACCCAGAAGCATAAGTATCAGTTGGTTAGAGAAAATTATGGCTTCCCATATGAAGGAAGAATGGGCCAAGAGGCTGCATACTAGTATAGTACAGCATCATTGACTTGCTTAGCATCCAGGCACATGTGTAGCACGTGTTCAGTTGTACTTAGTGTTGGTCTTTACTCAGCTTTGCTTAATATTTGATATCCTATAGAAATTTAAACATAAACGTATTTTACTTTATTGGTAAATAGTGTCCATAGCATATAGCCAAAGCACAGTATGGATTTAGAGAATGAGCTAATGAATCTTAGCCAGACGACAGCAGGGGCTTAGCATCTTATGGTAAGAACAAGAAACATGAGACAGAAAGATTATAGGCCCTGCATGTTTTACAGTGGTGAGCTCTTTCACAAAATTGGTCCCCTTCACCTTTGAACCTTATCCTTCCTTTTCAGCTTGCCTTTCTCTAATTCTACTATAGCTGAAAAAAGCACTTACATACCATACACAATGAAAGCCATGCTTTCCCATCCTGACATCTATGCAGCATTTCTTTAGAATGTCAGAATCCCCATATGTCAGAGACTTGGGATGTCTGTGTCAGGGTTTAGAAAGTTAGTGTGAAATTCTTTGACAACTGAGATGTTTTCCAAGGATTGATTTCAGCAAAATAAGAAGCCCGAAGAGAATTCCTTAAAATATTTTTGTGATGGATCAGTAACAGATTTGAAGACATAACTCAGAAGAATTCAAGGAGAGAAACGTGGCAAATATTTTTAATTTTATAAAATGTATTTGAGGGGCTAGAGAGATGACTCAGCAGTTAAGAGCTTGTATGTGTATAATGTATTGCCTGCGTGTATGTAGGTACACCAGTGTCATGTAGTGCCCACAGATATCAGAAGAGAGTATCAGATTCCCCTGGAACTGGAGTTACGGACAGTTGTAACCACTGTGTGAGTGCTGACTCATTATTAGATAACTTTTCATCCAGTTTGGAGCATAAGAATGTGAGACACATTCATAAAATTTGTAGTGGCTTTCCCAGATTGCACTTTGGGGTCTGTCTTAAAGCAGCAGTTTCCAGAGAGTGGAGAACAGAGGCCATCGTATCACCTGCAAAGAGTAGAAATGAGAACTTCAGGCCCTGGAGCTGTGGAGATGGCTCAGTGGGTAAAAGCACTTACGCACAAGCCTGACCTTGGTTCAGATCCCTGGAACCCATGTAAAATACTGGATTTAGTAACGCACTTCTGTAATCCCAGCACTCCTAGGGCAAGATGGCAGGCAGAGACAGGAGAACTGCCTGAGTTAGGGCCAGCTAACCTGGAGGACCATAGTGCAGCCTCAAAAACAACAGAGACACTGCCTTAGGTAAGGTAAATGGAGAGTGAGAGCTGACTCCTGAGACCTCCACGTGGACACTTTAGCACATGCCCGCCTGCACCTGTGCACATACACACATCTTCATATACACATAAATAAATCACCAGTTTTCTTAAAAAAAGAATTCAGAGCCAGGCCTGGTGGAACACGCCTTTAATCCCATTAAACCCAGCACTCGGGAGGCAGAGCCAGGCGGATCTCTGTGAGTTCAAGGCCAGCCTGATCTACGTAGTGAATTACAGGACAGCTGGGGCTACAGAGAGATCCTGTCTCAAAAAGACCAAAAAAAAAAAAAAAAAAAAAAAATTTCAGATCCTATCCTGCTGACTCGGTAACTCTAAGCCTAATCAACCCAGCAACCTTGTGTTTTTTTATAGTTCCATACTGAATACAGAAGTTCATATTCTATAAAGTAACTAATGGGGATGCTCCATCATAGTAAGCAAAGGAGAAAGCAGTTCGCCTTGTAGGTGTAAATTGAAATTCACATGGCACACATGAGTCGCAGGTGTCACATTCCATCCAGCCATTTCTCACATAGCAACTCCAGACTGGGTAGCAGCTGGAATTTATTTAATTGACCATGGTTAATGAGGCTCCCAAATAACTCAGCCAGAAAGGTCAGCTAGTAAATAAATTAAATGTTTCCTGCTGCATCAGCTGTTGGTTGTTGTGAGCTTGTGATTGTCAAGAGACCTAACTGTTGGATGGAATGCAAATCTAGGAATGTAAAACTGCCAGGGAGTCCATCAGTGATCTTTTAAGTCGGCCTTGGATCTGTATCATGTGAGCCACTCTTCGCCTCATTAATTTCATTACGGAGGAGTTCACTGTAGTTGGCTTTTCAGACCTTTTATCTTCATCAGAGGAAAGCTTAGTACTCATTCCTTCAAACACATTTTTTTGTGATAGTATTTTCCCTTCTAATACAAATAGTTCCTGGCTTTAGATTTGTTCTTTAAGGAAAACACTCCTTGTGCAAATACTGATAGACAAAAATGTATTTTTCCTGAATTTTATATAATTTTTATATATTTGTATATGCTTGAGCCTGCTTGAATTTATGTGCAACGTGTGTGCAAGAATCTTAGTTAATCAAAAGAGGGTGTTGTATCTCTGGAAACTGGAGTTACAGGCAGTTGTCATCTTCCATGTGGGTGCTGGTAACCAAACCTGGGTCTTCTGTAAGAGCAGTATGCACTCTTAACCACTGAGCCGTTTCTCCAGTCCTGAAAAAAGTACTTTTTGAAGCAAACACAGTTACTTAACTTCTATGCAGGTGGTGTTTGGAGAGCAAGATTTTCTGTAAGGGCTATTGAGGCTGAGCTAAGTCAGGTGTTCCTCTCAGGTGTACAGTTGAGGCTGGCAGGCTGTAGAGCTCACAGGATCCACCTGTCTGCCCCCACCTCAGTGCTGGGGTTACAGGCATGCATAGCCATGCCCAGCTTTTTTTTTTTTTTTTTTTGAGAGTTGATCTTTTTTTATGTCATGGAGTATATAGAAATAGTCCTCACGCTGAAGCAGAAAAGATCTTCATTCATTCTCTCTCTCTCTCTCTCTCTCTCTCTCTCTCTCTCTCTCTCTCTCTCTCTCTCTCTCCTCTCTCTATCTCTCTGTATATATGTGTGTGCGTGTGTGTAGAGTACATAGGTGTTCCTATCAGCTTGTGTATGCGTGCATGATGGTGCATGTGTGTCTGGTGGTCAGAGGTTGATACTGGGCTTTGTCCCTAGTTGCTCTACAACTTATTTTTTGAGACAGGATCTCTAATTGATCCTAGAACTCACTGATGAAACAAGGCAACCAGCCAGTGAGCTCTAGGGATCCTGTTGTCTCCACCCCCAGTTCTGGAATTACAGATATGCACCACTGCACTTGGCTTTTATGGGTGGTACTGAAGTCCATCATGATGCAGAGTTAATACGTGCTCTGGAATGTGTTATTGAATATGTTAAAGCTGTAGTGAAATGCTGCTTCTAATCATGTGGTTATTTTTAAAAAAATGATAAAAAATATTAATCTAATAAAGATGCCCCCCCCCAAGATAAATGTTCTGTGCTCTGAATGTTTAGTCCATTAAAGAACTGGCTTTCCTCCTTGCTGCCCTCTCTGGTATCATACCAACCCTTGATGCTCTGTCCTGACATTGCTACTGATAGAATGCTAAACTCCAGACTTGAAATTTTTATATGGGTGCTGGAGATCTGAACTCAGGTACTCAATGCTTACAGAGCACCTGCTCTTACCCACTGTACCATTTCTCCAGCCCCTTGGAAATCTTAATATTTTAATCAAAATTCAAGTAAGCTATAATGAATAAAATACTTTTCGGTAAAGACAGGTTTATAACAGTGCATAGGTGGGCCTTGTTGCAGCTTTGTAAGGCAAAGAGAAGTTTAGGAAGAATGATTCTGTATTAGTCAGATTTTTTTTTTGTTGTGACAAAATAGCTTTTACAGAAAAGTTAAGGAGTGAAAAATTGATTTTGTTTATGAATTCAGAAGTGTCAGTCCTTGGCAGGGAAGGCTTGGTGGAATAGAGCAGCTTACATGGGGGCCAGGAAGCAAAAAAGGGTGGGAATACAGGAGGAGGCCAGGGCAAAATTTCCCTTCTGGAAATGTAACCCCAGTGGCTCACTTAGTCCAGCTAGGCCCCCTTCCTGCTTTTCATCACCTCAATTATGGCATAATAATATGAACCCATCAGAGAGTAATCTGTTGATAGGTAAGAGCCTCAGGATATACTTATCTCTGGAAATGCCCTCATGGACACATCCAGGGTGTGCTTTACTAATTTAGTTGTTTCTCAACCCAGTCACATTGACAATCAAGATTAACCATTACAAGTCCTGTCTGCAAAACACAGGTAAAGGAAATGCAAACCTAGGATCATAATTACTCTGTTAACAATATAAAATGGTGTTGGTTCATAATACTGATAGTCATTTGTCTCTCTTTCTGTTTTAGGAATGTACTAATATCGCCATCATTGTGGCAATATGCCATCCTCTTCAACCGATTCAATTACCCATTTGAACTGGAAAAGGATTTACTCTTGAAGGGCTATCACACACTCTTTCAAGGATCTTTACCCTCTTATCCTACATCAGTGAAGTGCTACCTCAGCAGAACTCCTAACCGAATGCCTTCAGAAAGACACCAGCTTGGACACTTGAAAAAGTACTACCTCCTAAATGCTGCTTCTCTTTTCCCAGTACTGGCTCTGGAACTGAGGCACGGGGAGAGTGTTCTGGACCTGTGTGCTGCCCCTGGGGGCAAATCGGTAGCTTTGCTGCAGTGTGCTTGTCCAGGTAATGCACTGTCCTCTTAGGAACTTGTGGTTGCTTTGTACCTGGATATTTCAAACACTGAAAATATATGAAGAGAAATGTGAGACAGTTTTTAGAAGTTAGGATGCCTGAAAACCAAGACACTGAGTAAGAATGGAAATCATAGTTGAGGAACTTAGTGTAAAAAGCATCACATGCCAACTTTGGGATTAAAACTAGATTTCATAAATGCAGATCTGTTAGATAATATGAGTACTGATAAGCCAATTATAGAGGATTTTTAAAATTTTTATTTTTTGCTTTCGGTGACTATTTTTGCTGGAGTTAGAATCTGGGACTTTTCTTAGGCTCAGCAAATACTCTACCATTGAGCGGCTTGTATTGATGCCATTGTCATACCTTTTAAAAAAACTGAAATCATTTTACTGTGTCATTAGGCCATAGGGTTCTAAAGCTGTTCTGTTCAATAGATACATAATGTGAAATATATATGTATTATACTACTTTCAGATAGTCTCATTTGAAAAAGTAGAAAGAGGTAAAATAAATTTGAAGTTATTCAGAGAATTGGGGTAAAACACCCTTGAGCACATAATCCAATAAAAATGTTTGAGATGTTTATATTCTCATTTTCTTAGAAGTCTTTGAAATTATTTTATTCTCTGAGTATATTTCAAGTACTCACAACCACATATGACAAGAGAACAAATACAGTATTAATGCAATAAGCTGTTTTGTAGTGACTTTATTATTAGTAGTAAAAAAGTGGTACAGTTTTATAAATTGAGTTATTCTAAAATAATAATTCTGCTTTATGGGAAATAGCAATGTTGCTTATTCTGAGCCAAATATAAGTGACTTTGGCTTGGGAACACAGTGAATGACATGTTCACCATAGAAATGATTATAAGAGCTTTTCTAGTCATGAAGCAGAACATCATAAATCAGTGCATTGATTGATCAGTTAGGTTGTGGGTGTGTTCAGAAGGAGGAACACAGACAAGTATAGAGGTCATGACAGGATTCAGTATTGTGTCCTTAGTGATAGGCTTCATGGAGCCTAGAGGCCTGTCAGACTTAAGAATACATTCAGAGAGTTTTATCTAGTATTCAAAAAGACAGATTAGATGTAGAGGTTGATAGTGAATGGCTCTTTTTAAAAGGAGCTAGATGTGGTTTTGGCTTTTGATGTATAACAAATTCCATCTCTCCACATTTAAGACCTTCTAGTGAGACAGTCTAGTGAGTCAGACAGTCTGAGCTCTTCATTATAGATCTTGTTTCTTCATACAATTTTATTTACATTTTTTAAAACAATAAGTCCATGGACTGGGGATATGTCTCAGTACGTAAAGAATTTACCATGCAAACATGAGAACCTAAGTTTGGATCCCCAGAACCCACATTAAAAGAAATTGCTGGGCATGTTGGGTTTTGCTTGTAATCCCAGCATTGAGGATGTAGACACCCGAGAATCCCTGGGGCTTGCTGGCCAGCTGCCCTTGCCCCAAGTTCAGCAAGTGACCCTGTATCAAAAAAATAAGATGGAGGGCGATAGATGAAGATACTTGACATCAGCCCCTCGCCTCCCTCCCTCTTGCCACATATACTCAGCCACATACACATATGCACCTGCATGAACGTGCACACTCACATATATCACACACATGTACATGCACACACAAAATAAGTATTTTACTGTAAATTATTTTCTTAATGATATAGGTAATCCTTTTGTTAAAATACAGATTTTTTTGGATGATATTATTGCAGGCTGAGGCAGAGGTCAGCATCGATTCTGTTTGGTTTTTCTATGATCTTAATAATCATTGTTCACACCGTTAAGAATTTAGAAATAGTGAGTGCTGTATGACTATTGTTTCATTGGTTCTTTATCCTCCTTCTGGGTTAGAACTGTAAGCCACCAGGTATATCAGGCATTGTTTCAGTGATCTCTTAGGTGAACACTCTTTAAAATTTGTTTTTACCTTCATCAGAGTATGTGCAAAGCCATTTCAATTACCTGCTAAGTTGTTACACTTATCTGCCAACTAAGAAACTAGTGTTATAACCTGTACCATTTTGATGTTCTGGAGATTTCTAAACCTGGCATAATTTACCTTCAGAGACTGGATGAGTGGGAAGCTTGCTTTTGTTTGTAAAATTGGTGAAATGCTATTTGGAAGGAGTTATCTTTAGGAAGTTGATGATCCGAAAGTGATTCTTTTAGACTCTCCAAAGGTACTGTTTTCCCCCAGGATATGCATGTTCCAGTTTGAAGACTAATTTATTTTTCCTTTCAGAACCATTTACTGTTGAAGTAGGTTTTTAAAAAATGAATCAGTTGTCCTTGGCTTTGGTACAAATACACAAGGTTTTTGTTTTTCTTTGTAAATATACAATTAACTTAGAGTTCTGATAAAAATCTGTGACTGAAGCTTCTTGTATTTTAGTGAAAGAAATAAAACAAGATTTATTAGTACAGTTCTCTTATTGTTTCAATAATTGAGCTGAGGTTTTACGGAATTATGTGTTATCAGGAATATTTATTTTACACTCACTTTTTCTATGTTCCTTGACAGTGTTCCTATATTGTTTCTTATAAGCTTATTAATGCTAGGTATAGAATTTTTAGTATTGTAAAAGATAGATGAGAATTACTGAATTCTGGTACTATTTTGACAAGATGGTATTTTAATCTCAAATCACCTTCATTCGTAGACTATAAATATTTTACACATTTGTGGTGGGGAAGGTGATTTGCTTAGGGACCCAAAGTCAAATGGATACATTCTAGGAGAATGTGGGGGAGAACAAGGCCAGTGAACTACCCAGCAGTGTTCCAAGTGAAATAGCTTTTCATCTAAGTAGGACTAATGTTAATGGTTCGCTCTGAAGTACTAATGTCTTCATGCTGATGCTTAAACCCCTATTAAGCTAGCCACAGTGTTCAGATGTGGAGTGCAGAAGCAGCACTAAGTAGTGTTTTTATAAGCAAAACTTAAAATGATGGCCACAAATAGTACAATTTATACACCAAATTTCTTTACACTGGTACTGAACATTATTCTAGGCAGTGAGGGTCATAACTTTGAATGATGCAAAAGCTTATGGTTTAGGGTAATTAAAAAATTAATAACTCTCTTGGAAAGTCTTTCCTGAACTACTTGTGTTAGGTGTATCCTCTTTTGGGTGGTAAAAATGATTATTTGGAACACATATGCCCCGGGCTGTGTTGATCACATTGCTTTTCAAATATGTTTTGTCATCTGTGTTTCTAACATTTTCTGTATGTATATTCAAATCTAAACTTCCAAGGGCTTAGAGGAACCTTGTGTGACTGGCTGGACTATATGACCTCAGGTACCTGCAGTGCTGTTGAGCTGGTGATTATTAACTGCATTTTATAGACAAAGTTAAGACAAGGGAATTAAATAAATTGCTTAAGGTAAATGGCAGAGCTGGGAATCTAGATTTTCTTTGTTTTCTTGCCACAGACCCTGTTCTGCGGCTTCCGTGAAACTGCACTCCTGATTTGTAGGTAAGCATAGGGTCAGGCTCTTATTTGCCTTTTTATCTGTAGCAACTAGGACTGTGCTCAGTAAACTTGAACCTTTTATTAAAGTGGTTTTTACTCTCAAATGTGTTTTAATCTAATGTCTTCTAAATTTTCGACAAACTCAGCTTTGCCATTTTGTACTTTTGTGAATTTATAACATTGTTTCTGGATAGCACAAACAACCTTACAGTATACCTCTACAAGGCACCATAGACCTCCAAGGCTCATGATGAGCAGCATGTGCTTATGGAAAGTGTACACTTTTCAGTCCTAACTGTAGCAAGGTAGCTTCCTATTAGATGCTCTCATTGGATGGGCTCAGTGTCTCCTATTTCTGAGTTTGCTAGAAATTACAAAGATCAACCTGAAAGTTTTACAGGTTAAGCAAAATGCTGGCAGGAAAAGGCCAGCATTAGTATCCAATTTGTCTCCAAGTTTCCCATTGTCTGTTAGATTTTGGTAACTGAATATATGGAGTTTTTCAGGGCTAGAGAGATGGCTCAGTGGTTAAGAGCACTGACTTGTTCTTGCAGAAGACCTGGGTTCGAATCCCAGCACCCACATGGCAGCTAACAGCTGTCCGTAACTCCAGTCCCAGGGGATCCGACAGCTTCTTCTGACCACTGCGGGCATTGCAGGACACAGGTGCACTTACCTACAGGCAGGCAATACATGCATACACATAAAATAAAAATAATAAAATTTTTTTTTAAATGAATTTTTCTTTAAATACTATAGCTTATATTTTTAGTTTTCTACAAAAGTGTTGGTTAAGAAACCTCATCTGTAAAAGCAGAGGAAATAAATCCTAATCATTCTCTATCTGGCACCTCTAAACTGATCATCCACTGTCTGTACATAGATGTGCACATGAGATGTGACTGATCTGGCCTGAAACATTTAAATCACTGTTAAGGAAGTTCCCAATTAAGTATAGCTGTATACTTCATTGCTATATTATTATTTTGCTTAGATCTGTAGATTTCATTGACATGGCCTTAAGTTGGTTATATTTTTTAGATGTGGAGTATAAAATGTTATATGTTTCATATATACTCACATAGATCTACACAAACTACAGAAAATTAATTTCAGTTATATCCAAATTTCATCTAATGAGGAACACAGGTAAAAAATCTAACAGATCCCTGAAAAAGTCACTGGTGCTTTAGCATGCTGTAACAGTTTCTTTCAACTTGACACAAATGTAGATATATCCGGGAATATGGAATCTCATTTGAGGAATTTCCTCCATCAGATTGGTCTGTGGGGGGTGTTTTCTTGATTGCTGATTGTGTGGGTGGACCCAGCCTACCATGAATGGTATCATCTGGAGACAGGTGGGCCTGGGCTGTAGAAGATAGTAGCTGAGCAAGCCAAGGGAAGGAGGCCAGTAAGCAGCTGCTCCATGGTCTCTGCTTCATTCAGTTCCTGCCTCCAGGTTTCTGCCTTGACTCCCCTGAATGATGAACTCTAATCTGTAAGCCAAGTAAATGCTTTCCTCCCCAAGTTGTTTTGGTCACAGCAACAGACGTCAAATTAGGACACATGTATATGCCAGTCCTCAGTGGAAAGGAACTGAAAAAGGTGGTTTCTTTCACCCATATGTTTTGACACACCCAACTTGGGAAAATCCTGCCTTGTTTGTGATTTTGCGAATCATTTTTTGGTGCCTTAACCTGTAATTGTGATTGTTTTCTGTGTTCCTTTCAATGGAAAAATTAGAGTAATAGTGCTGTTCCTCATACTTCTATTTCTCTTGTTTTGAGTATCCTTCATTTAATCTTTGAGAGCTTGATCATAACATTATCTTGGGGTACATTTAGTTGAGTTGAATCTGACATAACCACTTGGCCTTCCTGTGTCTGGATTCTTGTATCTTTCTCCAGCGTTGGGAAAATTTCTAACCAAGTCTCTGTTCTACCCCTTTGACATTCTAACTTCTTTTATGAACACCTATAACTCGTGTATTTGCTCTTTATTTTATTTAATTTACTATTTTTATTTTATGTGTATGAGTGTATTGCCTGCATGTATGTAAGTGCACCCATGCCATGCACTGCCCATGGTGGTCAGAAGATGGCTTCAGATCCCCTAGAACTGGAGTTAAGGACAGTTGTTAGCTGCCGTGTGGGTGCTGGGAAACAAACCTGGGTCCTCTACAAGAGCAGCCAGTGTTCTTAACCTCTGAACCATCTCTCCAGCCCCATGTATTTACTCTTTTGATACCATCCCAACATTGCCATAGGACTCCCTCCCCAATCCGGCTGGTTTTCCTCCTCCAACAATATATTTTCAAATAACCTGTTTCCAAGCTGTTATTTTTCTTCTGTTTGATCTGTTCTGCTATTGATGTCTTTCTGCACCTAAGAATTTGCTTGATTTTTTTTAGAGTCACATGAATCTCTGTCATTTCTGTTAAAATATTAAATCATTTCATCTTTCTTGAATGTTTCCCTCAAAGAGCTAATTTCAACTGTCTTCATTATGCAGAAACTGGTTGTTTTATGGTCATTTTCTTATGTCTTATTCATTATATGAAGGCATGCATCTCTGAATGTTTCTGATGCCTATTATTTTATGGCATAGTCTGGGTGTTAACCATTTAGATATATATCCTAGTTCTTTCTGCTATATATCCTAGTCCAGAAATTCTAAGCAGTTTGCTTTTGACCCCTGAGTCTGTGGACCTTTCTGGTACTTCAACACTAGATGGCACCCTCAGTCTGAGTTTGTCACAGTTCTGTTGGTTTTCTTTTTGATTGCTGTTTCAGCTCCAGAGGGTGTCCCAATCACCATTGTGACACATCTCCTCAATGTAGTGCAGGATGAACTAGGGGAGTGTCAAAACAAGGTTGTTTGTCACCATAAGCCTCATTCTGAGGCTAAGGTAGGCCCAGATGCCTCAGCCACAGTTACTGGCCTATGATCAGACCCTGAAGGATTCTGCCTGATACTGAGCCACACCACAAAAGGACTGACCCAGGCTCTTAAACTTGATGCATACCTCCCTTTTTCCTACCTTGCTTCCTTTTTCATTCCTTTATTTCCTCTTTCTTTGTTTCTTTCTCTTTCTTGCTTTCTCCCTCCCTTTTGTATCAACTCTTCTCTCTCTCTCTCTCTCTCTCTCTCTCTCTCTCTCTCTCTCTCCCTCTCTCTCCCCCCTCCCCTTCCCTCCCTACATCCCTCTTCTCCCTGCATCCCTCCTTACCTCCCAACATCCCTCCTTCCCTTCCTTCCTCCCTCCCTCTGTCTTGTTACATTGTTATTTCTGTGTGTGTGTGTGTGTGTGTGTGTGTGTGTATGTGTGTACATGTCAGAGCACACCTTTAGGGAGGTTAGAGAACTACTTGGGTGGTGATGGGTCAGTTGTCTCCTTCTACCATGTGGGTTCAGAGGATTAACTTTCAGAAGTTGGCTCTCTTTCTGCTATGTGGGTCTCTGAAATTGAAATCAGGTTGTCAGACTTGCCAACAGGTACCTTTACCTGCTGAACCATCTCGAAAGCCTAGTACCTCCCCTTACTTGCTCTAAGTAGGCAGTTAATCTCTCTGTGTTGTCTGGAGTTAGGGGGAGGAATGGAGTTGATAGTTCCATGGCTAAAAGCATTGCAACCCTTAATTACACCCACAGCCCACAGCCCCCTGAGACCAGCATAGCACAAGACCTACATTGCTACATGCTGTTCGCTGCTTAGGTGGGCATATGGCCCAGACTGCTGTAACCAGCCATGGGAGCTGGCCAGAGTTAGAAGTACAACTGACTGTGATAGTAGGGTAGGTCCAGGAGCTCTGTCCCAAGAGTTCGTTAGAATTTGCTCAGTGTTAGTTTTATCATCCTGGTACTGAGTTTTAAGAACAAGCTGTATGCTCACTTTTGTACCATACCCTCCAGTGGGATGAATCCTGAATCCTGCTTTTCCTTGTGTTCTCCAAGGTTGTAGAACGAGCTGTGTCGCATCTGAGTTTCACAGAAAACAGAAGCCTGCAGTCTGAACAGTGTATATATCAAACCTATACCATACTTGGTGGTGATAGACACTGAAACACACGTCTGCCTCATAAAAGTAAAGGTATCCACCTGATACCAAGCAGATCTTGGGGCTCTATCTACAGGCTCTGGCCTGGGGATAAGAGAGTTTGGATTCTGCTCTGGCAGTCTCAGCATGAAGCTCCAAGGCAAAGTCCTATGTTCACTTTTCTGTCTGACTACCATGTGCATGGGGTCTTGTTTCTCACTCTGCTGTCCTAGCTTGGTGGAGTGGTGGAAGCAGCCAGCTGCCTGGCCCAGGAGGGTGTAAAGCCTCCTTCTGCAAGTACTGACTGGCCTGGGGCAGGGATATGAGGCTCTATCTGGCACAGGGTTGCAGAGGGGCAGGTATGGTTAGCTTTCAAGTCAAAGTTTGGGTAATTCCTTCCCCCTCCCCCAAGTGGGAGGAATTTATCTCCAAGCCATGTTGTTTAAAATTGGAGAAGTGGTGACACAGCATCCTTTTTTGCTTTCTTTGGTGCATCTTTTCTTACTGCTTTGAGACCAGATACTGTGTCTCACCTGGCTCTCTAAGCCCTTAGAAGATAAGCCAGTGCCCCTGTGGGGAGACCACCACTGAAGGGTCATCTTTAACCACCGTCTTGTCCCTAGAAACAATCACATTTAATCTTAACCACTGTGCAAGGTAGTTAGGAATCATTCCCTGTAAGGAAATGGAGATTCTCACAGAGCCAAGGAACTTTTCTAGTCTCGCAGCTCAGTTTGAACCCATGTTTATCTTTCTTTTTTTTTTTTTTTTTTTTTTTTTTTTTTTTTTTGTCTTTTTGAAACAGCGTCTCCCTGTAGCCCCAGCTGTCCTGGAACTCACTATGTAGACCAGGCTGGCCTCAAACTCTCAGAGATCCACCTGCCTCTGCCTTCCAAGTGCTGGGATTAAAGGTGTACTCTACCATACCCAGCTATGAACCCATGTTTATCTTACTGTGAGCTCATATACTTGCTTTTTTTCTACATACTGCATTACCTTCTTTCATTTAAAATGAGAGTGTTGTGCCACAATGCACATATCTCTTCCAATATATTGCTTACTCCCAATAGCTAGTACTTTAGGGTGAAAATGGTATAGGAGGTATTGGTTGTATGGCATCTCTAGGAAATCTGTAAGTTTTCATCTCTCAAACTTGATTAAATGTGAGAACTCTTGGGATGGTATAAGATAAAATGTTGTAAATATTTTACAAAGTATGTGTGTGTTTCCGTTTTTTAAAATTATTTATTTATTAACCACATACTTAGAAGAAGAATTTCATTACAACAGCATTGACATATTCAGTAACAATTTTCTGAGCTAAGATGCATCTCTTTCAAAATTGGCTGTAAATTTTTAGGTTCACAGTTGAATTAATACAGTTATTCATTCA
>NW_008337147.1:11041279-11041834 GCF_000622305.1 Nannospalax galili
TGTGTGTGTGTGTGTGTGTGTGTGTATCACACAGAACATCCCAAACCATCTTATTTAACTGTACACCCACTTCCCAAATGGCACCCTACCATAGCCTTCTCCCCCCACTAGAGCTCTTATACTCTGTTATCCCTGTTACCGTCTGCTGTGTTGTTGGCATCCCCAGCCATTCCCCCACTACTTGTCCATCTAGTGAATCTCGTCAGCCTATCTAGAGGTCTTTGTTTTAGGAAGGTCATCTGTTCCTCATCTAACAGCAATCAGTTGTCAGTATTCCTTTAGATAAGATTGGGGTCTGCTGTTCATTTTCCCAGTTCTATGGTGGGTTACTGTCTGGGAGTCCCTTTGGCCACCCTGGCCAAAAACTCCAAAGAAGATATTGCCTGTCTGGCATTGTTGTTTGTTATGTAGCCTTTAGCTATACATGTGGACTCTAAAGAAATTATATTGGCCCCTTTAATCTTCGCTTATACTTTCCTTTTGGGTGTTTAAGGCCATACAGTTGGCCCAGATAAACCAATTTATTTTTACTCTTAAGGTCATTTGAGGATCCTC
>NW_008337147.1:11042064-11042415 GCF_000622305.1 Nannospalax galili
AAGGTTAGTTCCACCAGTCTGGTATTTTTAATTACTGTGTGTCATATAGGTAACTCTTGGGCAAAGACCAATTTTTCTCAGATAAACCTTACCTAGACATATTTCTTGATCTGCTATGTATAATTTTCAGTAGGTTGTAGGAGTAATATGGTTCCCTCTGGTGAAGCTAGGCATTATTTATCTCTCTCATTGTCTCACCCCTCCATCATGGTTTTCCCAATTAAGGTGCCTCCATTTCCCCACTTTCTCCCTTAATAATACCCTTCTCCTTATGGTCCTACCTCTCTTGAACTCCTTCTTTCTTTATCCCCTAGGTTCCTTGTATACCCTTCCCTCCCCCTTCCCTTAAAC
>NW_008337147.1:11042632-11062027 GCF_000622305.1 Nannospalax galili
GTATAAAAGTTTCTAGTTCCATCCATTTACCTGCAAATTTCAGGATTTCATCTTTCTTTACTGCTGAGTAAAACTCGTGTTTCTGTTTTTAAAGCATGAGATAGTCATAATGTTTACCTCTAAGCCCTATTTCCATATTACTATGAGAATTGATTTTTCTGAAATTTGCTTGCTGAAAAGTAGAAATTTACCAATTGTATTGCCTTCATTTGGAACTTTTTGATCCTTTATATTTAGGTTATCTGCATTGTAATGAATATGATAGTCTGAGAGTAAGATGGCTGAGAAAGACGCTGGAATCTTTCATCCCACCGCCTTTGATAAATGTAATTAAAGTATCTGAATTGGATGGCAGAGAAATGGGAGATGCCCAGCCGGAAACGTTTGACAAGGTACTTTTATTACATTGTGACAAACTGATGGGCTCCAAGCGATACCACATTATGCTGCTCTGTTGTCCTTTTTCTTTTGCTCCTGGATGGTACAATTTCTCAGTATCTGGGAGATTTTTGATAAAGTGAACGGAGGCATTTTTCATTTGATGGTCGGTATGGTTCAATGAAAGCAGTAACATTGTGTTTGGGGATTACAGAATGTTTTCTGTTTTCTGGTGCCTTGTAGTTAGTTACTCAGGAAATGATAAGATATTTTGGTGGCCAGTACAAAAACGTCTGTACGTTTCATATCGGAGTTGAGAGATGGAACAAAAGTCAATTCCATAAACTAAAATTGAATTTTTAATTCTTAAAAATAAATGCTGATCCAGTGTTTAACCCCCAACAGTGCAAAACAAATTAGTAAAGTTTAAAAAAAAATGCTGAACATTTAGAAGTACAGTAATGTCATTTTAGATGAGTAACTTTTGTAAGTTGTAGCTGTTGTCATCAAGGATATCAAATGAGCAGGTGCATGCCTTTAATCCCATCCTGGCACTGCAGAGGCAGAGGCAGCTGGTTCTTTGTGAGATCAAGGCCAGCCTGGTCTTCATAGCAAATTCTAGGCCAGCTGGGGCCATAGGGAGACCCTGTCTTAAAAAACCAAACATCAAAATAAGTGTACAAATGCCATTCATAGATATCAGTGGACTTTTAGTCCTTCCATGTTCCTTTTCTCCACAAAACAAATAAATAAAACCTTAACACTGACTTTGTATAACAAAAATTTCTGAGAACTACCAGTGAAGAAATACATAGTAGAGTTTAGCCTGGCATATTCTGAGTTCCTAAAACACTGTTTTTATTTACATCCCACTTGCCATGTAGCTGCTCTGTGTGCCTTAGGCCAGCAGTGTGTTCACAGGGTCTGTCCTTGTTTTCTCCAGGTGTTGGTTGATGCTCCATGTTCAAATGATCGAAGTTGGTTGTTCTCTTCCGACTCTGAGAAGGCTGCCCACAGGATCCATCAAAGGAACAATTTGCCTGTTCTGCAGGTAGAACTCTTAAGGTGAAGACTATTAATACAAAAGCTTATTTGGGCTCCTAATGTAATTTAAAGTAGCTGCAGCAAAGCATGTCAGGCACCCAAACAGAAAGCTTCCCATGTCAGTGACTAATTTCTCTGAAGGGTACACAAAAGCCATTCCCAGCCTCTTCCCTTTTAGCTTCCACCCTATAGTACGTCATTCCCTCATCATGTCTTTGTTTGTTTATTTATTTATTTTGATTTTTTGAGACCAGTCTCCCTGTAGTCCCAGCTGGCCTGGAACTTGCTGGTAGACCAGGTTGGCCTCGATCTCACAGAGACCCATCTGCTTCTGTCGCCCCAGTACTGAAATTAAAGGCGTGTGCCTCTGCCCTGACCTTAAAACATTTTAATTAGGTTAGGCATACGGTATGTGAAAATAGTAGCATTGTAAAAAATATTAAGTAATACAGGGCCTGTTGGCCACATACCAAACCAAATATCAGCTTTCTTTATGAAGCTAACTGTTTAGACTTCAGTCTGGTTTATACTTATATAAACTTTCTGTGTTGACTTGCTGTGTATGCAGGTAAGTTTACATAGAGAAATACATTAAAATAACAGCTATTGTATGCATATGTTCTGTAACTTATGCTTTTTGTATGTAATGTTTCATAGTCTTCATATATATAGCTTATTTGTTCTCAACTATGAAATAGTCAAGAGAATCGGCCTGTTTTTTATTCTCTTTCTCTTTCTAAAAACTTTATGCAAGCTCATTTAACTCTTTAGTGGACAGGCATAATAGCATTTTCCTTGATTGAAGTTGAATTATCTTCCAAACAGTGCTCTGCCATTGCATGATCTCAGCTGCACCTTGCCGTGTTGACTCTTGCTTGGCTACTCTTTCCTTCTGACGTTTGTGATCACACAACTCTCTTGGTTTTCTCCTTGCTTCTTCAGCTGTTATCTTCTCTATAGTTTTCTTAATTTTTATGCAGCTCGTCTCACAAATTTTGAGTTTCCTTGAGCTTCTAATATTGAGCATTTTACTGTCTGAGGAGTTCCAGTGATATAAAGTACTCTAGTTCAAAATAAATACCTAAATTCAGATCTTTTGCCTTAGCTTTAGACTTACATACTCAGTTAACTACCAGAGACCTCCAGACACATCACACTCAATTAGGTAAGTTAAAACTCATAATATCTACTGCTTTCTTAATCTCCCTGCCAAAATTACTGAAATAAAAATGAAAGCAAGACTACCATCAGTCTCCCTGTTCTCTGTCTTAGTAAATGCTACCTGATTTCGAAAAGCCATCTCCCACCCCCCTCTTTCTCACATACTCAATCACCAAGACATTTCAGTTGTGCCTGTTACATATATTTCAGCCCCATTCAGTTCTTTTAATCCCTCACACTCTATCCTAAGTCATCATAGCTATCACTGAATTGATTTCAGATGGCTCCTGACACATTTCCAGTTGTGAGCTTGTGCCACTTTATTCTTCCCAGTGCAGCCAAAGTCATAGGTCAGAAATGTAAATGTGATCTCATCATTATCTTGGTGTTCCTGTAGTGCTTCCTCCTAACTAGCAAGATTTTCGGCTCTTTAACAATATTCGAGGCAGTCACCCTTACTCAAACAGCTCATTGTTTTAAGACTCTTTCTTTCACTGTTTCAGTGGAGCAGCACCTCAAGTATTCCATGCACTTTCTCAGGTCCGAGGCCCTTGCATTTCCTGTTTATTTTGCTTTAGGATTCTACTTGTTCTTAAGGACTCAGCTTTAACATTTGTTTATTGAAACCACTATTGATTGACTGTTTAGAATAGGGATTGATATTCCTTTGCTGTTTTTACCTTCATTACCATGGGGGGCGGTATAATCCCTCTGGTAAACATTTGCCTTTGCTTATCTTTTTCTTCAACAGGGCTGTAAGCACCTTGGAGCATAGTTTTTGTTTCAATATGTAATTTGAAGCCTGGCATATAAAGGAGCTGAGTAAATAATTCTTTGAAGAAAACAGTAAATTACTATTTAGAATTTACAGCTATAATTAATCTAGCCAAAGTTAATCTGAGCAAAATAATGATATAGTCATTATTGTGCTGGAAGGTAATTAGGCGTAAATGTAAAGAATTTTACATGATTTATTTTGATTATTATTGCTTTTACATAGACAAAGCATGTTTTTGATTTAGGATGCTGTAACATTTCAATCATTGCAGAGATCACATACATATATAGACCTCTTAAGACCGAAGCACTAAAGCCATAACCACTCCACTGTTCTATACCAATGCCTCCCAAAGAGTGGTTACTTTAAAGTAAGTTGACAGAGCACAAAACTAACCCATCATTCACAATGGGTGTTGGTTCTTATGTCATCATGTGTGATTGGAAAGGCCATCACTTTGACCATGATCCATTTGTCTGTGTGCAGTGGCTTGTGGGCTTGCATGCCTTGCGTCTACTTCTTGGCCTGTTCGGAGAATTTAAAGTGACTTGAAGCAGGTGAAATGAGTGTTTAGCTATGTGCTAATGATGAAAAGGGGAGAGAGTGAGTGGGACATAGAAGCTATAGACATACACACAAAATGGTCTGATTTCCTGATACCCATGAGTCTTGGAGTTAAAAAGATATAGCACAAAATGATAATACCTGACAATCTTTCCTTTATCTCCTGTTCTTGACTTCAAAAGAAAGAAAAAAGAAACTGACAATTTTTTCATCAGAGATACTTCCATTGCATTACTGTGTCATTGACAAAGAAGTTTCTTAAGCCTGTCTTTTCAGTTTTTCTTGCATACTTATTCTTTTAACAAAAGAATACAAGATAAATGTTTAAATGCAAGATAAATGTCTATAATACAAGATAAATGTTTAAATGCAATTATATAAGAGAGTAAATTGATATGTATGGGTTTTAGCCAAACAATAAAGGATTGATGAATCCTTGCTTACATTTTCAAAGAGCAGTTAGAGGAAAAGCAAGCATATATTTCCTTGCCTGATAAGGGAGAAAGGATTGTACTCAGTAAGGAAGGAGCTATGGAAAGTATAATTAGAGCTGGTAACTGAGCTAGACTTGGTGCCTCAGGCTCCAAGCTCAGCACTTGGGAGACTGAGGCAGGAGAATCTCCAGTTCCAGGCCATTCTGGGTCATATAGCAATATACTGTCTTAAGAAAAAGAAAAAGTAATAACAATGTTTTTAAAGGCAAACAAGTAAAATTTTTCAGTTTCACTGCCTTGTTGGATACTAGATTTTTATCTGTATTTAGCCATTGACAGATTTGCTCAAAGATACTTTATACCCTCTATGAATATGTACAAGGGCATGTATATAGCTGTGCTGGATAGCTTAAGTGTCAACTTGACACATGTGGGTTGAGGGAGCCTCAACTGGGGAATTGCCTCCGTTGGACTGGCCTGTGACCATCTCTGTGAGGCATCTTCTTGATTGTTGAGTGATGTGGGAGGGTCCAGTCCACTGTGGGTGGTGCCGCCCTTGGGCAGGTGGGCCTATATTGTATAAGAAAGCAGGCTGAGCAGGGGCCAGGGAGCAAGCCAGTAAGCAGCGTTCCTCCATGGCCTGTGCTTCAGCTCCTGCCTCCAGGTTCCTGCCCTGAGTTCCTACCTTGGACTCCCTGATGAACTGTGACCCAGGAAATATAAGCTACATAAACCCTTTCCTCCCCAAGTTGATAGTGGTCAGAGTACTTTATCACGGCAATGGAGGAAACATACTAGGACAATAGCTGAAGGCCCTGTATAACAAAAATCACAGTGCCAGGCAAGGGAAACCTCCCTTTGAGTTGTTGGTGAGAGTAGTCTAAGAGACTTCCAAATATCACAGGAGGCTATTGCCGCAGCCCTTGATTTCCTCCTGAACTTGAAAGACACAACATATTTTGAACTCAGGACTTGGAGCAACTGAAGTGGAACTGACCTGTAAACCTTCCTGAAGACTAGCCCTCATAATATCCAATGATACTATGTAAGCTGCCAAGGAAGAAAACCAATCAATGATCCTACCCAGCTATAAGGTCTGTGAACCACTACAATGACCAGCCCAGCAAATTCTCTGTTGGTGTAGTAGTGACACTTTTATCTTGACAGTAATCAATAACTGTCTAATTGGACTTAAGGCCTGCTCAATGAGAGGGAATTCATGCATGTTATTGTTAAGTGTAGCCAAATACACAAGACTCGAGATGTCATAGATCCTAGAAAAGAACCTACTTCATTTACTTCCCTAGTACTTTCTTCCTGTATTCTAAATATGTATCCTTATATTTACCAACAAGTGGAACCTTCACCGCTCATCATAAAAGCTTATTTTTGCAACTGATGGAGACTATTATAGTGTTCCACAATTGGTCAAATGCAGAGAATAAGAAAATTTGTAATTACCTTAGATAAATAATCTTCATAGGTTTTAGATTTTAAGATTTGAGAGACAATAGTCTATAAGCATATATTAAAATTGCACAAGTTTTATGTGATACATAAATGAAAAGCAATATTTAATTTAGTAGAAGTTTTTATGTTAATTTTTTTTCAAGTTTTGTTAGTAGATGTGTAACTTCTTTACTTTGTGATGCTAAAGGTTGAACCCAGAGCCCTGTGCATGCTAGGCAAACACTCTACAACTGAACCGAGCTCTGTCTTCAGCTATAATATTTTTACACAATCTTTTAAAAGTTCATCTATGCATAGAGTTATATTAAGACAGCAATTTAACCTGATGTTTTTATTTTGGGTCTTTTTTTAAAAAATTATTTTATGTGTATGAGTGTATTTCCAGCATGTATATAAGTGTACCTGTGTCTTGCAGTTCCCCTCGGAGGTTAGAAGAGGGCATCAGATTTCCCTGAAAGTGCAGTTATGGACGGTCATTGGTTGCCATGTGGGTGCTGGGAATCAAAGCAAGAGATCAGCCAGTGCTTTTAACTGCTTAGCCATCTCTCCAGTCCCAGGTCTTTTAAAAGCAATATTTTTATTTATTTTTTATTTTATGTGTGAATATATTGCCTGCATGTATGTAAGTGCACCTAAGTTGTGCAGTACCCTTGGGAAGGTCAGAAGAGGGTGTCAGATCCCCTGGAACTGGAGTTAGCAATGGTTGTTAGCTGCCATGTGGGGTGCTGGGAATTGAGCCCGGGTCCTCTGTAAGAGCAGCAGACATCTTTCTACCCCTTTCTGGGTCTTTTGAGATAGGGTCTCCCTGTAGCCCCAGCTGGCCTGGAACTCTCTGTGTTCTCACAGAGATCCACCTGCGTCTGCCTCCCTAGTATTGGGATTAAAGGTGTGCACCATCACACCCGGCTTAACTGGATGTTTTATCATTAATAGCTTCAAGTATCAAAAACACAATGACAGGGTCAGAGATTCCCAAAGCTTAGGAGTTCAATGCATACTTAATATTGACTTTTGATTTATCTGTATTGAACTAGAAAAATTCTTTGTTGAATTTGTCAAGAATGAGCATGCAGGTTATATAAAATTTTCTCATACAAATAAACCCTAAAATAATCTTAGAATATAAGAATGAAGAGTATGGATTAAAGGAATAATTGAACATAAGCCAGTTTTATTCATAAAATGCTTTTTTAAAGTATATGCCTTTCTGATTGCTTCTCAAAATAAATCTGAGTCAGTCATTTCTGGTGTGTCTCATATATATATATATATACTGCATAATATAATTCTTTTGCTCCATTTGCATATAAACATATTTAGAAAAATAGAGTGAGAAAATATGCCAAAAGTGATATACATGAGGTCTCTTTAGAAAGTGGTTTTGGTGTTTGTGCAAGAGAAGTTTACATGATTTTGGAGTTGGGAAAATGCTAACTGAAGAGTGTAATTTGTAACAAAAATATAGGTATCTTATTGCAGTAATGTATCATGTCATCCATTTCGTAGAAGAAAATCAATCACAAATAAAATACTGACCCCTTCTGCTTTTCTTTTCTCACTACTTGACAAATACAATTCAATTTGAGAACTCATTGGAAAAGGAAGCTTAGATTATTGGGCAATGTTTTTAAATTTTGTATAAATCATCCAGATAAAAACTCTTAAAAAGCAGTACACCGACAGAATTGTCTTTTAAAAGGGGCAATAAAAAAAAAATCACTAACATTTCTTCTGTGAAGCTCTTGGGCTGAGTTGAGGGAGTCCTGGTGACTTTGGAAAATGAGCCTTCATCATTTATCTCCATAGTGACTCAAAAAGTTGATTTGTTTTTATTGGAAGAATTTTAATCTTTGGATATATGGTTATGTCAGGATGGAAAAAGGTTCAAGCCTGTCAGCTTTGGATATTGTCATCTGCTTCATCGTACATGTTTGGAATCCAGAGAACAAAGCAAACTGCTATTTCTACCACCACCATCACCACTACTACTATGACTAATGATAATAATAATTGTCTTCCTCCTCCTTTATTTTTCTCCCCTCTTCATGTGTTTGTTAAATTAGGGCCGGGGATCACAGGTTCTGAGATTAACCATCTGTAATTTGGCAAAGTATATTCTTTTTCAGTACTTGGCATCAAGCATAGGGTCTCATGCCTGCTAAGCACATGCTTTGCTCCTGAGCTCTACACCCAGCGCTTATAGTCTTCTTTGAGAATTTCAGACAGTGTATTTTGATTATATTCAGACTCCCTGCCCCATCTGCATCCTGACTCAACTACCCCCTCTCCTGACTTCATGTCCTCTTGTGCCATTTTTTTCTTTTTTGAAAGGCCTATCTGGTCTAGGGAAAGGGGAATAATGGAATAGGAAGGGTTAAATAGTGAGGGCAGGGAGAAGGTAGTAAGTGGAGGCTAACACTAATGGCCTTTTGAAAAAGTCATATGGAAGCCTACTGCTGTAGAAGCTTCTTAAAGTATATACATATGCAATATAAAAAGACTTTAAATGTAGTTACCCTATAACAGGCGTTCAGTGGCCCTACCAGACACCACAGGCTAGCAAATAAAAGCTTAGTGCCAGGAGTGGACTCTTGTAGTTGTTAACCAGGAGTCCCAGGGACTGTCAAATAGTACTGGCTGTTGCCATTGCTCTTGGTTACACTTTTTTACCGACATTTGTCAAAATAAATGAAATTATAGAAGGTTCAGGAGAAATCAAAACCTATAGTTTACAGCTATTGTATTTTCACTCATAGATGAAAACTTAACTGTATTTTTGTTAATGTGTCTTTAATGTATAGATTGTCAGTATGAAATACAATCTTAGCATAAGATTTTAATCATCATTAATGTATCAAAGATCTGTTAAGTATATAGTTTGTATGGGACTTTGCTAAGCACTGAAAATACTAAAAGCAGTGAATAATCCATGTTTTCAATGTCCTCCTGAGGGGCAAATACCATAAAATTTGGTAAAGATTGTACTGAAAGGAATAGCTACAGAGCAGAGAAGGCAAGAAAGGGAATAAAGGAGAGAGAGAGAGAGAGAGAGAGAAAGAGAGAGAGAGAGAGAGAGATCCAAACAGCAAATGAAGGGAATGGGCAATGTGACAGAATGCCTGATGATGCAACAGAGAGCTGGCCTCCACCACCCTCACCCAAGTAAGGGCAGCCTATGGGAAAGCGTCAATTAAATGGGGCAGTACAAAAATAAACCCAATGACTGCTGAAGGGTGGATTTTGAACAATAACAATTTTTTTTTTTGGTCTTTTTGAGGCAGGGTCTCTCTCTAGTCTCAGCTGGCCTGGAACTCATCATTTAGACTAGACATGCCTCTAACTCACAGAGATCCGCCTGCCTCTGTCTCCCAACTCCCAAGTGCTAGGATTAAAAGCGTTTACCACCACACCTGGCTTAACAGTATTTTTTAAAAATTTTGTGTGAGAGAGAGAGAGATCCTCACTATGTACTCCTGGTTGACCTGGAACTCAGAAATCTGCATCCTACATGTTAAGGAATTAAAGGCATCTACCATTAAGCCCAGCTTTGATTTATTCTTGAGCCAAACTATTTTCTCTTGAGCCAGAATGTATTCAGTTTTTTTTTTTCAGTACTAAAGATCAAACCCAGAGCCTTGCTCAAGGTAGACAAGTGTTCTACACAGACCCTTGCCCTTAGCCCTCTATTCTATTTATAATTTTAATTGTACTTTTGACTTAATATTTAATTTAAAAGGCCCAGTAGATAATTGGAAATAACTTATTTGTTACAGAGCTACAAAAGTCTTCTTAATAATTCAGTTTTATGATTGTATTTATTTTAGAAAGATTTGCTGTTCTATGTAGAGGATTGATACAAGGCTAAAAACAAAGAAGAAAGTTAAGTAGGAAGTGTGGAATCTTTTCAAATGAGTAAGGGTAATCAGTAAGTTAAAGTTAAGATATAAAGATCGTGTGTGTGTGTGTGTACATGTATATATGTGAGTGCATATGCATAAGTGCACCTGTATGTAGAGGCCAGAGGTCAGCATAAGGTATCTTTTGTGTGTGTGAAGTTAAGATAAAGATCGTGTGTGTGTGTGTGTACATGTATATATGTGAGTGCATATGCATGAGTGCTCCTGTATGTAGAGGCCAGAGGTCAGCATAAGGTGTCTTCTGTGTGTGTGTGTGTGTGTGTGTGTGTGTGAGTGCATATGCATGAGTGCTCCTGTATGTAGAGGCCAGAGGTCAGCATAAGGTGTCTTCTGTGTGTGTGTGTGTGTGTGTGTGTGTGTACACATGTATATACATGAGTGCATATGCATGAGTGCTCCTGTATGTAGAGGCCAGAGGTCAGTATAAGGTGTCTTCTGTGTGTGTGTGTGTGTGTGTGTACACATGTATATACATGAGTGCATATGCATGAGTGCTCCTGTATGTAGAGGCCAGAGGTCAGTATAAGGTGTCTTCCTCTGTTGCTCTCACTTCATTTTTTGAGACAGGGTCTCTTACTGAACTTGGAGCTCATCAATTCAACTAGGCTGACTAATGGATGAGCTCCAGGAATCCCCCTCATGCCTCTCCTGAGCTAGGGTTCCCGATCTGCGCTGCTGTGCTCTATTTCCATGCAGGTGCTAGGGATCAAATTCACATCTTCCTTGCTTGTGTGGCAAGCACTTTACCAACTGAACCATCTCTCCTGCCCCACAAAGATTTTCAAAGTAAAGCACTATCATAATTTACCATAGTTAATGAAATTTGTAAAATATCATTAGTATTACCAGAAAGAGATTTAAATTATATTTCTTTAGTAACTTGAATGTAGATTTTTAATTGCAGTTCTCAGACTTAGCCTTCAGACTACCTGGGGTTACAGGCCTGAATACCGGGAAAAGCTTCCTGCACTTGATAAACATTCTTTCGAACTGTATCTCCAGCTCTTTTTTGTTTTTTTGTCTTCACATTTTGAGACACTATCCCACTAAGTTTCCCAGGCTAGCCTCCTGAACTCAGGTAGTCATCCTGCCTCTGCCTCCCAAGCATTGACATCCCCAGCATGCACTGCCACAGCAGGCTTTCATCTGATCATTCTCAGCTGTCCTTTGTGCTCTATGCTCTCTTGTCTGCCTTAAACCTCCTTTCTATTGGGACAACTACTTGACCTAAAAGATTTGATTAAGGCTGAACAGATTAGTGCACCTGTTAATCACAGCTCTCTGTGACTTCTTCCATCAGAAGCACTTGACCCCATTCTACCACTCACTACAGGTATCGGGTTTGCCATTCTGTTGACCTAAATGGAGTCACTAAAATGCCATTGCTAAACGTTACAGGCTTTTATCTCATAATCTGGCCACTGCAGGAGTCAAATGACTTCTTTCTTGAGGGGGAGATCATTTTTTTTCTCTAGGTCAGTGGCCTTCAGACTCTGCTCCATGAAGACATAGAGTTTTTGTTTTTGTTTTTGTTTTTGTTTTGTCTGCACCAGTGATTTTAATAAAGAAAGACTGGCTTCTGAGGAAGCTCCCGATCACAGCTCTGTAGTCCTTCACCAGGCCAGTGGTGCCTAGTTGAGGGTGCGTATACCAACCAGCAGGAGGATCTTGTCTTCCATGCCATTCCTAGACACTCTGCTTTCAGACAAAGAGGAGGGATATACCCACTGAAGTGAGAGACCAAACTCTGCTTTTCACGAGATGGTTTTACCTGAACAGTTGCCACTTTAAGCTTCATCTTCTTGTCACGATCGTGAACAACAGCATGTCTGGTGAGGCTTTGCTTTATGGGTTTCTCTCATGTGTTTGAGAAGCTCTGTACATGTTTTTGCCAAAAAAGAGCACCCTTTTTGGCATAGCCCTTGTGAACCTTCCGTGTCATTTCAGCCTGCTAGTTGAAGCAAAGTGCTTCACATATCCCTCCTGGGTACACCTGGACAGCAGCTCATTCGTGTGCAGGCACTGATGTGTTCTACAGCATTGCAAGAAGAACCTAGAGGGAGTATGGAAGGGTGGCCTGTGAGCCCCTTAATCTACACCCCAATCTAGCTAGACATGAGTTATCTTTATCTGGGTGAAAACAAAATTCCATTTAAAGATATTTTTTAAAATATTTTATTTATTTTTTATTTTAATTTTATGTGTATGAGTGTATCGCCTGCATGTAGGTAAGTGCACCCGTGTCGTTCAGTGCCTGAGGAGGACAGAAGAGGCCGTTGGATCCCTTGGAACTGGAGTTAACCAGACACTTGTTAGCTGTCATGTGGATACTGGGATTTGAACTCAGGTCTTCTGCAAGAACAACCAGTGTTCTTAACACCTGAGCCATCTCTTCAGCCCTGATATTTCTTATTTTTTTAAAAAAGTTTGAAACCAATTTAAATCATTACTAAGCAATTATGTTGATAAAAGTGTTTATGAGCCCAAATCAGGTCAGTTCTGATTTCATTTTCTTAACTTTTTGTTTTCTTGAGAATTTCATACATATATGCAGTGTGCTTTGCTAAAAATCCACCCCAGTCTTTCCCCTCCACTCTTTACAGGCCTCCCACACATACCAGTTTTCGTCCTTAAAAACTTTGTTTTTCCTTTTTTTTTTTTTTAAAGGTGAGGGGACTTCATTTGATAGTACTTCAAAGAGTCAGTCCTAAAGTTAGGCAGGCTTAATGTGGTCTCTTGCCACTCTTTTCTAATTTAGACAACACAAACTTAGATTATTTCAATCCCAGCAGAAAATTTTTAATCTTTATCCCCTCCCCATACCCCTGTTAATTAAGTAATTAACTTGGCAAAAGATGTACCAAATGAGATCAAGTAGAAACTGATAATAAATGTTAAAACTTGTCATTTATAATCCATTTCAGGAATACCTTGCATTGCTCTATTCTACTGGTAAATTCCTTCTTCGAGGTAAAAACTTACTGCAGTAGAGAGAAGGTAATTATCAGCATGGTTTTGTTTCTTACCTTGACAAAAGAGTAGCTACAGGGCATGGTGTCTCTGAAAATAGCAACTTGGTCCTGTTCCTTTATCTTGAATTTATAGAACTTCTTTGATAATAAACAGTTTGATATCTAGAAATTTGATTACTTACTGTGAGCACAGTGAAGGGTACCCTTAAGGCTTGTAAAATAATACTTTTAAAACTGATGATAGCACTGGGTAGCTATCAACCTAGAAATATCTGTGTTTTTGATGTTTATAGTACCTGAAACTTAATTTCAAATCTGCATTTATTTGATAGATTGCACATGAGCTCCAACTTTTCACCTTAATGTTTTTTGGGTCATAGTGCATAATCATGGTAGGGATATTTTATTTGCTTTCTTGCCCAGACTGCTTTTTCCACAGCAGTAATAAACTGATAGAGAGTAAAATGCTGAGGAACAGGCAATGGGGAGGGAAGAAATGAAAATTACTGAAAAGGAGCAAAACAGGAAGAGTGGAAAGGAATGCTAGAAGCCAGCAGTGAGACTGGAAACTGTGGAATGAAAAGGGAAGCCAATGAAAGAATTCCCCCCCCCCCCATAACCTCCATGCTCAGGGGAGGAAGAAAAGAACAAATCAGAGACTTGAATGACGCAGAGTCAGTTTAGGACACTTTCACAGCTTGTCAAATTATAGTGCAGAGATTAAAGTAGTGCGGGGGGTTCAAACCAGCAAGCCCCGCATAGTGATGACTGGGGATGAGTAAGCGCGCTGTTCGCCAGCCCATGCCACCCCCAGTACCAGGAACACTCAGGCGCAACAGGGAGCCTAGTCAAGCAGGGACTCATTTATTGCAGGTGTTACAGAGCTTATAAAGGCATCTGGAAATCTCCCCCCCCCCCTTGAGGGTGTATCTTAAGGATGGCCACGTGCTGATCATGCACTCCTCAGCAGTGCAGAAGTATCCTTCAGACTTTTAAAACAAGTCAGGCCGTGCCCCAGTAACTTCCTCTTGGACCTCTGCAAGGTGAGGCCTTTAGGTCCCCACATCTCCCCCTTTTATTTTTATTTTATAAGGCCAGACTGACTTTATTTCATGGGTTACCCATCTCATAGGTGGCTCCCTGAGGAGAGATTGCTGTCTCCTTCCTCTAATCTTAAGCATTTTTGCCTGTCTTAGGTTGTGTCACCTCTGACCAAGCCTTGCCCGTCATTGGACCATGCACCTGGCCATGTGCATGTCCTGTCTTAGGAGTGCTTGTCATGGGACATCTTACCTGTCCTTGGCTAAAAATGCATCATGATTTAGGGCAGCCACGTGGGTAATGTCAGCCCATGACAGTCTTAGTGTCTGCCTAACTCGGTTAGCCAAGTGTGGGCAACCAGAGGGGGTATATTCCTGGGGGAGTCTGTAATCATGAGGAGGTGGGCCGTGGCAGTTCCAAGGGTCCTCTGTCGCCGAATTATCTGGTAAAGACACTTAAAGATAAGCATTATCAAGAGAAATAAAGCAAGTCTGGCATAGGACAAGTTGAAATACTTCTGAGACCATGTACCTTTTAGCCAATCAGCCAGTTGTCTGAAAGGCAAAGAGACTGACTGGCAATGAAGCCAAGGATCTGGGTCCTTCACCTCGGATGGATACAAATAAAGGAATTTTGTCTCATAAACTATTGTCCATGGACTGTCATGCTAGTCAGTCAGATCCTGGCCTACCCACTTAATGTTTTTCACAGGGTTTGAGTCTCCTGTAGGGTAGACACAGTCAAAGCCTCGACCCATGGTTAGCAATGGATCTGGGCCTTTCCATTGCCCCATAATGGGGTCCTTCCATCTTACCCATACCTCAGGTCTCTGCTCCTGTCATCCCCAACACTTCTGAAACCAGGATTCCAACTGATTTTTTTTGTGAAAATTAAGAACATTAATAGTAAGTAAGGCCATACCCCTGTTGGTGGGGGCTTATTCCCCCTTTTTGTTTTTGTAATTGAATTTTTAGGTTTTGATGGTTGCGTTCTTTAATGGCTTGACCCTGGGGATTGTAGGGAATTCCTGTATTGTATTGAATTCTCCAAAGTGAAAAGAAATCTTGTAAATTTTTACTCACAAAATATGGTCCATTATCAATTTTAATTCTTTGGGGCAATCCCAATGTAGCAAAGCACTGGAGAAAATGAGACTGAGCATGTTTAGACTTCTCTCCTGTATGAGCAGTAGCCCAACAGGCATGTGAGAATGTGTCGATGGACACAAAAATATCCAAAAGGAGCATAGTGTGTGACATCCATTTGCCACAAGGAATTAGGTTTGAGTCCCCTGAGGTTTACCCCTGGCTGTTGCAGAGGTGGTCTGCCTCTGCATTGCCTTGGGATAAAGCCCAGGCAATCCTTGGTGCCCCCTAAGATGCTGTAAGAAGATAGGGTCTTCTCTCTCCTTAAGAAGTGTACGAGTCTGAATACTGTCAGAAAGCAATGGCCATGAGTTCCTTGATTTGAACTGAGTCATCACAAGTGTGGACATATCTTTTTGGTTTCTCATCTGCCCCTGGATATACTACCACTGCAGCTCCAAATCTGCCCGTCAGTGAAAACATTGTAGGCTTTTACTCTCGGCCCCAGGATTCAGTGAGCATTGCTGCCAGCAGGGCAGCAACTTGGGGGGAGGGGTGGATCCCTGGCCACCCATAGAACGGACGGGACACCCTCCCCCTCCCCCGAGCCACCTTCCCAGAACCAGGCCTTCCCAGCCATCCCGGAGCCGGTCATGGCACACTGCCAACAGTGGTTTTGTGTTTTTTTGTTGTTGTTATTTGTTTTAAATGAGCCCAGCAGAGGCCAGTTGCTGGCCGGGGGGTGGTCCCCCACCCAGCGCACGCATTAGACTCCTTGGTCCGTGTTTCAAGACAGGTCGGGTGGGCGGCTTTCACCGCTGACCCCGTGCGCTCTGCTCCACCCCTCCTTTCTGAAAAAGGAACCCATGGGTCCTGAGCATGGGTCCCAGGAAGCCCTGAAGCTGGCCAGGGCACACCTGGGGTGCCACTTATTACTTTGACTGCTTTTGGTTTCACTTCTGTTGCATTTCCACATTCTTCCTCAAACTCTTCCCATGATTCCCATGTATCCCTAGTAAAAATATTAGCCCCAACTAGCCAGGGAGCCAAATGAATGGCCTCTGCCCAAACCTTTTGAGGTACCAGATCTGATAGATCCAATCCCCTACTTTTAAGCATATCTCTCAGCACTTTAAGCACCGGGTCCTCGGGCTTATTAGTTGCGTTACCCATCTTTTCAAGTCTTGCTTACCCCGAACTTCCAGATTAGCCCCAATCCGTTTTTTTTTTCTTTCTTTTCTTCTTTTCACCTTCCTTCAAGCACCACGCTGGGTGCCAGTTATGGGGGGTTTGAACAAGCGACCCCGTGCAGTGATGACTGGGCATGAGTAAGTGCGCCATTCGCCAGCCCATGCTGCCCCCAGTACTGGGAACACTCTGGTGCAACAGGGAGCCTAGTCAAGCAGGGACTCATAGTCAAGCAGGGACTCATTTATTGTAGGTGTCACAGAGCTTATAAAGGCATCTGGAAATTCCCCTCCCCCCTGAGGGTGTATCTTAAGGATGGCCACGCGCTGATCATGCACTCCTCAGCAGTGCAGAAGTATCCTTCAGACTTTTAAAACAAGTCAGGCCGTGCCCCAGTAACTTCCTCTCAGACCTCTGCAGGGTGGGGCCTTTAGGTCCCCACAAAGTAGTTCTGTTGTTACATCAAATTTGGTTAAATATATCTTGTAAAAAGATATATTCTTTTGAAATCAAATTGCTCTTCCCTACATACATTAATGTCCTCTGTTAACTAGTGTTTAAAACAATAGTTTTGGTGCCACATATCTCAACTTTAAAGCAGTGATCATGTTTTTAGTTTGGGTTTTGGGTTTTTTTTTTTTTTTTTTTTGTATAGTCAAGTTACTTACTAAAAGTTATCAAGTGGGGGCTGGAGAGATAGTTAAGTGCCTAAAAGTGTGGCCTGCCCTTGCAGAAGACCAGAGAGTTCATACCACACAACTACCTGTAACTCCAGCTCCAGGGACTCTGTTACCCTTTTCTGGAACCTATAGGCACTTCACTCAGGTGTACAAACCCAAACTTAGACTCCTAGATGTAAACATAACTAAAAATAAAAGTAAGATCTTTTAAAAAAGTTACTGGTCATTGGGGCTAGAGAAATGGCTCAGAGGTTAAGAGCACTAACTACTCTTACAGAGGACCCAGGTTCAGCTCCCAACACCCACATGAGGTTCACGACCCTCTGTCAGTCCAGTTCCCGTGGACCCAGTGCCTTCTTCTAACCTCTGTGGGCATTGCATGATATGGATGCATCTACATACATGCAGGCAAAATACTCATACACATAAAATTAAAAAATCAAAAAAAATTTTTAAGTTACTAACCAGTATCACCTTTTTTCAGAAATGAGGCCAAAGTTGCTTAAGTAGTAGTCCGTGTTAACTGTTTTATTCACTGTGAGGATTAGCTGCCATCTGTGTTGGCAAGAAGAAAACCCTTTCTCATTTTTTATAAAGTGTTAGTAAAGTCTTTTCTTTTTCCCATGTGAGATCTCTGGCCTTTATTTCATTCATTTGTTCTGTAACATAAAAGTTAAAGTTGCTTGAACTTCTTACTAAGAAGTTTTGCGTGTTAACCGTAATTACAAATATTATTTTGTTTGATACTGAATAGTTCTTTTCCTATCTCTTAATTAAAGTAACATTCACTCATATATTCATTTCATAAATGTAACTGAAGAGCATATTTTCTAGTTGCATTACATTTGAAAATTACAAGCTATGCATAGTGCTACCTTCCTGTAATCCCAGTACTCGGGAAGCTGAGGGAGGGTGAAGTGCATGAGTTCATGACCAGCCTGACCACATAGCAAGTTCCAGAACAGTGAGGCTTGCTTAGTAAGACCCTGTTTCAAAGCAGAAACAAAAGCAAATATATTTGCACACCTAGAGTGAATATAACAACCATTGTTTTAAAAAAGCTGAAAATGTATTGCTTGGAGAAGATAAACTTAGGATTTTTAAGGGAAAGTAATGAAGATTTCGGGGACTATGTGTGCTTTGCAGTGGGTCTTGAAGGATGAATAAAAATTGACCTAATCCAAAAGAAACATGATTTTTGTGAAAAAACAACTTAGGTAAGCATTAGAACTGGATAAACACCTACAAAAAAGAGGCACAGAGTGAATTTAATTCTATGTCTGGGTGTTTATGCAACAGTCTCTGGCCTTACAGGAGCAAAGGAGTTGCTGTGTCATTTGGTTAGAGAAGAATCCCATAAGTACTGTAAAGGATAGTTTTAGAATTGGATCTCATTCAATTATGGGAGCTGCTTACATAGACTGGACTTGAACTGAGCAGATTGACAGCACATGAGATAGAGTAAAACCCACAAGAACAAAGAGAAAATACATCCTTGTGTATTGCCAAAGCCTATATAAATCTCTTACTGCCCTTAAGCTTCTAGCTTTAAGGATGTGAGACATCTGAGAGGAGCTGGCCTTCACCATGAGCTGAATGGTCCAGAATTAGAAGCTGAATGATAGATACCCTGTGGTTCCACGAGGAGGTGTACACAGCTGGTAGCCAGTGGATCTGTAGTTGTGTGTGCACTAAGTTATGTGTACATTTTAAGGGAGCTGTGACAATTAGAAAACTATCGAGATAGAACACGTAATTTTATGAAATTTTTGTGATGGTACAGTAAAGGTCATTGACCATATTTGGGTTTTCCAGAGAAACTATATATGTGTATGTGGGGAGGGAGGGAAGGAAGAATGGAGGGAGGGAGGGATGAAAGAAGGGAGGGGAAGAGAGAAAGAGAAAAAATGAACACAAATGAGAAACTGGCTCAGGCAGTTAGGGAAATTGATAAGCTCAGTCCTTCAACTAATTATTCAAGCCCCCTCCCCAATTGTTAAGTGCAGTCTACTTTATTCATCTTTTAGCTCAAATGCTAATTTTATCTAACTGCCCCACCTTCGCAGACACACTTAGAATAATATTTAACTAGAATATCTGGTCACAGTGGCCCAAGAAAGGCAATCAATGGTCGTTAAAGGAGGGCAGGGGAATCAGTTTTCTCTAGGGACATGCTCTCTGATGGTAGGTTACCCAATCCCAAGTGGTCAGCCCTACAAACATGTATCCACAGGCACCACAGAATGAACTCTTGAACTCAACAGATTATGTATACAGATATAGATGTATATCATATATGTATGTATATATGTATATGACAATAATTTAAAAGTCACAAAATTGAGAGGGATGGGGAATACGTGGGGGAGAGGGAGAGGAAGAAATGCTGTAAATATAGTAGTCGTGTATGAAATTCTTTTAAAAAATAGATAAAATCGACTACTATCCTCAGGCCTCTTGGGGTAAGTCGATAGCGCAGCTCTCCGCGCCGGGACTCCCTAAGCCACATTCACCCTTCCATCCCCCCCGCCTCGCCGTTCTATACTCCTAGTTTGAGCCCTGCGCCATTCCTAGTCTTGGGGCCCCAGACACCTGGGGAACCAATACTGCTTCCTGACCCTTCTCACCCAGAGCAACTCAGTCCCTTTCTTGGGCTCCAGGAGCACCGCTTCTGGTCCTGGCC
>NW_008337147.1:11066372-11067779 GCF_000622305.1 Nannospalax galili
AAACGTCTCAATGTCAATTGCTTTGGAATGAATTCTTCTGTATGAAAAAAAAATTAAAAAAATAATGATTAAAAAACAAAACAACAAAAAAAATAGATAAAATCGCTGGGTGTGGTGGCACATACCTTTAATCCCTGCACTCAGGAGGCAGAGGCAGGAGGGTATCTGTGAGTTCAAGACCAGCCTGCTCTACATAGCAAGTTCTAGCCTAGTTAAGACTACAGGGAAACCCTGTCTCAAAAAACCAAAAAGAAAAAAAAATAAATGAATAAATATGTAATTTAGCCAGTTATTGCTCCATGTTTGCAGCTTGCAGTGTTGGTGCCCATACTCCAGCTCCCTGCTGACTGTGCCAGTTCTGCATTTTAGATTCCTACAGCTGTTCCACATGTGTTACCAAATGTAGTGTACTTAAGATGTTTTTCTTCTAATATAACAGAGAAAAGATACTCATAATAATGGAATAAATAAATAATAGCATAGTTAAGTTTACTAAGTTGCTCCACAGTTTTCAGACTATTGGCCTGCCTTGAAGTGTAGGTCACTAGTACAATTCTTCCTGCTTAGTTTGCAGGCTGTTTGTCAGAGGGAGTAAGCAAGCATAACTTACATAACTTTCACTCATCTCATTGGTCGGACTGGCATGACTGTCTTTATTGTGAGCCAGTTAGGAGATTGACCTTATTGTCCTCAATTAAAAATCCCATTACTACAGAAAGAAGCAAGAACAGATATTGAGAATAATTGGAAGTGTCTTCCACAAATTGCATAAACACGAAAATCCATTAACAACAAAGCCAATTGGAAACATTTTATAATAATAAAAAAATAAATGACAAGGATCCTAACTAGCTGAATAGGGGGTAGAAAATGTGGTCAAAATGTACGATATTCTCAAGAGGATTAATAGACTTTGCTGGATGAATGGCTGTGAGTGAGTGGAAGCAGACGTGACAGCGATGTGTGTCTGCATTGCCTGTGGTTGACTCTTGGTGTGGGTGCACCTGGCTGAGCGATGCTCTCCAAGTCACTTCATTCTCCTGCTGTAGTGTCCTCTCCTGCAAAGTGAGGATGCTGATTTATTTTTCAGAAATTAGTTGAAGAATTGAGGGAAATCACATATGGAATACACTTAAATTTAGAAAAACTTTAAACCAGGGGTAAAGTTGTAGAGGAGTTGGATATTTATTGGAAGAAGAGGATAGTTATATAAAGAGGCTAAACAGGGGTGTCAGCAGGAAATGAATAAAGAGCATTGTCAAGGTAGCGCATGAGAAAGTTTCATTAAGCCCAAGATGAATGGCAGAATCAGTCGTATGGTACGATGAAGCTGGTAATGTTTTTTGTTTTTAAATAGAAACCAGCTGTTCATACTTCAGAGGAAAATGAGTACTTTTATTACATTCA
>NW_008337147.1:11068538-11113480 GCF_000622305.1 Nannospalax galili
TCATGTGAGGCACTCTAAGCATCAGAAAAATACAAAGTAGTGCTAATAATTAGACGATCATATGCCCTTTACACAGTTTGTTACTGGGGATCTGGGCTGGGTGTTTCTAGGCTCTTGGTGTCTCATTTAAGAATAAAGTAAAAGTGCACACAGACTGCAAGGTAGCAAAAATACTTTATTCAAAGAAAAGTGACAACACAGCTCAGAGTATGCTGCAAGGGAGCAGTAAGCCACATCAGTGAAGATGCTCCAGGGCCTCAATTATTGTTCAAGGCTCCCTTTTATGAGGTTCAAGAGAAGGAGTTTTGCTTGCCTGCCTCAAGTTAATAATAGGAATCGGTATTTTTTTTTTTTTTATTCTTGGGCCAAATCTCCATTCCCTTTTATTCAGGAATGTTATATTTTCCAAACAAAGGGTACAGTTTTTTTCATGGGGCAATATATGCCGTGTGTCCAGTGCCCTCAAGAAGGAGCTGTTGCATATTTGCAGATTAGCTGTCGTTTGGGCAGAGACTAAAGAGACTGCCAGTTCTCATATACTTTTCACATTATTATAAGCCATTTTCTTTGCAGCACATGTTGTAGGTGCCTTTTAAAGTAGTCTTGTATAGAATTTCTGAAGTATTTCCTGATCATAAATGATTAAGATAGCCAGTTACAGAACTGGGACCTTAGACTTAATGTAAAACACTAATTATTACCATCTTACTTGATTTTTTTTTTAAAAGATTTATTTTTATTTGTATATGATGGTGTGTTTGTTTGCCACACAAGTGTGGGTACCAGTGAAGGCCAGGAGAAGGCGTCAGATCCCCTAGAACTGGAGTTATAGGCAGTTATAAGGTGCCCAGTGTGGGTGCTGGGAACTAGACTTGGTTCTCTGGAAAAGTACTCTTAACCACTGAGCCATCTCTCCAGCCCTCCTTACTTGATTTTCGTTTTTTAGAAAAGTATGCTGAAGTTGTTAAGATGGATAAACTTGCTAAGAGTATGCCCTGTCCTTTTAAAGGAATGCTTATATCTCATTTGATTGTTTCTCCTTAGCCACATTTATATGTGATGATATGGTACAGTGGCCTCGATTCTACATTGACAATAGAAGAACATGATAAGGACAAGGAATAAATATATAGTTATAGTATTCAGTCATAATCTATAGTTTTCAAGAGTAGAGTCATTTATTCCTTTACTTCTGCATCAGAAATTGTAGGTGAGGCAGGAGCTATAACTTAAAATATGTTACATTGCAATGATAATATAAAAAGTTATTTACCTCCTGGTAAGTTTTGAGGAATTAATGAAAGAGGAGAAACAAAATATCTTTATCATCTTTAGTCAAAAGATGGCACTGTTGCTGTGCTGACAGGTTGAATTGCTTTGCTTTTTCCTACAGTATTAGATTGGAGCTTTTTAAATGCAGAAAACAGTTAAAGGTAGTGATGTAATTAACAGTGACCCTCCCAACAGAATGTCAGACTTTCTAATCAGGCAATAAAAAGATAGATCAGAAAGGGGAATTTATAGCTTTTAAATGCTAGATGGGCTTAATAGCTATTTACATAAAAAGCATTCTCTGAGTCTCCAAGATTTGCCATAGAGAAGATAGGCTACCCTGCGTCATGGGTTAAATTATGGTAGGTTTGTCATTGGCTTCCCTTTGGAACCTTGATAGCTGTTAGGGTCCAAGACACGTTAGTTTCTCTGTTTCATTCCAGCTCTCCAAGGCCATTGAACATACACTGTTATTAAAGCAATATGTTTTTTTTCTTCAAGATATTATTCAGGTAGTCTTTTTCCTTTATTTTTGCTCTTTATAGGTCACATGTTAGGGGTTGGAAGCTCGTATGAGCTCAACTGAGAAGGCAGTACATTTGTTCCTTGTTTCTAAGCCAGTATCTTAAAGGGCTCTTGACAGCTAAAGTTGCTTTTCTTTAAGTAGATCCTTGAATGGTGGGAAACATCAATGAAAAGCAAAGAATTTAATTTTTGGAAAGGTAAAATGAATGCCTTGAAAATTGGCTATATACTTAAGTACCTATGCCAATGTACTTATGTACTTTAATACCTATATACAAAGCATTTTTTAAAAATACAAGCACACAAATCAAAACACTTTGAGGTGAAAGGGAAAACCCCTTGATATACTGCAAAAAGAAAAGAATTTAGTTTTTATTCTTAGCTTAGAATGAGAAAACACTGCTGAGCCTATGGATGCTTATTAGTGGGTTTGCCTGTTAGATGCTTTTTTATATTTCCCCTTGGTACTTGGGATTGAACCAGCCTTTCACATGCTAGAACAGTGTTCTGCCACTGAGTTCCACCCATCAACCCCTTCTGATGCTTTTTAACATTTGTCTGTTTGTACAAAGTATTGAAGCTTTCACTGGATAACCATGAAGCTACATGTAGATAGATATATTACGGATCCTATTTTATATAACGTCAATGAGTCTCATTTGAATACAGAACAGAAGCTCAAAATCGAATTCAAAACCTTCACAGTATGTTTCAGAACTTAGATATTTGGAGGGGAGTTAAAAAAGAATACAGCATGAATTTGGCATATGAAGTAGCCTCCTCTCCCCAGCAGAAGTTAGAGGAACACTCTGTAATCAAACGTATTAACACTTAGCAAAACGTGAATAGTTAGACCATGTGGCTTAGGTCATGACCAGAAATAGACTTGCATAAGTTTATGACTTTTACACCAAAGACAAACTTTAAAAACAACACAAAAACCCTATCAATTTCAGAGACTTGGGGCTTTAACAGCAAAGCACAAGGGCTAGTACAGCCAAAGTACCATTAGAGTGTACTTTGTAGACTTCCAAAAGTATGGTAGGGATTTTCTGTTCCACTTCAGAATTCCAAATGATTTTCTGTTTAATGGTTTCCTTTGTAGGAATGTGCTTGCTTTGTTTTCAGAGGCTGTATTTATTGATTTATTATTATTATTTTGGTCCTTTTGAGGCAGAGTCGCCTGTAGCCCCAGCTGGCTTGGAACTCACTGTGTAGACCAGGCTGACCTTGAACTCACAGAGATCCGCCTGCTTCTGCCTCCCTAGTGCTAGGACTACAGGTGTGCACCACCATGCCTGGCCTTATTTATTAACTAGATGTTTAAGCACAAATGCATTTCAGCCTTTTCCATAACATACTGAACAACAACGAAAGATTTGTGGAGAGTTATAAATCCTAGATCTGCTATAGAAAAATGGGGCATCTGGAATCCATTCTGTAGCTGAGTGTCATCATTTCTTTCTGTTAGTATTCCTTGGTAGAAAAACTCTTTCCACTGCATTTTATTCTGTTACCACTAATCAAGATCAGCTCTGTTTACTACTTCTCACTGCCCTAAGACAGATATTTTATATTTCTAGTGGGGTTTAAGCCTGGTCAGTATTTCTGTAGGAGGCTTGGGAGGAGAATAGAGATGCTTCAGGGAAAAGAGAAGAATGGTAGTGTGTGAGTCTTGCATCCTTTAGGACTTCCCTGAGTTTACATGATAGTTGGACATTGTGTACTGAATAGTATGTGCAGCCCCAGATAGTGTTTATTAGTTCACTTTTGAATTAGAAATGGAGATTCGTAGCTGGAGCTCCGAGTAGGAGATGAGCACTTCTACTTCTGTCACAGTCAGCTGTGACACTGTGGTATCTGCTCTTCTTCTGATTTCCACTGTTCAGTATGAAAAAGCCTGCTGTTAACGATTATGATTAGGAAGCTCTACTTCTGTGCTGCTTGTCAGTGGTGAATAATGCCAGTCTTAATACAGTGTTATTTGTAATAGTTTCATGCAGTATGGTTAGTGGTTATTATTCAGATAAATAATGTGACATTTCATAATATCTTGCTAAATTCTGAAACGGGGTCATTGAGATTACAAGAGACCACGGCTCGTTTCTTTTCTTTCTTTTTTTTTTTATTTTTAGTCTTTTTGAGTGAGAGTCTCCCTGTATCCCCAGCTGTCCTGAAACTCACTATGTAGACCTTCATTTCCCAAAGATTAGCCTGCCTCTGCCTCCCGAGTCCTGGGATTAAAGACATGCACCACTGTGTGTGGCAAACCACAGCTCATTTGAAGGTTAGCAGGGGTAGATGTTTCATTTTCTTTCCTCGCATTAAAAAGGAAGAAAGATAAGCCAAGAAAAACTGCACAGCACAGACACTTACATAAGCAAGAGAAGCCTTTTAATTTCTGTCACACCCAAACCCAATGTCTTTGTCCTTGTCTGGTCTTTCTGTCTTTTTTATGTGGCCAATATCATACTGCTTTGCCAGAACTTATTATTCATATCTCTCTAATCTTTAAATGTTCTTCCATCCAGAATTTCAGTTTTTTAGTGACTTTGTTAAGGTCTAGTAAATTTCATTGGCTGAAAAAATGTTTGTGGGTTGCTGCCACTGAGAACCTACTTACCCTTCAGTGTTTGCTATCAGTCCCTAAAATATTTCTTTTGTAAATTTTTTATGACTCTTTGTGTGTTTCATACAGAACATCTTAATCATCTTTATATACCCTTCTCCATTGGCAACCTCCCATACTTCCCTATTCCTGCATTCTATCATTTGTGTTAAGGCCTATAGTGTCAAGTTAGTGTCCCTAGACATCACGCAGCGCAAAATATGAATCCTTATATTTACAGACAAGTATCCCACTCATCAAAGAAGCTTCTTTTGCTACAGATAGAGATTATTACAGAGTTCCACAACTGGTCATACGCAGAGATTGTCTGTGAATTGGCCAAGATCTTATAAGTGACACATCTACAATGTAACCTCTACACCTAAGGCTCACGGAACATACACCAAGGAGTAAAGAAAACACTGATGCACCTCTCAGTTCTCATCAGTGAAGCTCCCTCATGCAACAAAAGCCCAGGAACACAAAAGGTCATAATTCACCAAAGCATAGAAAATAAGAAAATGCAGAATGTGAGCCCTTGGGCAGGACTTGAATATTAAACTCCACCCACCCAGTACTCAGGAACCATTGAGGAAGAGGGGGCAGAAAGATTGTAAGAGCCAGGGAGGGGATGCACGACCATATGGAAACAGAGTCCTACAGACTCCTGGAACCTTGCTCATATGAACCTAAAATATTTTTATGCATATTCTCTCCTGACTTCCTAGTAGCCTCTAAATAGTCCCACACAGGGGAAAAGAAAGCTGGTCTCTGGGCAGTAGAGATATATAATATAGGACAGTGACTATAATAAGAAGAGCTCAGTGACCAGAGCCACATCATCAGAACATGGCAAAGCAGCTTTCATGAATGTGATGAAATGGCAGTCTTGGAATGGGAAATTTTGCTGGATTGTCTGAGTGGATTTGCGTCATCACAAAGGTCCTGGTAAATGAGAGGGAAGCATGGAGGTGGACAGAGAGCTGTGAGGATGAAGCTAGGGTGGCATGACAAGATTGCTTCGCCAAGGTACAAAACAAGAGCAAGGATTCCTCACCCAGAGCCCCCAGGAGGAGGAAAGTAGCAGGAGGAACACCTTGTTTGGGTTCATGAAGCCTGTTACAGACTTTGGGCCACAGGAGCCTAAAGGAGATTTATTTGCATTACTTCAAGCCACTTGTGATTTTACTAAAATTGTACTAGTTAGAATTATACTCATTGGAAATCACTTTCTCCTGACTATAGCAATAGGTATAAAAAATTTTTAAACCTATTAGATTATTGTGCAAGGGATATGTGTAGTATTTGAATTTATACTTGGTTAAACTCCCATTAAAAAGACTATTTTAACCTTAGTTCCACATCCATTGCTAGCAAAGCCAGTACTTAAGTAAGGATAATTTTTTTTTAAGTTGCACAGAAGTACATAGGAGCCTCACCATTTGCACCATTTGGTTTGATGTAAATTTAAATGAATTTCTATAATGTTGCCAATACTGACTCGTTCTATTTTGTCTTCATTCCGGCATTCATAATTTATCTTTCTAAAATTAGCTTGGTATATCCTAGCTTGGTATATGCCTACATTAATTTTTAAGCAAAAAGAATTATTTGGAACAGTACAAAGGCTTTTTAAAAATATACTGAGCTCAATATTGTATAACGGTATTGATTCAACAGCGAACCTAGAAATTTTATAGCCACTTTTGAAGGAGCTGTGTCTTTGCTCTGAAAACTGTTATTGGGCATGTTAAAGCTGTAATGATATGCTTCTTCTAAAAAAAATAAAAAGTAATATTAAATATATATTATTTATATAAATTAGATTAATTTTAAAACTTTAGGTAAGGGCTGGAGAGATGGCTCAGAGGTTAAGAACATTGACTTTTTTTGCAGAAGACCCAGGTTCGTATCCCAGTACCCACATGGCAGCTAACAACTGTCTGGAACACCAGTCCTAGGGGATCTGACAGCCTCTTCTGTCTTCCACAGGCATTTCATAGCATGGATGCACTTACCTACATGCAGGCAATACACACATAAACATAAAAATAATAAATAAAATATTAAAAAAAAAACTTCAGGCAAAACGTCGAGATTCCTGTCAAATGATTCTTATCATTTGCTGCTGCTGTTTGTCATTTAAACACCTTAAATATATGTATGCACACATTTTATTCAAGCAAAGGAATACATGGGAAGTCTGTAAATTCTAGACATTACAAAATCTTAGTTATCTGTAATTTCAGGGAATAGATTTTTTACAGACTAAGCTATCCCTTAACAGTCAAAATTTATATTAAAAAAAAAAAACACCAAAAGTTAAATGACTATCGGAAAAGTACTAATATTTATTCTGCTGCTGAATTTCTCCTTTCATTTGGATTATCATAAAGATAAACCATATAGGTAAAAATTTAGGAACATAATTGAGCATCTTGTCAAACTTTTCCCTCCTATGTTCTCATAGGCAACTTATTTTTGTTCACTACAGGTCACTACAAATCTCTGAAGAATATCCCCAAATCTCTAAATAGCATGTATATCTTTTATGAGCTTTCAGGTAGCACCTACCAAGCCTGTTGCTTGCCTTTATCTCACTTACATGACCCTGCACCTTGTGGGCCCAGGCACCCTGTGAATACTGCACAAACTTCATCTTATCATGAGTAGAGTACATCTACCCCATATTACCCATTTCTCCCCCAGTCAGCTCTGAAACTTAATACATATGGACCTGTACTTCTTATTCAATTACTGGTAAAAATCCGTCTCTTTTCTCTATAAATAATCAGAAGCAGGACCTCTTGTCCATCTTCTGTTTCTAAATAAGACTGTTTACATACCTGCCCATACACGTCTCCCTCCCATTCATTTCTCAGACCTCAGTGGCACTCATTTTCATGTTTTCAACCTTGGTGGTATTCTTTCTGAGATCTTGTCATCTGCCTGTAACATTACTGATAGCAATCTATGGAGTGATTGCTGAACATTGAAGATCAGTAAAGGAACTATGTTGCTTAATTCTTTAAGTATCTTTCTCTATAGACTAGAGTAACATGTTAAATTTAATTTCTCTCGGATGGTTCAGTTTTATGATTGGAATGCCACTGAAAGAAATTTCCTGGAACCAGATCAGATGAGAAAATCAACCTGTCTCTCCCATTTGTGCGTGGCAAATCTTCACATTTTTCTTGCCCTTCACTTACTCTTTCTGGAGACCTCTCCATGCGACCTGGAGGAGCTCTCCTTTAAGCCTCCCCACAACTCTTGCTCTGAGGCTTCCTGCCCTTCTCTGTTCTCTCTGTTGCATTCACTTTTTTATAGATTACATTTCTCTTCCTCCTTGATTCATCGCTTCATTTTACTAGAGGTAAAATTTCAGAGTCATCAGATATCTGAGTTTCTGTATTCTTACATATTTATTTGATGTTCGCTGCAAATAGAATTCACTTGAAATTGCTCCTTCTTGAGAGCTGGAATGCGCTGCTCCACTGTTGCCCACCTAAGCTCTGATCGCTGATACGAAATGATCTGTTTTAATAGTGTCCCATTTTTCCTTCTGGAAGTATATAATACCCTCTCTTTATTCTTGAAGTTTTAAAATTTAACAGTGCAGTATCTAAGTATGAGTGTATTTCATTCATTATAAGTTGAAGTTTATGTGTAGTCACAGGATCCTCTCCACCCTGACCCTCTGATCACTCTCGTGCTGCCCTCCCTGACTTTGTGGCCACCACACTGCTCTCCTCTTCCTTGGCCATGCCTCAGGGACTGTTCACTGCTTATTTCTGTGGTATAAAACGCATGTCCCTCACACACCTGCTCTTTATTCACACAGTCTTATTTGAAATTGCAATTCTCCACCATCCAAGCATGCCTAATCTTTTTATCTTGATTTAGTTTTCTTCACAGTACCTACCATTAATTTACATATTAAAAATACATGCAAACTCACACATGGATGTTTCTGTATTCTTGTGTATACATTTATGTGTGTGCGTATGGTTGACATAAAGAGTAGTTCATTTTCTCATAGATGCAGGCTACAAGTTTGAGATAAAAGTGTTGGTAGGATTAGTTTTGCTTCGGCCTCATGCCGTGACTTACAGTGCTTCTTTTTCCTGCCTTTACATGGGCCTTTCTTTTTAACTCTGCATCCAGATTTCCTCTTACAAGTATATCAGCCATATTTGATTAGTGCACTCTGACTGAATTTTAATTTAATTACCTTTTTAAAGAGCCTATTTCCATACTCAGTTCCATTCAGAAGCAATGTGTGTTTGTACATCATTGTGTGAGTCTCTGGGGCACAGTTCAGTCATGGACACACGTATTTTTTCACAGTCTGTGTTCCTGAGAAAATCATGAGAATGCAGTCTACATGGAAATAAAGGCTTTTTGTTTTGTTTTGTTTTTGTTTTCGGGGGACATGGTGTTCCTATAGCCCCAGCTGTCCTGGAGCTCACTCTGTAGACTAGGTTGGCCTCAATCTCACAGAGATCTGCCTGCCTTTGCCTCATAAGTTCTAGAACTAAAGGCATGTGCCACCATGCTCAGCCTGTAAATGAAGACTTTTTGAGATAGGGTCTTTCCATGTAGCTTTGCCTGGCTTGTTACTTAACTGTATAACCAAGACTGGCCTCAAACTCATGACAGTCCTCCTTCCTCAGGCGTCTGAGGATTATATAGGTATGTACCAGCACACCTGGCAGGAGAGGTTTTAATTGTTAATGTTTATGTTATGCTGCTTTATTCAATACATATTGATGCCTAGAAAAACACCCAGTATATAATGCATGTTAATAAATGTGAATGTACAGCCTCTTGGTGAGTTTCTTCAGTCTGAGGAGTTATCCTGTCATATTTCAGGAAAATCATGTTCTTATTTCATTAATTCATCTTCCTCTCTCAAATTTTGTGTATGATTTTTCTAATTCCGTTCATTGATTTTGGACAAGCTTGATTGCTCTTATTTTCAGTCCATCTGTTGTTCTACTTTGAAGGGGCATATACCTTGAACTTTAACTTCTAAATACCTCTACAGAGTATTCCTTATTTTAGAAAACATACATTAAGTAACTAGGAGTTGTCTTCTTGGTATTATCTTCTGCTGTTGCTATTTTGTGATCTTTCTGCATTTATTTTGTCATATTTTGTTCCCTGAATTGTCAATTTCTTTCTAGGTCATAGCTTTGCTGTAGTTTTTGTTCTTTTTCTTAGGTATTGCTTAAGCATTTTCCTGACACTCCTTGGTCATACAATTTAATTTATACTGAGACAGCAAATATGCTGGAAGTTTATTGTAAGAGTGGGAACTTTTTCCTTCTAATCTTACATTATGATAAGCTGGCTCTTGCTCTTACTCTAGAGGCTGTCTTCAAGGTAGAATGCAAAGGTCTTTGGTTTGAGGAAAAATAACCACCCCATAGTTGGAGTGTATGGAGTATGGAATCAAGGATTTCTTATGTGCACTTTCAATTAGTGTTTTTATTTTCAATTTTAATTTCTATGAATTAAAAGACAAACCTATTATTCATGTTCTACTATTAAAAGGGCAAATTGTCAACCAAGTACTCTCTTGTTCTGACGTCTTAACATTACTGCAGCCTGTGTCAGGGTAAGGCAGTTCCGAGTGCATCCTTGCCCTCTAATCCCCTACTTGCCTCTTCCTCTACCTACCTCATCTTCATTTTTCTGATTACCCACAGGTCTGCAATTAGAGCCTTGCGTCCTGGAGGATTGCTCGTGTACTCTACATGCACACTGTCCAAGGCTGAAAATCAATGTGTGATCAGTGAAATCTTAAACTCCAGTAGTAACATGGCACCTGTGGACATAAGTGGAATAACAAGGACTTGCTCCCAAGACTTCACATTCTTTCCCACTGACCAGGAATGTAGCCTCTTGGTGATTCCTGATAAGGCCAAAGCTTGGGGCCCAATGTATATAGCCAAACTGAAAAAAATCATGAGTACAGGAAAATAGTGACATCAATTTTATAAGCCATATTGGTGTACTACATTTATTATTTGAGGTCTCTGCATGTTAATATTTAAATATATATAGCCATTCTCCCTAGGTCCATTTGGAAACCTGCTTAGTTAATACTTTAGCATCACCGAGCATAAGAGCCTTAAATTATTTCAAATGTAATTTTGTTCCTAGAAATACATCTGCAGCAATGATTTCAGGTGGGACAGATAAAGTTTGTTCTACATAATAAATCTCCTGTCTTTTACTTTGTATTTTATAGTTAAAATTAATCAGAATACATGATTTTATGCATAAAACATTTAGGACTGCAGTTTATGACTTAGGTGTTTAAACCTTTCCTTTTAAAATGTACATTTGCCAACACTCTTACCATTTTCCTCCCTGTCAAGTGCACAGATTCTTTTTGGTAAGAACCAATTGGTATTTAGATAACATCTTAAGTAGCACAATTTCTAGTTCTAGTAAAATAGGATTCTTATTTGTAAAGTTGTTTTCTGTTATGGACTGTCATCTGTTTACTGCAAGTCAGTAACTCTACTGATGCCAGGTTCATTTCCCCCCATTTTTTAAAATTCACAAATACAAATTGAAAGGGTAGATTATGTTGAAAAGCCTTTTGCACGTGTTTGACTTTCAGCATTCAGCTTGTATAATAATGGAGTCTATCCAGCAGGCTATAAAGCAAGTACTTGAAACAAAACTAGAATGATTAATAACTGTAATAACTGAACTATATTTGGAGTGTTTTGTTACATAATTGCAGTCATAATGAATACTACAGAATCTGATTATCTTACTGTTGCAATCTGGAGGTACTTTTTTATTTCCCTCGGTTATAAAATGTTATATGAGAGTGTGATGTTACATATTAATGCACAAGAGAGAGAGAGAGAGATGCCTAATAAGTTAGTTATCCATTACTAAGACCCCAAACCTTTCACTAAGTGGCTGTCTTTGTTTACATATACCCTGGGAGTTTGTGTATGCTCCTTTACATATTTTTTATACTTCAGATTTTAGCTTCAGTTTTTTTATTTTTTGAGAATTTTATACGTGAATGTTGTTTTTGTATTATTTCCACCCTTCCTAGGCCCCCACCAACTCCTTCCTGTTCCTCCACTCCATTCCCTCTATTTCTTAACCTGTTTTTTCATTATTATTGTTACATATACATACACATGCTTATAAATATATTAATATATACATATACATGCATATGTACACATATATATACATATACATACACACACACACACACACACATATATAAGTGCTCCTGTAGACCTGTGTTTAGGGCTGCGAATTTAGGATTAGATGACCTTTCAGGGAGCTGGTCCCTGGAGAAAACTCATTATCCTTCCCCCAGCATCCACTGATTGCCTGTAGCTCTTCATCTTTTTTTAAAATATTTTATTTATTATTTTTATTTTATGTGTATGTGTGTATTGTCTACATATAGGTAAGTGCACCTGTGTCATGCAACTCCCGCAGAGGACAGAAGAGATTGTCGGATCACCTGGAATTGGAGTTATGGACAGTTGTTAGCTGCCATGTGGGTGCTGGGATTTGAACCTGGGTCTTCTGCAAGAACTACTAGTGTTCTTAACCGCTGAGCCATCTCTCCAGCCCTGTAGCTCTTCATCTTGAGGTGGGACCCAGTGACATTCTCCCATCCACCTAGGCATGTCAACTGGTTTTGTTGAAGATCTTTGTTGCCATCACTGTGGCGATTTCTGAGATCATGATACTGGTCTTATCATGTCTAGCATGCGTTAACTTGCAGTAGGTGTCTTGTCCCTCAAACTTCAGTTTTCAATCATGCGTTTTCTCCAGAAATTACTTCACTGAAGTCAAACATATTTTTCCAGCTCTTAAGAATTATGATGTCAGACATGGTAGTGCACATCTCTAGTTCCATCACTTGCAAGGCTAAGGCAGAAATATTGAAAGTTCAAGTCCAGCTTGGGCTGTACAGCACGATCGTCTCTTAAGAAAGAAGAGGGAAGGAGGGACAGGAGGGAAGAAAATCATGCAGCATGCTTCAAATTAGAAATTATCTTTTTAAAATAAAACGTTTTAATAATAGAAATACAAAATTCTACTGAAGCTGGCCACTTTGGCATTATGTGACATATTCTGTGTATTAAACTAGAAACTACTTGTTCATTACATGCTTTTTGTTTTGCAATCCTGTGTAGCCTGAATCACACAACTGGAAAATCTAGGAAAATGTTATTTTTTTTTCTTATACTTTCATTCTCTTTACAACTTTTTAAACTATATCTGACCAATGTGGATAAAGTAAAGCTACATCTCTTGGGTCTAGTCAAGTGTATTCAATTAATGCAGAAGACGAATGATAACAGAAAAGGTTTTGTTTGTTTTAGTTTGTACTTGTTGATTTGTTTTTCTATTTGAAATCCTGTCTTTGGGTATTGTAGGTTTCAAGGTGCATTTCTCTTGTGTATGTTAACCACAAAGTACATTTTGTCACAATTCAGTATGTTAAATGTCATTATTTCCCAGTGTAATATCATGAAGCTTAAATTGAACATTTGGTATGGTATTGGGCTTGACTTTCTCAGAAATACTGAAAAACATTTGTATTATTATTACATATATGCATATATATTATTATTCATGATAATTATAAAGCAGCAAACGTTTTTTGAGCTTTAAATAGTTGATCAAAGTCTTTATGTTGTGTTTTTTGGTCTTTAAAACTCTAGGTGAGGTATAGTGGTGGAGCATGTCTGCAGTTCCAGCCCTTGGGATACAGAGACAAGAGAATTGTCTAGGAAATCTAGGCCAGTTTGGGCCACAGAGGGAGACACTGTCTCAAAACAGACAAGCAAACAAATGAACAGCCTCTAGTAGACAGTTTGTAACCCCTTTCATGAAAGAGAAAGCAAAGCTCAATGTTGTTTGCCGAGGACATTTGCAACTTAAGACAGGATCCAGAAAGAAAACTGGCTGCAGTGCCAGCCCCTCCTCCCATCACTGTGCTGCTCACAGAGAAGAGACTGTAGGAGCTTTCAAGATTTTCAGCTGCCTTTATACGTCTTCTCTACTATTCAGTTTTCTACTTATGTATAATTGTCTATTCCAAGAGCATCAAAGGATTTATCAATACTTGGGAAAGAAAATCCTTTGAAATATTTCAGGCATATTCTAAAGAAATGTGTTTTGTGATTGTAATACTAAGAAATCTCCCATATACTTATTTAGTGCCTTCCTTTTCTTTGCAGATACTGAACTAAAGAATGTAAATTTGGGCAGGCTAGCAATGTCAATTGAAAAGCAAGAAGTAATTGATGCTACTTTCTGTGGCATAAAGTTACTTTCAAAATAGCTTCATAAAAATTTAGGTTACTTCCCAACACATTAACTTCTCCCTGCAATCAGCACACTGAACAGCCACTAGTTTCAGAAATAGACTAAGAATAAATGTAATGCATTTAAATGGTTTGTACTACATTTTTAAAGCACAAGATACCATCTATCTGTGGTTTGGAATCAAGGTGGCCTACTGTTCTTATCCTATTACATATATCCATATAGCCTTATACTTAAGGTTGCATATTACTCCCTTAGCAGTTCTGTGAAAAATATCCTTTCATATAATGTAGGTAGGTCTAAAATAATGGCTACCTGCATACTTGGTACATGAATAAATAATCACAGATCTAATAGACCTTTATCCACAGAGTTTGTATGTTTGAAGAGAAGCATCATGTCATCTGCATAGACTGATACAACTCATCTGGAATACAAAGAGAAAATTGGAACCAATAGCAACAATTTTATCTGTTGCCAAGAAGTCCTTTGATGCAATTGAATGGGACTACTTGTATTATGTGCCTTAGGTAAATTTGGCTTTCGGGACAAATAGAGCAGATAGCACAATTTATTTTCAACTCATTTGTGTGGTTCAGATCAATGGTTTGCAATCTCCTCCTGCTGGATTGCTGCACTGGGGTCTGAAACAGGGATGAAGCCTCTTTCTAATGTAACTCTTCAGATGTACATTGGAACTATAATATTCCTCAGATCTCATGGGCACCTAAGGAATACTCAGATGGAGGTTTGCAAGTTAAATAATGTATGCTAATAATCTGCTAGTGCTGCAAGCTTTAACAGCATCTGTCCCGAAAACATTAAAAGTAATGTCAGAATTTAGAATGGCTTCAGGCTACAAAGTCAGTGGGAGAGACTCAAAAATGCTATCTTGACAGAATAGTTTCTATTAGTATGACAAGTGACATTTATAACAAAATGTAAACTTAAAAAGAATTGATTCAGGATTCTTGTTGGGGAATGATTAAGGAGTCAAGCAAACAAAACACTTAAAAGTGGGCCCATAATTCAGTGCTGAATTTTTGGGTTTTAAAAATATATGTTTCATTAAATGTCAGGAGAATTAAAGCTTGGAAGAGCATGTCCCTCTTTAAAATTTAATGTGCTAGTTCAAATATTAACTTCATAGTCCTCTTTTTTTTTTTTTTTTTTTTTTTTTTTTTTTTTTTTTTTACCTGGAACTCACTATGTAGACCAGGCTGGCCTTGAACTCACAAAGATCCACCTGCCTCTGTCTCCCAAGGGCTGGGATTAAAGGCGTGCGCCACCATGCCCGGCATACCCCTCTTTTTTACATTTCTACAAATGAAGAAAGTCATTTCTTAGGCTTGTGAGAGCACAGAGTCATGTGTGAGCCTGGGAAAGCATATGCTACCTCAGGGAAAGGACTGTTTGCCTCGTTGGAAGCCATTTCATGGGATACGTCATGACTCAATTAAGCTTGCTGTGGCTTGTCAAGAGGAATTTTCCACTTCATATTGCTGTGGAAGAGCCTGTTACATGTGAATAGCTATACCACTCCAAAGCATCGACAAAATGGACAGTTTACTAAGCGATAAGAAACAGGGTGAGAGTGCACAACCCCGCTCTAGTTTTTAAAACAAATGGGAATAAAATTGCAGATAATAATGGAAAAATCCTGAGGAATTAGCAATGGCGAAAGGGGAAAAGATAGTGAACTTACATTAGCATATCGTTATTTTGATATAAAGTTTCCTCACTTATTTATCCAAGCAAGGTATTAATGACCTTTCCAAAAGGGCACATAAAGGTGAGTGCCAGAGAAATGAGGACTGGAGGACCTGACTGACTCAGGAGGTAGAAAGGATGACAGCAGCGTTCATAGCTAGCTCATGCCCACTCCCAAGAAAGGGCTATAGTGGTGGCAGCTATCTCTGATGTCGGAAATTATTCTGGGTGGCATTTTTGGTCATGAATAACCAGTGTAACTAGCTGTATCACTTTGTACAAAATAGATATTCCTCTTGAATTAATTATTAAAAAATAAACCTGATCACAAATCCTAGACTGTACCAAATGTGTTTAACAAATTCAGCAGACAGCCTCAAATCTACCTGTTCAATAAAAGATTGCTTTGTCAACCAGGCACAGTGATCTGTAGATGTAGTCCCAGCTACATGGGCAACTTACAGAGAGGATCATTTGAGCTCAGAGTTTAAGACAAGCCTTAAGCAAAAACATCTCTATTGTCATATATTCTAATACAGATAACATCTGTTACATCCTTCCTATGATGCTGCAGTAACCCCGTGCATGTGTTATTTTGAGCTACCTGGTTAACCTGACCATGTACAGTTAACTTGGTAGGTTTCTCTTTCATCCAATACTATTTGATATAATTTAAGAAAGGTGATTATTGTAATAGGTTTGGGACCTGGACATCCTTGGGGCAGGGTCTACTGTGAGTCAGTGAAGCAAGTTTCAGCAGCAAGGAACACAACAATAAGACATGGAGGCTCTGGTACACTATCAGGAAGCACATCACAGTTCCCAGCACCAGTCAGGCATTGAACTATTTGTCAGATTCCCCTATATTTGCTGAGGATTTAATTCTCTATCCCATATCTTCTCCCTCAGAGATCCTGCCACCCTCCAGGCTGGAGTCAACATCTCTGAAAAACTTATTCAATATCCTACCTTCCTGGTTACTTGATTTCCTCCCCCCCCCACTTCTGTTCCCACTAATGTTCAGTGAATCATATAACTGAGCATTCCCTAGAACTTGGCATTATCTAAAGCCATGCTGCCCAGTAGATATTTCTACATTCTTAACCCCTCATCTTCCTATCTGCTGCCTCATAACTCAGAATCCACCATTTCTATTATTGCGACCAGAGCGTCTACTACAAAATCCTATCGTGTCATTATCCTGCTGCTGTACTTTAGGTCTAGAATGCCCCACAAAGGCCCACATCTTAAAAGTTTCATCCGCAGCCAACAATGCTCTTAGGCGATAGTAAACCCTTTCAAAGGTAGGGCACAGTAGGAAATGTTAGATCCTAGAGGACACATCTTTGCAAAGGACTGAGAGACCCTGGTCTTTTCCTCTTTTTCACTCCACCATGAAGTGAATGGTTTTGCTATATATCATGTGCTCCCATCGTTATGCTTTGCCCACCCCCCACCTAAAAACAATGGGCCTACTCAGTCACTGACTGAAACCTCTTAAAACAGCCAAAATAAACTATTAATCGAATATAAGACTATTGCTATAGTAATGGGAAGCTGACCAACACACCTGCTTTCAAATTTTTTCACTGACTGACTCCCTATTATACCTATAAAATGAAATTCTAGCCCTTCATATTCCATATTGGTCCTTTTGATTTGCAGTTTAAAGCTAGTAGAGCTCACTCCTTCCCACCCGCCACCTCTCTTTCTCTCTCTCATCAGTCAGACTTGCCCTCAGTTCTGTCTGCCACCGTTTCTGTCTTTGTGCCTGTCTCTGTCTTTTCCTCCATCTTGCTCTTACAGATTACTTTCATTCCTTTGCTTTCTTCACCAAAGTTTTAATAATTCTATGGGAGGAGCCTAATCAGATGTTCCTTCTCTTTGGTTGGGTTACCCTTTGTGCTGGATAGCTTTAGTGTCAACTTGACACACCTGAGTTGAGGGAGCTTCAATTGGGGAATTTCCTCTACTGGACTGGCCTGTGGCCATGTCTGAGGGGCATCTTCTTGATGAGTGATGTGGGAGGGCCCAGCCCACTGTGGGTGGTGCCACCCCTGGGCAGGTGGGCCTGTGTTGCATAAGAAAGCAGGCTGAGCAGGGGCAGGAGAGCAAGCCAGTAAGCAGCATTCCTCCATGACCTGTGCTCCAGCTCCTGCCTCCAGGTTCCTTTCCTGAGTTCCTACTTTGGGCTCCCTGATGAACTGTGACCCAGGAGATGTAAGATAAATAAATCCTTTCCTCCCCAAGTTGGTAGTGGTCAGAGTGTTTTGTCACAGCAATGAAAAGCAAGCTAGGACACCCTTTAAACAACTTGTCATATCCCCCTGGATCATTAGCTAGAATTCTACTAGGGGACTTTGTTATTTTTGCAAAGGGATTCAGATATTGTTTAATACAAGTTTGTTTTCTTAATATTCTGTGTCAATAAGTATCAGTACTTAGTTTTTCTATAGTGAGTTAAAAGAATAGAACACTTTTGAAATGATGTGCACTGATCTAAGAGATGCAAATTCAATAGAGAATCTGCTCCATCACGGGCAAGCTTAGGCATACATGCAGTGTGGAAAAAGTTTCAAAGTGAAACACATTCAGTAATAAGGTTGGAACGCTGGTGGATAAATCTATAATTGTCTTCTGGAGGATACTTCAAACCTGTGAGGAATATCCAAGGGCAGAAAAGCAGATGAGACTGTCTTAAAATAGAAAGAACATTCCTTGGCACATCAAGGACAGTAAAAAACCAGATTATTAAAGTAGTACTTATAGAAACTGAAGACAAATCTTACTCTTTGTAAATGAATGTTAACCTAGAAGTGTTTTTTTAAAGCATGGAAATTACTATGGTCATGAACTGCATTTCCTCTTAAATTGATTAGCAACGCTAAATTATCTCCAAACCTATTAAGCTTCAGTTGCTCGATCTTTAACATAAAACAGATTATAAAAGTATGTAGAAATGACTTTTACAATATGGTGGTAATCTGGCCTAGACTTTTACCTAGCCTTACAACCAAAAAGTTACTGTTTATAGTGTAAACATATTCATTAAGCCATGTGATCTAGTGACCTGAGCATATGCCCTCTATTCAAGGTAGTGTAAAATAGAGTATGAATGTGTATACATGATCTATATATCAAAATGCTGGAAGCAGTGTTTTTTTCTCATGGCAAACAGAATAAAAAGAGAAATCTGTAATTTTGTATATGATAGTCTAAGCCCAGGGATCAAAGGGTAAGATTCTCTGATAAGGTAAGAGTGGGTTCTGACATCTACTTCCCCAATTCATAGTGGAGATACTATTTCAGTAAAAGAATGAGGGAAGTCTGGCTCAAGAGCACAGTTCTGTGAGACATCAGAAAGAGGATTCTCAGCCACTTGAGGTTCAACTCCACTCTTGGTCTTAAAGCTAATGCTAAAACTAATGCCTTTATTCAGGTATAACCAATGTAGCTTAAAACACTGCAAAAATAAATATATTGAGCTTTTACTATGTTCCAGGTCTTTTACTAGATATTCGTGTGTTTGATAACTTATTTAAGCTGGTGTCTTCCCTTTGGAAATCAGGCTGAGACAGAAGGCCAGTGTTGTACACAAAAGTCAAGGAAGGAGGTAGTGGGGAATCAAAACAACTCCAAGAGGAGTCAATAAGCCTGAGTCTATTCAAGGTCCTAACAGGCAATGGCAGTGACAGGAGCCAGTGGAGGGTCTCAGTGAAGAAAACAGCTGGCTATACCTAGTCACCTTTCTTTCCTTCCTTCCTTCCTTCCTTCCTTCCTTCCTTCCTTCCTTCCTTCTCCCACCTTCCCTCCCTCCCTCTTTCTCTCTCTTTCCCTCCTTCCTTTCCTCCCTCCTTCCTTCCTTTCTTCCCCAGCCATCCTGGACCTTGCTATGTAGACCAAGTTGACCTCGATCTCATAGAGACCTGCCTGCCTCTGTTTCCTGAGTGCTGGAATTGAAGGCCTTTACCTCCATGTCCAGCTCTAAGTCACTTTCTTGACCAATACATTCTTTTGATTAAACTGGCATTTCTTTTAAGTCAAGGTGCCAGAAAGCCTGCTTATGTTGTTTTTATTGTTTTTTGCTCAGTAGCAGTATTCCAGTCTTCATTCCAAGCATAAGGTTTTATTACTCTTTTGTGTGTCAAACTTGGGTGATATAAGTATCCTTTGTGAAAAGCAAAACATTCCCTAACCTCCCTACCCCATGTTTTCTTAAATATTTGTCTTGCAATGAAGAAACAGCTGTGTGTAAATTTCCATATACATTCTAGTTTTGTACAACCCTAAAGTCCACGGAGGTCTATAAAATTTTTAAAGTTTAAAAACTAAAATAGAAATAGGTAGCATTAATTCATCGTGCTGTTCTGTTTAAATGATATGGATGGCCACATTGTTTAAGCATGTTTTTACCTATTAAGGGGTAGTACTTCAGAGATCAGCATGTCTCATTTATCCGTCCTATAATTTCTCAATTTTTCCATTATGATTTTCATATTTGAACAACAGGAAAACCTTCCTTTGGATCCTGTGATATCATTTTGTTTGTTATTTCACAAATATTAAGTGTGGCTCTGTTTTACTGGGTGGTAACAGAGATACCTTGCATACTGGAGACTCTAGTGGGCATTCAAATGATGCAGATTATACCTGAACTGTATTTTTCTAAGTAAATTAGCAAAATAAACAATGAAATGCTTAAATTTGTGTGGAAGCTCAGTTAGCTGAAAAGTGTTAAAGAACTTCCACATCTTTGACATTCATCTTGGAAACACTGAACTAGTCTTTCTCACACTCTTGAATAGGAAATCATCGAATTATCTCTAATAAATTAATCTCAGAGGGTTTGCCAACAGGAATGGAAGCACTGTGAAGCATAATTCAGAGAACCATGGACGGTCCTTGGTACATAGACCTTCCCTTCAAATACTTCTTTCTAGGCCAAAGATATATTTTTGCCCTTACTGTGCAAAGAATAGTCATGGAATTTATCATCCAACAAGACAGCTTTGAGAGCAGAATAGGAAGCTATTAATAATTACACCTGGACAACTATGTAATCAGAATTGTGTGACCTCATGGTCACCCTAAATGTTCATGGAGACAATGAGGGCACCTTGTGCATTTGAGTAAATCAAACAGAGCCCAGAGCTTCGGAAGAAATGCTTTAGTATTTCCTAAATATTGTCTTCAGTCCCTCTCTTCAGAAAGACATTCCTCAGCCCAGATGAAATCTTCTCTAATTACAAAAGGACTTCCAAAGTATGAGGGTCTCCTTGTAATCAACTCAAACATAGGTAATCAACTCAAACATAAATAAGCACTAATGGGTTCAACGTGATACCATTTTTGATGGGTGCTTTTGATAAGATCCTCTCTGAGATAAGGGTACTGAAGATGAGTAATTAATTCAATGGCAACAGATTTCCAAACTTAAAAGTGAATCACACTTATAAGACGGTTTACTTACAAACCCACAGATGTACAAAATGTTCTATCATTCACTGTTTGTCTTTAAGCTTGAGATGCAAACTCACACGTAAACACATAAGTGCACATGCATTTACAAGGGATACATGCGCATGACAAGCATACATGTGCACATACATATATTACATGCACATCCAAATGCATATTCTCACACATATACATGTACACACATGTTCACACACACACGTACATGTTTTCAAGACTGACTGTGATACACTTAATTGAGTTCATGGCCCACTAATGGTTTATGATCTGCAATTTGAAAAGCACTACTAAACTAGCCGTTCCTGTCTGTGTCTAAGTAAAAGGCACACACATGTACTACAAATTCGTGTCTGTATTCCTCTACAAAATCTCAAGTTGGTCATTTTGTTATTGGCTCCAGTCAATGTTAGAAAATTTTAAACAGTCCTATTTGAGCTACTTTACACTGTTTGATTCAATGTCCCCCGTGACTAAGAAGTGTGATTATTGATTTCTTTTAGATTTTAGTGAATATTTTTCAGTGGCCTAGTTTTTGTGAGTCACTTTAATTCACATTTGGTTATAGGTCCTGAAAAATGAAGAAATTTTATCATAAAGGCAACAGTTACCTCTCTTCACTTCATCCGCTCACTCCCCATGTTGCTTTTATTCCTTCTTTATCCTCACTTTAATATAAAGTCTCATGCTGTAGATGTGCAGTTAAGTGTGGATATACCAGACCAAACTTGAATTCTGTGCCACTTTCTAGTCCTGTGATGTGGGAAATATACTTAACGTCTTTGTATCTTAGTTTCCTCATCAGTAAAGTCAGAATTAATAATTAATCTTAGAATAAACACAACATCTATATTGAAGTTTTATGGGAAATAAATGTGATAAGATATGTTTAGCACATTGCTTAATCCATAGTTAGAAAACAGCAAATGCATCTGTCCTGAGTACCATCTTGGATTTCCTAAGCCAACATTATCATAATTCAGGTTGTCTTTGTTATCCAATCTTACAAAACTAGAGAAATCTCATAAACATACTCTCATCTGAAGTGTATGTAAGATGTATCTTTATGCCTTATTCTTGAAACATCCCTTTGTCAGACTAATGAGACTAATTGATAGAATGTTTCTTCTTGTAATCTTGAGGCTGGGAAATATATATATATATATATGCACATATATATATATGACATATATACACACATATGTTTTCAGTCATTCTTCACCTATTTTTTAAATTGTGTGTTTGTATAGTGTGCAAGCATGTGTGTTCCTATGTATGTGTGGGTACAGGTGTAAGTGTACATATACATGTGTGTGCTTGTGTGGTAGAGGTGTGATGGCAGTGTCAAAGGTCATCCTCAACCATTCTCTACCTTATTTATTGAGATAGAGTATGTCAGTTGAACCTTGAATTTACCAGTACAGGTGCTGTAGCTAGCTAGCTTGCTCTGAGGACCCTGTCTCTGTCTTCCATGTGCATTTGTTTATGTGGGTTCTAGGTATCTGAATTCCAATCGCCATACTTGTTGCAAGTGTGCCCAGCTCAATGATTGTCAAGATTGGCTGGCCAGTGTGCTCTGAGGATCCTTCTGTCTGCCTCTTCAGCACTGGGGTTATAAAAGTATGGAGCTGCCTTTTGGTGGCTGTTGGTGATCTGAACTCAGGTCCTCATGCTTTGGGGGCAAATATTTTACCCACTGAACTATCTTCCCAGCCTCCAGTCCTTTCTGATATTTGAATACTCTGAGTTCATCATTCACTGCTTTCCTCCAGTGTTTGACAAAGCTTAATGAAATCTCTATCAGGTTCTTATTCAAGTCAGTAAAGTAAAAATAATCCAATGAAAGCATAGAGCATGGGCATGTGAGATGACTCAGTGGGTAGAGGTGTTTGCTGCCAAGCCTGATGATTTGAGATCAATCCCAGGGAATACTGTGGTGGAAGAAAAAAACTGCCTCCAGCAGCAAGTCTTCCGGCCTTTACACATGTGCCAGTGAGCGTGTGCGTGTACACACACACACACACACACACACACACACACACACACAATAATAATAAATATAGAAAAAAAGAAAAGAAAATACAGAGCTTGATATTCACAGAATTAGCAGTAAGGTCAGAGTGGAACACTCAAGGTCATGATCAGTGGTAGGATTGAACATATGGATTTCATTGGTAAATCAGGTATAAAACCTGTCTCTGATACTTCCTAGTTACACAGACTTGGGAAACTTATGTAGCCTCTTTAAACTTCATGTCTACCAGATCCACACTAAGGATAATTAAAATGAAGCTGGAGATGTAGCTCAATTGGTAGAGTGCTTTCCTAGTACACATGAAGCCCTGGGTTCAATGGGGTGATCCCTAGCACAGCATAAAATGAGGTATGATGATGCACTAAGGAAGTGGAGACAAGAGAATCAGGAATCCAGTACTATTGTTGGCTACATAGGGAGTTCCAGGCCAGCCTGGACTACGTGATACCTGCATATATTTGATGTCTGTAAAGTACTTGTACCTGAGAAATAGTATCTGATAAACAGAAAGCAGATTAGTATGTTTTTTATTGGAGCATCACAAATTACCAAATTTACAAGTTAACACAAATGTATCAGGATATCATTTGCCATGAGTCAAGAGTTCAACACCATTTAGTTCAATCCTCTGCTCAAGGTTTCAGAAGGCTGAAATTAAGTTACAATCCTAGTGCAGTGTGGTTAGACCCTGTGGTAGTTTGAATGAAAAGGTCCCCCATAGGCTCCAAGTATTTGGACATTTTGTCCCCAGATGATGGCTTAGAAGGTGTGGCTATCCCAGAGGAACCACATCACTGGGGTAGGCTTAGAGAGTTCTTAAGCCTTGCCAGATCTCCAGTCCTCCAGTCGCCCTCTTGATTCCTGTGCCTGCATGATGATGTGAAAGCTTAGCTTCTGCTGCCCCTGCTCCAGCCACCTCCAGCCACCATGCCTTCCTGCCATGATGGACTGTAATTCCCGTGGAACCATAAGCTCAGATAAATTCTTCCTTCTATAAATTGCTTGGGTCATTGTTTCTATCACAGCAACAGAAAAGTGACTAATACAGACCCTCATCAGATATTCAAGTAGAGGTTTGCTTCCGAGATCCCTCCCTTCTTTGCATGATTCATTTCTCTTCAACTCTACTAGCACTGGTTGGCCCCACTCTTGGTAACCAGAAGCCACTCAAAAGTACTTGTTATATGGCCCCTTCTTTAGATCCTCTCCCCTTCTGGATCATCACTCAGGAAAGACTGTCAGTCCCTGCACATTGTCACCTGACTGTATCAGATATGCCCTAGGAATCTTTTCCTTTTGTTGAACAAGAAATCAACTAAAATAGTCCAATGATGCAAGTGATCTTCTGCCATATTTACAGGTATGGCTCATAACCAAGAACAGGGTTTAAGGGAGTAGGTCAATGGGATGAGAATGGTGAGGGCCATCTTGGACTTCTGCCAAACACAGAAAGTAGCTTTAACTCACTACCAAGTAATTATGTAAGTTTTGAGAAGCCTGTGGCCAGAGGGAAGAATCACATGTAATATCCCACTCCACATTCAGGGAGTCTGTTGTAGTGAGTATCACTGTGGTCTGTGGCTGATGCTCCCTTGCTGCATGCCTTTGTTAGTGTGAGGACCCTCCCAAACAGACAGGTTTCCTTGCCTGATTATAGAAAAATGAGTTGTGTTTGGACTTCCAAAGTAACAATTTCCTGAGATCTGTGTAGGTAATCTTGATGATATTCTATTCTCCTTTATGCTTTATTCAAGAAGATAACCCCAACAAATAAATAATTGAACTCTATTATTCTTATTGTTCTTCTCCTTTCAGATATTTTGGGATAACTCAGGTGGGAAAATGGATCAACACACACAGGGTTAGAAATATATTTGCTCTTTCTTGTTTCTTTTTGTAATAAGTTATTGAAACAGAAAGTGTGTTGCAACTTTCTGTTTGTGAGTTGGAATTCAACATTGTGAGAAGTGTAAAGAGATATTAAATTACTTAAATCTTTGGTGAATTTTGAATCCAGTTGCAAAGGTAAGACACACATATGAAGGGTTAAATGGCACTACAAGGTAGTACACAACTATAATCCAAGTTAATGGTGAACATTAAGTCAAGGAATCACAATTATGAACTGCTTAAGAGGCCAAAGATCATGTGCTAGATAGCTTCAGTTGTCAACCTGACACACCGGGGAAGAGGGAACCTCAGTTGGGGAATTTTCTCTATTGGATTGACTTATAGGCATGGCTGTGAGGCATTTTCTTCATTGTTGAGGGATGTGGGAGGGCCCAGAGTGCTGTGGGTGGTGCCATCCTTGAGCAGGTGATCCTGGATTGTGTGAGAAAGGTTAACACAGGCTGGAGAAGCAAGCCAGTAAGCATTGTTCCTCCATGATCTGTTCTTCAGCTCCTGCCTCCAGGTTCCTGCCCTGGCTTCTCTCCATGAAGAACTGTAAGCTGTGAGCCAAATAAACCCTTTCCTCCCCAAGTTGGTTTTAGTCTAAGTGTTTTATCACAGACATCGAAAACATTAGGACAAGTGGGTAAGGGAAGTAGGAGCACAGCCAAATGGAGATGGTCATGGTGTCACCAGCTGGAGAGAAAGGAAGAGGGCATTCCAATATGATGAAGTAGAATGAAGAGACACAGATGCATATATTGATTGCTCAGACTGATGTTCTTGTGACCTAACTCCTTTTCACTAGGCCTTACCTCTTAAACGTTCTGTAACCTCTTCGCACCCCCCACACTGGGGGCATATATTAATACTCATTGGTGGATAGAGTTGAAAATTCAACTAAGTGAGTAGAGAGACAAAAAAAGTGTAAATGATATAATAAATTATTTAGACTCTCCACTATGAATTAAAGGAGTTTAGAGTAATCTAAATGTCAGTAACAATCCATTAAAATTTTTACAGAAGTGCCGTGTAGAAGAAATAGCCATTTGTGAAAAGGAAGAATGAATACATAATAAATATACTAGTTTAAATAGAGCAATAATTTGGGGAAAGTTGAATTGGAAGGAGAAGAATGTCAGTCTGGGCTGTGTAGGGTGAGGGTGTGAAAAGAATGTATGCACTCATAGTATATCAGTCTGTTTTCTGATGCTATAAGAAAAAATTTGAGACTGGGTACTTCATAAAGAAAGGGGGGTTAGCTCATAGTTTGCCGAAAATCCAAGTTCAAGCAGCCCCATCTGTTTGGCTCCTGGTGAGGGTCCTCTTGCCTGGGAGGGTCACAATACAAAGAACAAACAGGGAATAGGCTGTAAGGGCAAAGGACCACATAGCAAGACAGCCAGAATGATTCAGAAATCAGGCTTGTTCATTCTATAACAACTCACTCTCAGCAGAACTCAATCTGTAAGACCAGTGGTAACTCTCCAAGGGCAATGTCCTCAAGGCCTAAGTCCTTTCCTCTAGACCCTGCCTCTAAATGTTTCACAACTCTAAACTCTGTGACATTGGGGATCATTCCTGTAGCCCATGAGCCTGTTCTGGAGGAAATACTATCAAGCCATAGCTTGCCAGATCTTAGCAATGAGACATCAAAGACAGGAATAATCAGAAATGAACCAATAGGATTTGAAAACTGAAGAGAACCAGGAAGAGGAAAAGAAAACCATCAAAATCTCAACATAGACAATATTAAAAGCGTGGCAGCACTTTGCAGTTTTCTTATATATGAAGTGAGGAAAATAAGAGCATTTACCAGGGTTGGGGAGGAACATGTTTTTATAATTCATTCTCGTGGTCAGCTGCTCCTTTCTAAAATTATCTCTTTTCTGTGCAAGTTTGGCATTGTTCTGCTGCTTTTCCATCTCAGCCTATTCCAACCAATTCACACATACCCCTGCCAAGCACCTCTGTGAGAGCTGATCTGGGGCTTTTTAGTGCATGCACACCCAAGTTTCAAGAGCCACCTCACCTTTTTCCTTTGTTTCTGCACAACTCATTTGTTGAGATTCCAACCCAGTGTCTCCAATCCCCTGGAAAGCAACTTTCCTGGACACAGCCCCACTTCCTGAAATTCAGCATGGCTAAGTCAACTGTTAATCTCCTTTCTCTGTTAATTTCATTACCCTTTGTCCAACGTCTTGAGCTGGATAGAAATGAGATTTTTTTTTTTTTTTTTTTTTTTTTTTTTTTTTTTTTTTTTTTTAAAAGCGTGAAAAATACGAATTTTTTTTTTTTTTTTTTTTTTTTTGGTCTGTTTGAAACGGTCTCCCTGTAGCCCCAGCTGGCCTGGAACCCACATGTAGACCCGGCTGGCCTTGAAGTAGCAGAGATCCACTGCCTCTGCCTCCGGAGTGCTGGGACTACAGCTGTGTGACACCATGGCTGGCTTGAAATGAGATATTTTTAAACATTAAGAGCGATCTCTTACAAATGTGTATCACACATTTCCAAGAAAAATTCCAGCAGCATCCAAATTTGTTCCTTTGATTAATTTGAGGGCTACTATTATATTTGCAAATATGCTAAAGAGTTAATTAAACAAGAGAATTTTATAAACTTGTGTTAGGAGGTTTAACCAAGTATCTTTATTCAGCATAAATGCATTGGTATTTAGGAAGCAAAGCACACAATTATTTATGGAGTAAATTCAAATACAAATAACTTCTCAGTCAGTTTAGCTAAGGGTTTGCTAAAACACTTCAAGTCTGACTAGCTGCTGAGTGTGTTATAAAAAATAAAACAGAAATTGATTTTTGGATTTGTATAGATATGAAATTATGAATTAAAATAGTGATAAAATATTAATGATGAAAAAAATATTAAAAATAATTACTAAAATCCAATAATGACATTTTAGTAACTAAAAATTGCTCCAGAGAGGTCAGAGAAAAGATCACCAGTAACGGAAATAGATTGGGTTTAGTAATTTTTGAGGGTGAGATGTGCTGACTCTGCATGCTGAGCTGCTCTGGAGAGGCAGTGGAGATACCTTGGAGATTGAAAGGCAGGATGACTGCAGCCTGTCTAGCTTTCATTATTTCTGGATATTATCCACTCCTGGTTGATTCAAGGCACAAGAGTCAAAGCATCATAGAACTTCATAGCTAAGAATGAACATGTATTCTATCCATCCTGATTTGCAATTGAGAAAACTGATGCCTCCAAAGTGGTGAAGATTCACAGCATGGATGGTAGAGTTAAGACTAGAAAATGGAAATGGACTTGTTTATGGAAAGAATCACAGATGCTGATACAAAGGAATTATTCCAAGGATACACTGGGTTCATTGAAAGTTATATGTGATATAACTTGCATGATAGAGTATCGATTGCATGAGACACACATTGGTATTAAGTAAAATGTTTTGCAATAAAATACACACACACACACTGGCAATAGACACACACACTGGCTTTTTATACTTCAGCTGGTGGGGTACCTTCTAAGAAGGGGTTATAGGACTCCTAGGAGCTGCCTTTCCCACAGCACCTGAGAAGGCCTTCTGCTTGGATGCCTTTGTAGAGAGGAAACAGCACTAAATAGTTTCTCTCAAAATTATTGTTAACAAATGTTATTTGTTTGGAGGCTAGTAGCTCTTATTCAATGTTGGGGACTTTGGAAGGAGGTCATGGGGTAGTGATGGAATGCAACGATTCTAGCCCTGTAGTATTTTGATTTTATATATTTTTACTACTCAGTGTGCTTGGGAACTTTTTGTTTTGTTTGAATTTTAGCCTGGGGTCAGGGGTGGGGGATACACCAGAATTTCTTGATTTAATTCAGAAGATCTCCATAAAAAACAATATATCAATAGTAAGCATAGCTTCAAATTCAGTTCACAAATGTGCTATATTTCAAGACATGAGTAAAGTGCTGTCATGTGTTTCAACCTGTACTTTAAGAATCTTCCTTTCTTTCCTAAGGGTGATATACACTTAGCCCATAGCTCTGTAGTGTCATAAATTCCAGCACTGCCAGATTGAAACATCTCAAAGGACTAATTACTCCTAAGTGTCTCACAGTAAGCCTGACACTGCTACGCAAATCCTGGGTGCTGCTCAGGGAACCAAGCACTAAGCTGAGTTACCTCCGCACAAAAAACTGTCAACAGAAGAACACTTTGTTCCCTTAAAGCTCTTTATTTTCTCCATTCTCCTCCCCCTCCTCCAACTAAGTGAATCTGTGTTTCTAGAGCAGCATTCACAAGGTGCCTAGCTACTTTGTCAAGATCTCTACCTAGATTAGCTCAAACAGTTACATAAGTGAAAATATACCTCCTGGTCTGCCTGCTAGCCTACCATGAGAACACTCTGGCAACTTTCCTATCTTCCATAAACCAAGAAGCTAGTCTTGCATCTGTGTATGAAGTCTTCACATATTCAGAAATCAGCTTGGCAAACCAAAGCTAAGAGTGTGGGGAATAAACATTGTCTTCTTTCTTCTCACTGCAGAGAAATGAATTATTGAATATGAGAGGAAAAAATTAATTGTCAAAAGGGAGGCAGAAACAAAAGCATGGCAGTTGTCAACAGTGTGCCTGGCTGAGGGAGGCCTCAACCTATTTGGTGGCTTAGGCTCTTAGGGACTGGAGGAGTGTTGCTTACTTTCCCTTATTATTACACTGTCAGGCCTAGGCATGATAGGACAGGCTTGGGCCTAATGGGACAAAACCAAGCATTGCATAGCCTGATTTAAAATGTTCAGTCCATAGAAATTAAAATGAGTTCTTCTTTAAGCAAAAATGTCACCATTCTGTTTTAAAGATGAGACCCTGAGTAATGACCCTGGAGAGTAAAGACTGGTTTCTATTGTGGGACTGTGCATAGTGGGCTCACTGTCTGTGCATAGGAATACATAACTTTTGGGAAATTCTTTAGAGATGTACATTCTCTTGTGAACTGAGGTTCCTTGAGGGGGAAAAAGCTGCATACATTAAAGATTTGCAAGGCTGATCAACTGATTAGAACCTCCTGATTATAGAGCATTGGAATGTTACATATCCAAAGCCAGAACTACTTTGGACTATCTGTAGTCAACTTAGTAACCATTAGCATCTTCTGTATCTGACCTAACAGTTTTTCAACTATTAGGTAAAACCATTGAAATGTATTTCTAGCAGATAAGTAGCTCTCAACAACCCAAAAGCTAAGAATGTCATCAAATAGGTTCTGAAACCCATAAAATAGTTTCCCTTCTTTGCTGTAACTTGCCTACCTGATATAAATGCCTTGATTTATGACTTTTATTTATGACCATAAAAGTTCATGTAACCACTTCCACATTAGTTATTGGTGGCAACCTGAATCTGTGTACTCAACCACTCGTCCTTCATATTTGGCTCAAAATAAACAATATTACAATGTCTTACTCCCTTTGAGGTGAAAGCTGAGTTTTGCATCAACACTTCACATATCCTTGGCATGTTATCTTAGCAGTCAACTTATTGCACATAACAAATAATAATTATAAAATACCTAGAACACCTTTATTTACTGAGTAGTAATCATGAGTATTGTCAAATATGAAATTTTCTGAAGATGAATTAAGAATTAATTTTATTCTACTCATTAAGAACCATGTAACTGACACTTATTGCTACTGTTGCCATGTTGGCTTTAGGTTGCTGTTACACACAGCAAAGCTGGAGAGGCTGAATCATCTAAGCTCTTTGGAAGTAAAGTCCTAGAAGTCAGAGGTAGAGCTACTGGATTTTGTGTTTGCCCTGCTGATTTTCAGTCTTGTTTTGGTCCAGTATTTCCTCACTATGGAGAAAAGCTTCAAAAGTGGATGAAGCAGGGTGGGGTTCATCCCAAACTTGAAGACAAACTTGGCAATGTCATTCACCCTTTAGAGGCATGAAAGATACAAGAGTGAAGGGGTCATGGGTTGTCCCTCCAAGGTTTCATGCAGCTGGGGCATTTCTGCAGAAAGAAGGCCCTGATAGGCCATTGCCTGAAGTTGTGAAGGTGAAGCCTGGTTTGCAATGGAAACCCCAAGAAGACATTCATGATGCCATAGCTATGAGACACCTGCCAAGGAGAGTTGCATACAGGTAGTGGTACCAGCCCAAGAGAGAGATGTATGTTACGCTCTCAAAAGTTGGAGAGGCTGAGCCATCTAAGCCCTTTGGAAGTAAAGTCTCAGAAGTCAGGTATAGAACTATTGGATTTGGTATTTGTCTTTCTGGTTTTTGGTCTTGTTTTGGTCCAGTATTTCTTCACTATACCTCTATTCCACCCTTTTGGAATGGGAATGTTCCACTGCTGGGAGTATGTAATTTGTCTTTGGATTTTACATGGGGCTTACAGTTAAGAGAGTGCCCTGAGTCCCAGAAGAAACTTTGGATTATGAACCTGTGAATAGTATTGAGACTGTTAAAGACTAGGGGGACTTTTAAAGATAGACTAAATGCATTTTGCATTTTATATGGTCAGGGGCCAGGGAGTGGAATGTAGTGGTTTGAATGAGAATGTCCTCCATAGGTTCTAAGTAATCGGACATTTTGTCTCTAGTTGTTGGTGCTATTTTAGGAGGTCTTAGAAAGTGTGGCCATGCTGGAAGAAGCATGTCACTGGTGGTGGGCTTAGGGAGTTCTTAAGCCTTGCTGGATTTCAGTCATTCTCTGCTTCCTGTGCCTGCCTGGAGATGTGAGAACTTTGCTTTCTGCTACTCCTACAGCCACCTCTACCACCATGCCTCCCTGCCATGATGGACATTTGCCCCTTTGGAACCATAAACTAAATAAACTCTTCCTTTTATAAATTCCCTTGGTCGTAGTGTTTCTATAACAGTAAGAAAAAAGTAACTAATACAGTTGCTTTGAGGCATGTGTTCTTTCCACCACTTGATAAAGGAGAGTCCTACAGAGCAAACTGTGCTCTGCTACTTGCCATTTTCATTATATACATACCACAGAAGAGGATGATGGCTTTGGGTTCTAGTTAGCACTTTGTCTAATGAAGCTTAAGCAATCTTTTTAAAAAATTTATTATTTTTATTTTATGCATATAGGTGTATTGCCTGTGTATGTGCAAGTGCACCTGTATCCTTCAATGCCTGCAGAGATCAGAAGAAGGCATCAAATCCCCTGTAACTGGAGTTATGGTTGGTTGTTAGCTGCCATGTGGGTGCTATGAATTGAACTTGGGTCCTCTGGAAGAGTAGCCAGTCCTTTTTAACTGCTGAGCCATCTCTCCAGCCCTGAAGCTTAAGCAATCTTGTTTGAAGATGTTAAGAAGTCAGCACAAAAACTACATATCATTTCCTTCTTTGAAACCCACATTTAAATAACAAAGGAGTTTTTTTGGAAATTGTAATCCTTGACCTGGACAGGACTACTGTTGTCCTACCGTATATCCAAGATCATGGGAGACAGGCCTTATAGAGAGAAAAACTGTCTTGGATCAGATGCTTAGCATTTCATTTGACTTTGGAATACTGGATACCCCCTCTGTGAAATGATGATGGCAATACTTTTTGAGGGATTACTCACTGTGTGATCTAGAAGTTTCAGACATCCAGGTGTGCAGACTCTTCCCACTCCACCACCATGTCTCTTGGCTGGGCATCATCCACAGTGGACCTGCTGGCCTAGACAGTGTCCAGTCTGGGTTGCTGCATGTACATAGTTCCATGATCTTTAAATGCTGTTTCCATTGTCTCCATTCTAAGAGTTTCTCACATTAGTGTTCTGAGGCTCAGTGCCTCCTGGAGCTTATGTGTCTAAGTTCTACAATCTACTGCTTTTAATTAGTGTTTTGAGCTGTTTTTCCTTAGTGTGCATGTAACTTTTGAAGTTATCAGTCCTAGTGTCTCCAGAGGCAGGCCTATGAGTTATTTTATTCATCTAATACATACTCTTTTAGCCACTCACATCTCATCCTGAAGTTGCAGATCCCCTGTACATGGTACATTTTCTGTTTTTCATTTGTCATCAGCATGCCGCATCATTGACCACTTTTAATTGTCCCTCTCTTTATTATAAGACAACTTCACAAAGGCAGACATCTTTGTTTGGTTCATTGATGTAGCAAATAGAAGCACTCCTAGCACTTAGGAATTATCCATTGAATTAATTTAGAATATACTATATTTTAGGAATATGGAAACTAGTAAGTTATATTGCTCTTCCGGAGAACAGTTCACTTAAGAATCTTCTTGATGTCTATTAGAACTCTAAAATTTTCACATTGATTATCCAGCTTCTTAAGCACCATGAGGAAAAGGGAGTGTCATTGTCTTCTCTGGGTTGTAGACAAACTCTTTGAGTCCCCTGAGGTCCATGTAACTATCACCACCACCACCATCATCATTGAAACTAGTTTCCAAAATGGCTCTTAATGTTCCTTGCTTTCTGCTATTCACGCACTGCTTCCTCCTCCTCTGTGTTGAGTAAGGATGACCTATCTGGCCAGTAAGATACTATGGAGATAATTATGTGATATCCAAGGCATTGATGTGACTTGTTATGCAGCAGTAGCTATCTAATACAAATGCCACTACATTTCTTGAGTGTTTCTCATGCACAAACAAGTGTGAGTTCATTCTCATGCCAGATAGTCATAAACTCATTATTCAGAAGAGAAAATAGGAGCCCAATAGAGGTTAGTTTACATGACTGGGGAATGGAAGAGCTAGAATTTGAACAATGTATTTTACTGTTAAGGATATTATTTTTATATTTAAGAATTTGACACATGCATATAATGTGATTTGATCAAATCTACCCCTTATCCCTGCCCTCCAGCTCCTCCTCTAATTCCTCTATCACATCTCCCTCCCAACTTCATGTGCTCTTTTTGTGGGGAGGTGACACAACTTTAATTCCAGCTGGAGGCAGGCGTGTGCTCTTTCTCTTAAAAAAAAAAAAACAAAACAAAACTTAGTGAGTCAATTTAGTGAAGGCAGTATGCTTCTCAGAGGCTACATTCCTGGAAAAAAAAAAACCAAAACTGATTCTCCATCTCCCAGAATCCATCAGTTGTCAGCAGCTCCTCAGTAAGGTGTGGGACTTCTGCCTCTCCCCCGATTCATGCAGGATTTTGGCTGCCTTGATCTTATGCAGGTCCTGTGCATGCAGTCCCAACTGCTGTGGGTTCATGTGGACACTTCATTTTTAATGAATCTAGAGTATAGCCCTAATGCTACTTTTAGCAGTATCTGAACATGGTACCTGGAAACTTGGCCATGAGCCACTTTTGATTTTTTTTTTTAAGGTACAACATGAGAATCACTTGGTACTTTGAATTTCTATAATTATCCAGATTTTCCTACAGTTCATTAAGATAAATGCAATCCTTAAGATGAAATAGCAATCTTTAGCTCATTGTAAGTTTTTAGTTTACTAGATAATAAACTAGTTGATTCCTGATTAAGCACAAGCAAGTTTGGATAGTAGAGAAACATCAGGAATGATGATATTAAGAGAGAGATACACAGAAATTACAATTAAAAATTATGAAAAATAATCTTTGTCATTTCATGAATATTTCATAAAGTCTGATATGCAAAGAAAGACATGCTTCTTCAAAATTAGGTGACCAAGAGCTTTCCATGTTCCTAGATCAGCCACTGTGGTATTCTACATGAAAAACACCTATATCCAGGAGCAGAAAGCAGAATGTAAGAAATGCACAAGAATGTCCGAAGCCCTTGGCTTGAATGCTATCCATATCCACTTCTCTGTTATGTCAGGATGCCTATCAAATAGAATTGAATTTAATTAAAGTAATTCTCCCAGCAGCACCCCACCAGTAATATAGACATACATTCTGATTGTTTAGAATGCTTACCTGAGAACTAGAAACAAAATTTCTGTGTTAAAAACAGGTGCAAGATTAGAATCTAACTGATGAGTGCTTAAAGATGACAGTCTAATTTCCCCAAGTTTATAAACCACTTTATATTGCTGTTTTTGTTCTCAATACTCCCATTGTCCTTTGTGTTTTAAATTCTTTTGCTGACTTATTTCCTGTGTCAGTTTTCCACAGTCAGCAGCCTTTAAAATTGGCTTATGGTACTGCTATAGAAAATGCTGAAAAATCCCTTGTTGATTATGTGTGGTATAGACCTACATAAAATATACCATATAACATTTTCTTTTTGAACAATGTTTCCTATAAGCATGAAATTACAATGGAGTTGGGGAAACTGTCTAGAGATGAACAAATGGTTGTTTGGAGGTGTAGAATAGATTCTTTTCTATGGGCACTAATACATTATAAGATCTTGAACATGACTCCATAAAAGGAGGACACAAGTATAGGGAAGAGGAGGCTGGGTGTCAGCACAGTCAAATGGGAGATGTGTGCAGCAGGAAACTTAATGAACCAACAGGGGGTGTGGCAGCCAATAAAATGAATGGGCAGTAACAGAAGGATGCTGTCCAAAATGAGAAAGGTGACAGCCATACTGTGCTGGGACATTTGCTAAGAGATTATATTATATTTTGCACAGAAAAAAAAATGTTAAAGGACTTGAGGCAAATAAAGCTATATTCAGATAAGAAAATTTAAGATGGTAGAGTATTTCAAATCTATGCCTAAGAACTATATTCAGATATTTAATGAGTTCTATCAACTGAGGGCTCCTATTTATTTATTTATTTATTTATTTATCTATTTATTTTTTGGTCTTTTTGAGACAGGGTCTCCCTGTAGCCCTAGCTGTCCAGGAACTCACTATGTAGACCAGGCTGGCCTTGAACTCACAGAGATCTGCCTAAATTAAGTTCTCAAAACATGGGGGAAGATGGCTCAGTGGGTATAAGAGCATTACTGAGCAAGCATGAGAACCCAAGTTTGTATCACCAACACCCATGTGAAAAGCTAGGTGTAACTCTGCATGCCTGTAGTTCAGCATTGTGAAGGAGACAGAAGGACCAGATTGGTGGGTTTACTGGTGCCAGCCTAGCTACAGATTTAGTGAGAGACTCTATCTCAAGGACATAAAGCAGAGAGGTATAGAGCAAACAACAAAGTCCTCTTCCATTCACACACACACACACACACACACACACACACACACATACATGTGTATGTACTATGCCATGCTACACACGCACATACAAATTAGTATATAAATAAATTTTTAAAAAATACAGTTTTCAAACTGTAAACTTAAAACCTATGCATTGAAAACATCGGCTGGACAGAAAGAACCGAAGAACATAGTGGCTGCTTCCGGAGATGCCTTGTGATCACTGGGTGTTCAGATGATTGAAACATACTTGAGAGGGGATGCACATTTACCACACAGTTGCCCATTCGCTTGTTGCCCATTCGGTTTCCAGAATGTGGATCAGTCAGATGAGCAAGGCCTCAGTCCCTATGGAGGGGCTGGCTTCGTGTTGGGAAGAACAGCAGAGGCGGAGTAAGGCCAGCTGTTAGACCTCCTCCCGTTCTCACAGCACAGTTGGTAAGCTTATCTAGGAGAGAACATGAAACTACATAAATAATAAGAACATTATAGTTTTCAAATTTTGACCTAACAGCTTCACTTTAAACAGTATGAAAGAACATTTAGATGATAAAAAGTCCAAAACAAAATTACTTATAATAACAGGGGGAAAAAGGATGATATTCAATTTTACCAATGCTCCTAGAGATTTGCTCTGAAACAGGCACTCTTTAGAGATTTGGCCGAATCAATGAACACAGTATTTTCCTGCTGTCATGCAATTTACAATCTATAGGGGGGGATAAAAGCAAATGTAAATGTCATAAATGTTAATTACATAATACTTCAGTTTATTAGGTGATATGAGCCATGGAGGGAGGTTGGAAAATAGGGCGAAAGAATGGGGATCTGAGTTCATGGTTGCTGAGGGGCTGAAATAGGGTTCCTTGTGAAGGCAATATGAACAAAAACTCGGTAAAGACATTAGCCATGCACTTAACAAAAAGGAAATTAGAAAATTAATTGATTGGATTCAGTCAGTAGATGGTGAACAACTGAAATGGATTTCTTTTGTTAATGTACAAAAATATTAACATAATAGTGAAACAAAGCATAAAATGTTATATAATATTATGATTTGCAATTGTGCATACCCATAACCATTCATTCCATAAGTATTTGTTAAATGCCTATTTGTTTACATTTTATAAGCATTTATGTAGCTTCTATATTCCAGACACTATTCTAAGAATTTCTAAATACTAATATCATTTAATTTTCATAACTTCCTTTTTCACCTTATGATTGGGAGGGATTCTAGTTAATTATCCAAAACCACATGATCAGTATAAGCATGATTTTTTTCTTTGTGTTTTGAATTTTCATTGCTGAGCACTGTTCAGGTACTGAGGAGAGAACAGACACACAAATTTATACCTACAAAACAGTTTTGGAAAGAAATTTGCCAAATGCCAATACTGATTTTTTGGTTTGGTTAGAATTATGGATAACATTCACTGTTTTTCATACATTTGTACATTGTGGGAACTTTCTTTAATGAAGCGATACTTGAGTATTGAATCACATGGTCCCTTTTATAGTGCTTATAAAAGTAAGCACATAGCAGGATGTGGTGATACACCTTTAATCCCAGTACTTGGGAGACTGAAGCAGGTGGATCTCTGTGAGATCAAAGCCAGCCTGGTCCAGCTGGGGCTACAGGGAGACCCTTCCTTGAAAAGATTTTAAAAAAAGGAAAATAAAAAGCTTAAACAGTTAAAATTTGGATAGAGAGCTACCAAAAGACTTAGGTTCCCTTAGTTTGGTGTAGTTTTTTTTTGTGGTTTTGTCTGCCGTAACTATGTTTCTGGAAACAGTGTATTCAGTCTGATGTGGTAGAAAGAAACCTCGACACCAACAAGCTCTTTACGTTCCAATGAGTTGCTTAATTAATCTGGACTTTATTCTTTTCTGAAATTGGGGAATTGGACTAGTTGACATCTGATCCTTCTGTTTTTGGTTTTCCATTTTCTTGTGGAAATTTTATTGTCTAATTAAAAGTGATTCAGAAATAGGCATCAGAACACCAGTTTATTAGCATACTGAAGAAACTATGGGACATGTGGATGAAACTCTGAAGTCTGTTATTAATTCACAGTCTTAATGTAGCCAAAGTAGGAATGCCTTGTTTCACACATTTAGAAATAGCCAAGTATTAGCAAATTTATAAAATTTAACTTAATTCATGGAAAGACAATAACAATCCATCATGACTTCATTGATTAACTTTGAAATTACAGGTATAGAAGTTCAAATGATGATTTTAAAAGCTCCATAGTATAGACTGAACAGGTTTGGAGTCAGGAGTGTGGTTGGTGAGCATAGACTATGGAATAACAGACATCAAAGCATTCAGCCTTCCAGTGACCTTAGAAGAGTATGCCTTGACTCATCTGCAGTCCTGTGTAAAGAATCAAAATCTGTTGCCCACACCCTCCACATGCTCCTCCACTCCAGCCATAACCTTATTGGTGGGACTAGAAGATCTCTTGAGGCATTACATGAATTCAGAAGACTAGAGTGGTCTCAACACTTCTATTTTTGAGGTGTCTTTTTGCATGCCACCAATGTTGTACTCTGGCAAGACTGACAGCCCTGTGCCTTTCCTTTCTCTTTGATTTCTGTCTGGACCCAAACTTTTATTTGGAAGACTGGCTCCTTTCAATAACTTTTCATATCTCTATTCTTACCCAGGTTACACTTTAACATACTAAAGCCTCTCTTATTTTATTTACCTGATTTTTAAAAGAGAGGAGAAATTCACAATAACCTCAGTGAGTCCTTTGGAGCATCATAAGACCTATTGGATCTAAGACAAGCAACTTGTCCTCAAAATCTGGGGCTGAAAACAAATGAAAGTTGCCTGCAAAGCCACTTGGACACCCAAGCATCTTCACAAAGATGTTACTCACTATTTTTCTGTCCAAGAAAAGTAGTACCAAACATGCTCACAAATCAGCTCCATAATTCACAGATGGGTGTTATTAACAACGTGCACCATCTGGCAGCGTCCTTCTTTTTGACTAATTTGTCTTGCTAACTAGGCACAGTTATGGTCTATGCTGCTGAGGAAATGTGTGTGCTGTCAATATACATATATATCTACACCACATTTTAACATTGCACAACCTCACCATCATTATTTTAAAAGTTTATTTCCCAAGTTTCAGTTACCTAGCTGTCATAGTTAGGATCAGTTGATAAGTTGACATACCTGGGAAGAGGGAACATCAACCCAGGAATTTCCTCCACTGAATTAGCCTGTGGTCATGTTTGTGGGACTTTTTCTTAATTGCTTCTTGATGTAGGAGGGCCTAGGCCACTGCGGACAGCACCGTCCCTGGGCAGGTGGGCCTGGGCTGTATAAAAATGGTCGCTGAGGAAGCCAGGGAAAGCAAGTCAGTAAGCAGCATTTCTCCATGGTCTCTGCTTTAGTACTTGCCTCCAGGTTCCTGCCTCAGCTTCTCTCTCTGAAGGGCTATATAAGCTAAGTAGACTCTTTCCTTCCCAAGTTGCTTTAGGTCAGGATTTTATCACAGCAACATAAAGCATACTAAAGCACTAGCCCTAGGAAATGCTTTGCTTTTACTTGTGTATCCTCACTATTCATCTGTATTATGTTGCCAGGAATTTAAATGATTTTTTAAATTAAAAAGAGAAATACCTATGGGATTTTAATATACTAAATACTGGGAAGATGCAAAAGCCCTCAAGTTCCTAATAGTCAAAAAACAATGGTTAGGCCATTCTACACTCTGTCATATGACAGTTTTAGATGAGAGTGGGCAAGTTCAGGGAGGTATGGCTGCACATGTGGTTTAGTTTCAAATTCATTGTCTTTTATGAATTCAGAAGACTCTAAGGTAGTCTCAGCACCTCTATTCTACAGTAGGTCTCTTCTGAAGCGAAAGAAATATCATTAGTCATCCCTTTCATGATGCTCCATATCATCCCCTGGAATATAGTTGTTGTAGAATTAGATGTGTGCTCAATAACTTTCTCATTATAGCTAGACCTTGCACTCTTTATGAGATACTTTCTTGCCTATTGACAGACTGTCAGATCTTTTTAAGTAACAAGAAACAGATATCTAACTGAGCAGCCTAAAGAAAACATTGGTCTATTGATCCAAACCACATCAGATATGACCAGATCTTGGACACAAATTTTATTTTCAGATCTTTTTCTCCCCTACTTAGCTCTCCCTCTCTTTGCCTGTTAGTGTCAGTCATTCATGATGCTTTTCAGTATTCTTTTGATGGTAAGAAAGATAGCTGATGACCACCCTTATCCTGTGGCATGCCAGCTTAGCGTCCCCAAAGAAGAGAGTCATTCTGTTTGCCCCCGCCCCATGTTCATCTTGCAGTCCAAAGGAATGGCTTGCTCCATGTGGGCTTTGTTCAGTAAGCTAACTACCCTTGTAGAAATCAGAGTCCAGAATGCTATGGTATGTTCCCTTTATTGATCTCCAGCCGTTCAGCTGGTAGGAGACTAGCCTGCATTTCTCAAGGAAGAAAGAATGCTTGCATATGAAGTATGCATACACAGAGCCACCACCATGGCATGATATACTGTTTGAGAAGAAAAGCATTTATATATTAAACTTCTCATTATATAGATAAGTAAGCATGGATTTTCTGAAGTAGTCCTGATTTCAAATACTGTACACCACTGAACGATAGAATATCCTTAAACCCAAAATTTTGTATGAAAAATAAATTCATTTTATTTTGAGGCATGCAATTACTGACACTCATAAATGAATATTTCCATAGTTTTATCTAATTTCACCTGTGCGTTTTTGTTTTAGTTCAAATGTACTTAAAGTATAAATTCAAGAGAAACATCATCAGTATTAAGAAATAAAGATAAGCTACTTGTAAGATACTGTTTATAAAAGAAAACTTAGTTTGTGATTTTTGATAAGCCTTTCAACCTTGCCTACAAATACCCCTTGCTGTATGTAAATTTGTGTAACTTTCAAAACTGACATTTAGGCTACTGTTTTCCTGGCACTCTTCAGTGGCTCATTAATTGTGCTTTGAAATTTTACTTTAAAAACTTACTTTATATTGAGGGAACTCATTATTTCCTATTCGAAGGATTTCATTGCCAAATGCTGCCATTTCCTAGGAGGCAGGCAGACTTTGATTTAAACGACAGCACAAGACTCCATTATGCCTTTCTGCTCCTATTGGCCCGAAATCTGCTGTCCTTTCCCCTTCCTGCCAAAATAAACATTTCTCCCCATCAGGCATACACTCTCAACCCTTGGAACTTGCCTCGGCTCTCAGGAGTCCCTACACATTAATCTGTTCCGCCTTCATGAACAGATGCCACATTGGCTCTGGGCACACAGACTGAACCCAAGGGATTTACAATGTTCAGAGTAACTGCGAAAACTACCAGCACTCAAAAGGCACTCATTTTATCTAATTTACAGATATTGGCATGTTATTAACAAATGGAAGCACAAACCCCTTTCTCCTGATCTCCTTCAAGTGATTTCTCTTCTACTGAAATACAATGCTCTTTCAATAAACTCCAAACAAATGCAACAACCAGATATGACCAGAAAAACTGCAAGAGACCATTGGAAGGAATGGTCATTTTAGGATTAAAATGCCACCTAGAGCTTTTGATGCCACTTGACTGTTCTTAAGGTCCCTGCCCACCACCCTGGTACACGTGCATTGTGGTAGAAGAGGCAAATAAGAATGGGGGTGGGTGGTGTGCGATCTAGTGCCTGGGAAGCTGTATAAAAGGGACAAGTTTGGGGAAATAAATTTAAAATAAGGTTTTTTTGTTGTTGTTGTTTGCTGTCTTCATGTCATAAAAGGGGAAGAGTATACCTCGGACTTTTAGGAGCCAGAGGAGGCTTGGGGAGTGCAGTGTTCTGACTTAAAAATCCTTTTAAAGACTTTGCCCATTTTTTTTCTTACTCTTTTTCATTTCCTTAGGATATAGCAGGGTGCTCCATGGTAGGCAAGTGACACATCACTTTATGCATCCAAGTGCTTTATTCGCTTAACCATTTTTTCCAGCAATTTAAATAAATCACAGAGATGGAATTAGATTTTCCTGAAGAGCTAGAGGAAGGCAGTGAGAGGCTGAGTCACAGTTAATTTCTATGAGTTGATAGGAATTTCACTCCCTCCGTTTTGGTGATATTCGTGGAGTTTGGAAAATAATGTCTGGCATCATATCAGCCTACTATAAAGCTGCTTAAGCTCCTGACTAATGAGTCTCTGAAATGTTTTAATGAATGATGGGGGCGGGGGAGAAGTATGAAATGTCCTCATGTTTATTCATTTCCTTGTCGTAATGCTGGCTGATAGACCGACTAAAAGATTGAGCACTTAAATAATTAACTCATTTAAAGTGTGAATTATATGCATGGTTGGCCTGACATGCAGCTCGTGAAGTGGAACACACAGTGAAACCTCTCTGTAAGGCACTTGAGGTAGGGAGGAAAGAAAGTTATTTTAGGTCTGGTTAATCTGGAAAGGAACATTTAGTACAAAGTGCAGACATTAAAGGGAAAGGAGAGGCAGAGGATCAGATTCTGCTCAGTTTTCAGAAAAGGTTTGTCAGCCTTGTTCTGTAAAGGGCTGGATATTGAAGAGTTCAGGTTTTACAGGCACTGTGGTGTCTATCCCAGCTACTCAACTATGACAAGTCAGCCACTGATAGTATTTAACTGAATGGGTGTGGCTGTGCTGCAATCAAACTCAATGTAGAACGTTCATATTTGAAGTTCATGTACTTTGATATGTTACAGAATATTCTTCTCTTGACTTTTCATCCACCTGAAAATACAGCAGTGTTCTTAGCTTGCAGGCAGGACAAAAGCAGACCATGGACCTGGGGAGGGCAGTTTACCATTTTGTTATAGAAGACTGGGTATAAGTTTCTCCATTTAGTTGTGGAGTAACTGTGTCCAGGGCCTGAGGTAGGACACAGAGTTATAAAATTGTACGATGTTGGGTTGAAATGGCCTTTGGAGAGCACTCAGTCCAAGGAGCTCACTTTAATAACATTGCTGGTATTTCTAGTTCACTGTTAAATATAATAAGGCTTGTATGCAACAGTACATTTACTGTTAAGATTTTACTTGTGTTAAGATTTATTCGTTGGCTTTGCAAGGCCAAGAATGCTTATTGGTTCTTTTCATTTTATTAGACTAGGTGAGGCTGGCTCATAGTAACTTTCCAACCTTTCTAAAGCCATTTTTATTTCCCTCTTCATAGTCTTAGGAAGCCTGAAGATCTCTTCTCAAAATAATATTTTAAAGGCAAGACATTTAAAAATACATTTGCTGGTGATTGTTTGCAATGAAAAATTTGCTTTAAAATGTTGCTATAAAGTTATGAGCAATCCATGCTTTGATAATACATGCTACTTTATTAATCACAATTAAAATTTAGTTAAGTAATGATGCATATACACCATATTTTATAAATTTTTCATGTTATACTATAATATGAAAATATCTATGAATATCTTTGTTTTGTGAACAAAGTCATAGGCACTTTAAAAATATTGTACAATTGGGGCTAAAGAGATGGTTCAGCAGTCAAGAGCACTCACTATCTTCTTGAAGACCTGAGTTCGGTTCTCACCACCCACATGGTGGCTAACACTTATCTTTAACTCTTGTTCCAGAGGATCCAGTGCTCTCTTCTGGCCTCTTTGGTTACTAGGTACACATGTAGCAGTACACTTACATATATATAGGCAAAACACTCATAATCATAAAATAAAAATAAAATCTTTAAAAAATTTTTAAATCTCATACAATAGTGCAATATGTAGATATCTTAGGTATTTTTCCAGTGGCTGTGATAAAATACACTGAAAAAAGGCAACTTAAGGAAGGAAGGATTCATTTTGACTCACAGTTCAAGGTATTATGGTAGGGAAGTCAAGGGAGCACTTGACACAGCTGGTACTTTCATCCACCATCAGGGTGAAGCAGAGTGCAATGAATACTTACACTAAACTCACTTTCCCCTTTTATCATACCATCCAGGCTCCTGTCCCATAGTAGGCAGTTTGTCCTACTTCAGTTAACCTAATCAAGATAGTCTCCCACAGGCATTCCCAGAAGCCCATCTCTCAGGTGATTCTAGAGCTCATCAAGTTTACAGTTGAGGTCAACTATTACAGTAAGTGAAAAGGCTGATGCATTAATTTTCAATAAGAAATGTACATATCAAAAGATCAAGTCTTCCCATTGTTACAGCACTATTTTGTTTATAGATCAAATACCAAAGACGCTAAAACATAAGGAGTTTGCTTTATGATCAAGGAATTAATTAGTGCCAAGGTGTTACAACACATGATTCAAATCACCTTCATCTTTACAGATGGAGGAACAAGGACAAGACGATCTATTTGAATTTGCCAAGTGTCACCTTGATGCTCAATATTTGGATAGACATGTTGGCATTTTCCACAGTGACAGAGCTTTCTGTTTTCTTTGGGAACAATTATTCAAAATGACACTCTCTTTCTTTACATAATGGTTTCTCTCAGGGAAACTTTCCCTGGAAAACCTAACTTCTGGAATCCTAAAGATACTGTATTGTTGGGGTCTTAAATGTTTCCCAGAAGCCCATGTGCTAAATAAAGGCTTGCTCCTGTGAGTAGCATTATTGGGAAGTCACAGAATCTTTAAATGGTGGACCTAGTGGGAGATCTTTAGGTCATTTCAGTCATATCCTTGAAAAGGATTATGGGAACTTGCTTCTTCCTGTCTCTCTTTGCTCCCTGGCTCATGGTGAGGTGAGTTGTTTTGTTCCCCCATATACTCATGTCATCATATGCTTCCTCACCACAGTTCTGACAGCAACAGGACCAGTGAACTGTGGACTGGAAACTCTGAAACCATGAGGCAAAGCAAGCATGTTGATTATCTCAGATATTTGTTACAGTAACAGAAAGTTAACACCAGTACCTTTCAATTACTTACCAAAAAAAACAAAACAAAACAACAAAACCCTTCCTGCATTACATTGTGAAAAACAACTATTCTCTGTGTTTGTGTGTCTCTTCCTCCTCCTCCTCCTCCTCCTC
>NW_008337147.1:11113536-11148655 GCF_000622305.1 Nannospalax galili
CCCCCTCTTTTACCTCCTCCTCTTCCTCCTCCTCCTCTTCCTCCTTTTCCTCCTCCTCCTCTTCCTCCTCCTCTTCCTCCTCCTGCTTCTCCTCTTCCTCCTCCTCCTCCTCCTTTTCCTCCTCCTCCTTTTCCTCCTCCATCTTCTCCTTCTCCTCTTCTCTCTCTACCCAGTTGGTGCTTCCCTATACTGATTCTTGGTTTAGTTGCATGATTTGCTTTGGCTAATGGATATGAACAAACAGGGGCTTGAAAAGTACTTCATAGCTTGGTTCCCTGTTGTTCTTGAACCATGGAGAAGCTCATGTGGTTAAGTGAGTGCTTGCTTGCTGAATGGTGCAAGATGTAGAGTTCCCTGCAGTGAGACTACCCTGGGCCATGCAGACCCTGCTCAAGCCACACATGAACACACCCAGCAGAGACCTTCAGAGCTTCACATCTTTTGCATGGGCTCTAGGACAGCAAATATGTGTTGTTTCAAGCCTCTGTGTTGTGTAACATTTCATGCTACAGTAAAGGTGAGCTGATTCTGGTGCTCTACTTTTCATCCTCCTGCTCCATGTCTTTCTGATATTACTTCCAAAGTTTATAGATGCCACTGTGTCCTGAATGCACCTGGATGAAATCCAGAATTTCTTCCTAAACCTTGCCCAGCATCTTGAGCATTATATTCTCCTACTATGATGCCAGAGAAGCTGCCTTAAGCATCCTGAGTAGGTCTCATATGCAGATAACCTAGTGCTTTGATTCTAAAATGTATCTCTCTGCTGTGAAGGAAGACTATGATAGTAGAATAAATTCCTTCTCTAGAGGCATTTGAATATAGAAGAGTATATTGTGGAGGAGGCTTTCCACAACGGAATAAAAGCTAATGAGTGGATTTCACGAATCAGTTGAGACATTATGGACACAATCGATTTCCAGCACACCTTGGAAGCAAATAAATGCATTTATTGAGCTAAATAGCATGTCTCCAGTCAAGGCCAGAGCCAGGGGGAAGCCATTGAGATTGCTAAGAATACAGATTTTCAAGAGGCATTTGCTCTCCAAGTCATATAAAAGTCCAGGGGCAGCACCTGACAGTGTGTCCCAAATGCTCTAATCTCAACCCTAGTCCACAGTAAGTGCAGGCTATTGCATTTACCAGTATTTATTAGAACTGTCACAAGATACAGTTTGTTGTAATACCCACAGCCATTTCTCTCCTTTTTTATTGTTGATACAGCATGAGTTTATTCAGGTGCCTCTACAGAGCTACAGGTTTATGAAGAGCCTCCTGCCTAGTCCTGGAGGCTGAATCCCAAATGTTCTGAATCAAGGAAAGACTGGGTCAGCAGTGGTGCTCTCATGCCCCTTGTCAGTTACGGGTGACTATGGGTGATCCAATCCTGATAAATGGGATCTAGGGTGCTCCTGGGAAAGTCTCCTCATTAAGCAAAAGGAATTCACAGGAGGGAAGTGCTTGTACCTTGCCAAGCAGAGTCCTATTTTCAGATGGTCTGTAGCCCTGCTAAAACAAGAGAGCTGGACTGCTGGCGATGACATATGAATGCCCATATCCTTAGTAACACGGTTTGACCTGTCAGTCGTACAGTAGCCCTCTCTGGATTTTTTTTTTTTTTTTTTTTTTGGTGGGGGATCTTTTTGAGACAGGGTCTCCCTGTAGCCTTAACTGGCCTGGAACTATGTAGACCAGGCTGACCTTGAACTCACAGAGATTTACCTGCCTCTGCCTCCTGAGTGCTGGGATTAAAGGCAAGCACCACCCTGCCCAGCCCCTCTCTGGATTTTTAAGATATAAGATAAACTTTTTTTAGTCACCATTTTGTCAAAATTCTGCTAATTGAAGTTGAAAGCATTTTAACCCAGGATGCAACCAAATACTGTGTATTTTCAAGATGAGCTTTGCCTGTGATGGAGTCTGCCAGCTTCTCAATGCTTTAATTAAACAGCATTAAAAGTATCTTCTTCATTTCAAGTATGGTTCAAGAAACAACAAACAATTTGGGAGACCTGAAATCTTATGAGTCTACCTAATTTAATTTCTCGGGTGAACTGCCATAGACATGGGCTTCATGTTAATGAACGCACAAAGATTTCATCCAACTTTTTCCTTTGGAGATGGCATCTTAGGACACACAATGAGAAACGTATATACTAACATATATGTACTAATGAGCAGAAGACCTACACTTTATGGCTTGAGAACAAGAAGAAGAGTAGGAAATTAGGGGAGGAAAAGAAAGCAAGGATGGAAAAGGAAAGGAAAAGAAGAAGCAGGAATTGAAGAGCAAGGAAAGGCACTGTGAGGAATTCATGGTAGGACTAAGAGTGGTCGTGAGGGGAGATGATATTTACTGCTGTTACCACATGCCAGGCACTTTAATGTTCCTCCTCATTTTATTTTCCAGCAATCTTAAAGGAAAAATTTTGCCTCCATTTTCAGATGACCTAAGCTATGTGATTTGCCCATCTAGTGAGACTGAGACTCTCAAATTCAGATTTACTCTGACTCGGTGCCACAAGGAAAATGTCTTTGAATTCAGAAATTGGGTTGCCAATCAGTAAGATATGAGTGAAAAAAAAAAAAAGCCGGTCACTAAATAGAGTTCATAGTTAGAATATTTCATGAAATGCAAAACCAAACAAGATGACTGATCTGTGGCAGTGGGAAGTTGAGAGGAGACCTGGAGCCTGGCAGGAAGCCAAGGGGATGGGAAGATGAGATTCTGAACAATGTCAATTCACCCTGAGTGTGGTCTTGGGTAATTCACTTCTATTGAGAGTGGCCTGCCATGATGTAATGAGACAGAAACATGGAACAGGGCACAGGTGTGCTGGCACTGAGGGCAGGGATAAGGTTGGCCAAGTAATTTAGTCTCTGTGATGCTGTCTTTGGTCAGCAGACTGAAAGAGTGTGACCAGGGTCCCGGGAAGCACCATGCTCTTTATTTGTAGCACCATCCTGTCAGCCACTTTTGGTCCCCTATCTAGAGTCCAGCTTTCTGTCAAAAATGGAGGAGGGCTCCTACTTGGGACCACAGTCCAGTGCAGAGGAGAGGCTGCTTCTTCCTGCATTCTCTGGATTAGTGTTTCCTTGGCCAGGTAGCCAGCTGTCATAGTTTGTTTCTCCATTGCTGTGACAAAACACTCTGACCAGTACCAACTTGGGGAGGAAAGGGTTTATTTGGCTCACATCCCCTGGGTCACAGTTCATCAGGGAGCCCAAGGTAGGAATTCGGGGCAGGAACCTGGAGGCAGGAGCTGGAGCACAGGCCATGGAGGAACACTGCTTACTGGCTTGCTCCCTGGCCCCTGCTCAGCCTCCTTTCTTATGCAACATGGGCCTACCTTCTCAGGGGTGGCACCACCCACAGTGGGCTCGGCCCTCCCACATCACTCAACAATCAAGAAGATGCCTCACAGACATGGCCACAGGCCAGGCTTATGGAGGCAGTTCCCCAATTGAGGCCCCCTCAATGCAGGTGCGACAAGTTGACACTAAAGCTATCCAGAACACCAGCCAACAGGGCATTCCATATGCTGCTGAACAAGAAGAAGTCACCGTCAGGAGACACTCAGAACCTCAGTCTTCTGCAACCTCCGTTTCCCAGACCATTAGGTCTAGATGTTTCATAGGGATCCAGCATTCAACATACCACAAACTGATCTCAGGAAACTTTCCTTTTCCCTGCTTAGCCAGAGAGAGTCACGTCAGCACATACACACTGGAAACCATGGCACCATGATAGACTTGCTCTCCTCCTCTGACTGTTCGGTCTAGCTAACCTCTTCCAACATTCACTCACCTCTTAACACCTCTCAAGTGACTGTAACTGCAACTGATCAGACTATCACTATGTTTCATCTAGACCCTTCTAGCAGTCTTTTCCTTCTAGCCTATTCCCTTTTATCCTCACTCCTTGTATTGCCTCCAGTGAACGACCTATCACTTCTTACTTCAATCAGCATCTCAGGATATACAGAATTAAAATCATGCTCTAAAGTTATTACACATAGCATGAGTCCCAATAACTGGCCTCAAGTATTTTTTTTTTCTTCTTTGAATTATTTTTTTTTAACTTTGACGAAAACTTTGAGAACTTCATAAATGTATATAAGGTGTTTTGATCAAATCCATAAATCCATGCCCACTCCCTCCCCTCCAACATTCACTCCTCTGAAGAGATAACCCTAAAATTTTTTAAGTATTAGATACAAGCTCCAAAATACTTTTGACGTTTTGTCCTTTGGAACAGAGTATATTGCTAATAGGCCTAAGGACATTTTGACTTTTAGCCAAAAACTGGCTACATTTCTTTGAGATCTTTTTACCCTAACTGCCTAGCCAGCTCCTACCTCCTATTCTTATCACGCCATCCTCTGAAGGGGTTACCCAAATTGCCAATAGGGAATAGGGCCACAGACCACTCTGGCTTCTTCCATGCTGAACAGGGACGCGGGATGAGGCACTCTTTACCTCTTCCCACTTTCTACTTTGACTTTGCAACTGAGCACTATTTAACAGCCTATATTCCTCAGAATGCACCATACTGGTGCTTGTCAGACATCTTTTTCCATGCCTGGATGCTTCTTGAATCCTTTACCACCTTTCTAACTCCATATTCATCGGTCTGAATACATTAGTCATCTTTCTCAACACTTCTGAGCTAGAGATGAGACTGACACCCACTCACCCCTTTGCATCTAAGCTGATTTAATGTATTGAAGTTATCTGTTTATGCATTTGCTTCTCTGAGAAGACAAAATAATTCTAAATGTCAGGCTGTGGGACTTGTTTAGATATGTCTGGTGGTTTGAGAACTAACTCCCATAGGCTCAAGTATTTGAATACTTGGTCCCTGTAGGTGGCACTGTTTGGGGAGGTAGGGGAGGGAGGTTGCTGATGGAAGCACATCACTGGATGCAGCTTTGAGAATTTATAGCCTCACGCTACATCCAGTTCACTGACTCTGCTTTGTGTTTGCTGTTGAAGATCTCTAACCTTCCAGCTCCTGCTGCTGTGCAACCCCTGCCCTACCATGATGGACTCTTATGCCTCCATGAGAAACTTCAGAATACAAAGGACGCATTTCAGGTAGTTAGGTGCTATTAAGGCCATAATTAAAATGCTTCCAGGCATTTTTCTCTTTTCTACTGGTTACATTTTTAAGATTTACCAGTGTCCTAGTTAGCTGAAAGTCCATTTGCCATCTGCTGTGAAAATCTACATCTCCTGCCTGTCTGCTTGCAGTCGCTGGTGTATACTGGTTGCATCCTTACTGATACACACAGAGATTTCTTGTGCCCACAGTCCACTGTCAATCCACTGTTTCCTCTCACTGCTACCTAGTGTCAGTCAGTAACGGATTTCCAGCAGAACTCTGCAAACTTGGCCTACTACCAATTCACGCTGCCTGACTCTAATTGCTTCTTAATCCTTTCATTAATCTCTTGTTGATCCTCTAACAGTCTGCATAGGAGCTATTCCAAACCTGGTCTCACCCCCAATTTCTGATCTCACCCTGGCCCCTCACATTTTGAAGTGGACAACTTCTCTTTTATTTCAACACACTAGAGAATGCAAATGCAATTTTTTAAAAAAAAAAATACTATTTTCTTAACATTTTTTTTTGTTCTTTTGTTTGGAAACTGGGAGTGAAAAAGCATCTCTCTGAGCGCAAGGTATCAATCACTTCTCTTTCCCCAGCCTCCTTAATCTTGTCTCTATTGCATTCTCAATTCTTCCATGTTAGAAAAACACATTGCTTTGCCCTGTACTCTGCATCACCCCAACTATCATTAAACATGTGTTATGTCTTTACTGCCCCAGAATTGCTATCTATACTCAGTATCTACACATTTGCACCAGCTATCAATGCCTTATTATATTGACTTGGATGGTCTGTATTCTATTGGAGCTACTGTATTCAAACGCCTCAGGAACCATTTTCCATTTCTAATGAACTATAATAGCATTTCATAATCCTCCTTCTTTTATGCATCCCTTAAAGTCTAGCTTTGGTTGTTAATTCCCTTTCTCATGAAACTTTTTCTTTCTTCTCAAGATCTCATAACTCCCGTGCATCTTCCTGGCATTTCTTTCCAACCTCTCTTTGGTCTTTTATAATCCATTTCACACATTCAAATATTTGACTACAAACTTGTGATTATGTTTTAGTTGTGAGTTATTTAGAGATTCTGTTAGTTACAGTTCTCTAAGTCCACTCCAGCAGAGAAGCAAGGTTTATTCCTTTCACAATTGTTCTTTTTTTCTCATTTCTTACATAATAGACCTGGCAACACTAGCACCCTGTTTGCTTGGATTCCTCTTCATTTGAATCAAATCAACTTCCACTTATCTGATTACATTAATTTTTATGATGCATAACAAATTAGTACAAATTTAGCTGTTTAAAGCAACATGGAGTCATTGACTCAACTTCGCTCTGTGCCAGGATTCCAGGTACCTGTTAACTAGATCTTGGGGGTAAAGGGGTGTCATAAGTTTGTGCTAAAGATATTGACTGAATGTGCAGTCTTATCTAATAACTGGAACAGGATCTATGTCAGATTCTACACATCAATAGCAGAGTCCTTAAATAATTTTATTTATTTGTTCTTTTAGCTTTAGAAGTAATAGTGCCTTACTTCTTTAAAGCTAGTATAAGAGAGTCTTCTAGGAGATTCATCATCCATTTATGTCTTTTATATTTTATCCATATTAATCAAGAGAGTTATATCTAATCACTCCTAGAAGCAAGTTCAGTTCACACACATATAAGATAGAAACTACATCACCCAGGGGCTGTCTTAGAATCTTGCCTGCTACGCTGCTGTTTCTGTAGGGCTTGGGCAGGGAAAAAGAACGCTGTTTGCTGTGCTTTACAAGAACTTTTGGAGCCAAGTTGAATAAAGTACACAAAATGAATGAAAAGGGATTTAGTTTACTATTAAATGCTAAATGGAGGAATTAGATTGGATTGGAAAAATAGTTATGAAGAAAGAGCAGGAGGCGACAGTGAGTGGCTCAGTAAGGGATTTCCAGAAACATCTTCGTCAAATGGTCTCATTCTGTGCTTCAGCTACCTGTGGTCATGCACCTAGATTTTTGGTTTTGTGGTCATTGTTTTAAACATACCCAATTTTTACAGATAGCTAAATATTATAAAAGTAAAAAAATATGCACAAAGCATTCCCTGGGCTTAGAAAAAAAGAGACATGTAAACTACAAACTTTTTTGTGTTAGGTGAAATAAACATAAAATTACCCAATAAAATGATGTGAAATTTTCTAAAAGGAACTTATCTTATTGAAGATGGGTGACAGTTAGGAGACCAGCATTGTCTAATTCCGTATTTTGAGCAGAATTGATCCAATTCATTCTCAAAATTAATTCTTCAAGTGTATGATTATTGTTTTTCTAAGTTCAAGTTTAGAACTCTCACAAGCATTTTTTTTCATTCACTGACGAATGCATTATTGATTATTTAGGCACCATGTTTGGGTTAGACAAAATGCTAAATACAAGGATGGCTTCTTTTCACGCATCTTAACCGCAGGTGCAAATGATTCAAACACATTCCCTGCTCTTTCACCTGTGTTCTCTAGTTAAATGCCTGGGTACCTCCACTTGCCAGTTGCCATAGTCAGAGCTTTACTTTTCCATCCCTCAATTCTGCACATCTTTTCTCTCCAAATTACTAAGGCTATCTATTTACACACATCTCCAGCGCTACCATGTCCATCCAGGCATCTACTTTTTCCTGGGATGTCTACAGACAATTTATGCAATGTTGTCCTAGATGTTATTCTTCTACCTTCTGTAAACCACAGCACATTTAGGAGGTCTTTCTAAGTTCTGTCCCTCATTGTATCATGCCTTGCTTAACAGCTCTCAATGATTTACCATATCTTGAAAATGAGTCTGAAAAGTCAACCATGGGATTTGGTGTCTTGTGTGGACTGATTCCCATCCACTATCTATCTTGCTTCACTTTCCTATGAAGAATTTCTGTAGACATACTGAGTTGTTTGCTGCTCTTAGCTAGGGTTTTCCTCTCTTGTCTCAAAGTCTTGGTATTTGCTGTTTCCCTTTTTTCACACATCTTCCCCTAGTCCTTCCTCTCAGTACCTCTTTGGGTTCCGCTGTTGATCTTCAATGAGCTGTCCTGTTGGGTTGTAAAACAAAGAGATGATTGCATTTAATCACATATTCCTGTTTCTATAATGGGATTGAATATTTGAAGTTTAAAAAGTCATTGGTGTTTGAAATGGAAGAATGAGGAAATTCTAGAGAAAAGGTTGCTATACATATTTGAGGAGCAAATTCAGAACATTTTTATCAGATTTATTCAGTACCCATTACATGGGATGGTGACACTGGAGGGGCTAAACAACTCTATTGTTCCTCGCTGCAAATGTCCCCAAAGACACAGCAAAAATTTCTGCTGTATTAATTCATTTGGTGGTTTTTAGAAATAAGTTTTGATTGAATTTTTGCAAATTATATACAGGATACTTTGATCATCTTTAGGCCCCCTCCCATCCCTGCACCCCTCTTACTGCCCTGCCCCACTACTAATTTCATGTACTCTGTCATATATTTCAAGACCTCTCAAATCAAATTTGAGTCCCAAACTCCCTTCAGTGTGGGGTCATCCACTGGTACCCAGTTAACCTATCTAGTGTTACACTCTTAAGGAAAACTGACTACCAGCAGCTATCAGTTGCCAATAGTTCCCCAGCTAAGGTTGGAGCTTCCTACCCACTTCCCCACTTCTATGCTGGGATTTTTGTCTGGCTTGAGTTTACATGGGTGCGTCTGCATTCTGTCACTATTGCTGTGAGTTCATAAGAGTAACTGCCCCATTGTCTGGAAAACTCTGCTTCCTTGTGGCTCTCATAATCTTTCTATCCCCTCTTCCACAGTGATCCTAAGCCTTGGACAGCTGAGGTTTGATATAGATGTCCTAATCAGGGATAAGTACTCCACAGTCTCTTGTCTGTGCTTTGACCTGTTGTAGCTTTCTGGGTTAATTTCCCTCAGCTGCATGAGGAAGTTTCTCCAGTGAGAGTTGAGAGATGTATCAACATTCTTTCCCTCCCTGTTCGGCTATGTCCCCTGAGCCTTAGGTGTAGAAGTTGCATTGCAGATATGCCACTGAGGACTGGGCACCTCACAGACACTTATTCTCTGTATTTCACCAGTTGTAGAACTTTGTAATAGTCCCCATCTATTGCAAAAAGAAGCTACCTTAAAGAGGAGTGACTGGTACATTTGTCTGTAAGGATATGTATTTAGAATATGGCAAGAAATTACATTGGTGTAAGAATGTGACAAAAATTAGCTTTTCTCTAGGATCTATGACCTCTCCAGCCATGTGCATTTGTCTCTCTTCACAGTACCACACATGAGTTTCCTCCCATTGAATGGGTCCTAAGTTCAATTAGACTTAACCACAAGATAAAAGTGCCACTACTGTACCAATAGAGAGCATTTGCTAGGTTAGTCATTTTGTGGTTCATAGACTTTATAGCTTAGCAGTATCATTGATTGGTTTTCTCTTGGCAATTTGCATAGTATCTTCTGATACAGAGCTTGTTTTCAGGGAGGAGGCTTCCAGGTCAGTTCCATCTCAGTTGCTCCAAGTCCTGTGCCCAAAGCATGCCCTGTTTTTCTGTGTTTTCTTTATTTTACTTAACATAATGACCTCTAGTTCCATTCATTTCCTGAAAATGTCATGATTCTTCTTTGTAACTAAATAAATATTCCACATGTATGTATGAGTCTCTGTGTGTGTATGTATATGTGTGTGTATACTTTATATATATTTTTTGAAGCAGGGTCTCCCTGTAGCCATAGCTGGTCTGGAACTTGCTATGTAGATCAGCCTGGCCTTGATCACTCATATATCTGATTGCCTCTGAGTGCTGGGATTAAAGGCATGTGCCACTCCACCTGCCACCATATTTTCTTTATCCATGAATTCCATTGATGACAAGCACCTAGGCTGATTCCTTAAATATTTGAATAGTGCCATAATGAGGTATGCAAGTATCTTTTTAATATGCTGACTTAATTTCCTTCAAGTGGTATTGCAGGATCATATCATAGTTCCATTTCTAGTTTTATGGGGAACTTTCATACTGATTTTCGTAGTGGCGATCTATGCTAATTTACATTCCTACCAACAATGTGTGGCTGTTCCTTTCCCTTACATCCTTACCAGTTAAATGCATCCATTTTTCAGGAAAAATATTTTTGCACTCCTATTCTGTCTAAGCTCTCCTCTTGATTATCGGGCCACATCAATGAACACAACAGGAAAAAAAAAAATCTGTGTTCTTACGGAATTTACTTTTCTTTCCCCATGATGTACCTTAGTTCTCTTACATTTGTTCATCTTGTAGGTAAAAGTTTGTGCGTGCCCTTTGATCAGCATCTCATTCTTATCAGTCTTCCAAGCTCTTGACTACTAATGTATTTAATTTCCATAAGTTCAACTTTTTCAAATTCCGTATGTGAGATCATACAGTATTTGTTGTTCTGTGTTCGGCTTATTTCACTTAGCCAAATGGCCTCAAGATTTGAGTTGTCATAAATGGCATTTCTCTTATTATATTTCGGTTCATGGAAGTTTATTGATTTTTTAAAAAAATATTTTATTTTTATTATTTTTGTTTTATGTATATGTGTGTATTGCCTGCATGTAAGTAAGTGCACCCATGTCCTATGCAATGCCTGCAGAGGACAGAAGAGGCTGTCAGATCTCCTGAAACTGGAATTACGGGCAGTTAGCTGCCATGTGGGTGCTGGGATTTGAACCTGGGTCTTCTGCAAGAACAACCAGTGTTCTTAACTGCTGTACCATCTCTCCAGCCCCTTATTAATTATTTTTAATATTTAAATATATACACACATCTGCATGTAGAGGTCTGGTCATACAGATGAAGTATGCACCACTGATGGACAAAGCCATGACTCTCTGGATATTGCCAGTGCTATGTCCCCTCTCCTCCATCAGCTATGTATCTCCACAGCTATATTGAATAGTATGGTGTCTGAACTCAGTGGCTCTCTGAAGCACTGGAAAAGGAACAGTCGTCTTCTCTGAGCTGAATTTGGTAAAGCTGAAGGTTTTCTCAGGGAGGAAACAGAGTCCCCAGGTACCCCTCCCAAGCTCTGTACCACTATTATAAACCTATCACTATACAGCAAAGCTCATGTGAATCTATTGGGCCAGATGTTAGGGGATTGCATTCTTGGTATTAATAGTAGGACAAGCACTGCGTTTCTCAGGGTCATAGCACCACAGTCCTTAATAGGCTGCAATGCATTCAGTGACTTAAACTCCAGGTCACCTGCCCAGAGGTGACTGATAGCAGACACCCCTTGCCAGTGAAAGGAAAATCTCAGCTCACAAAACCATGCTGCTGCTCTAATGTGAACATAATGTGAATGACCTTCTCTGATTTGCATGGGAATGAAAGTGGAGAGATAGGCTTTGAGCACTCAGGCACACCCATGACTTAGTAGGGACTGGTGTGTGTGTGTGTGTGTGTGTGTGTGTGTGTGTGTGTCTGTGTGTGATTTAAATGGAGACTTGCTCTTTCCCTGCACTGTAGGTGCTTCTCATCTTTTTCTGCTCTCTCTGTTGCAGCTCTCTCTGGGGCCATGCATTCCCCTGGTATGCCTCTGTTGCCTCCTTGGCTACACTCTATTTTAAGCTAGAGCACAGAACTGGTAGAAATGTTGGGACCTTGCCATGGAACTGATTCTTTAAATTCCTGTTCTTACTTCCTTCCTAAGTCTGATATTTGTATTTCAATTTGGTATTTTTTGCTAAGGGGGGGACTTTTTAATAATATATCTTTATCGAATTTTTGTGCATTTCATACGATATATTCTAATCATATTTAGACCCCTCCCCTATCTGCACCTCCCTATAGCCCCTCCCACCAGATTTCATGCATTCTGTAATATATGTTAAGGCTTGTCGAGTCAAGTTTGTGTCCCCAAATGTGACTTGGCGTGAGTTTATCCACTGGAGCCTGGTTAGCCTACTGGGTGTCACTCTCTTATGGAAGACTAAGTCTCCCTCACCCAGCACAAACTGAAACCAGAAAAAAACCAGCATAGAACTTGGTAAATGGGCAGAAGGTACTGACCTTAGCTGGGGAGGGAACTTTTTAATGGTTTGGGGTTTAAGGAGTTTTTATTTTCACTTTTAAGATTTACGCTCTTCTGCTTAATTAGAGCTGGAACAAAATTAATTTTGTTTGGAACAAATGATATAACTCAGTGGCTCAAAGTATTGAGCTTATATTATTTCTCCTTAGTCTAAGACTCAGCTGGACAGTTATGCTGATGGAGACCAGCCTCACGGATATCAGCAGGCTTATTCATACATCTGTGAAAATCTGGCAGGTGCTCTGAGGGCTGCCAGGTCTGGGCTTAGCTTACTTACGTCTGGCTGGGTACTGATGTCTGATTCACATGACAGAGGTGATTCAGTCTCACCATCTAGATAGTTGGCCTGGATTTGTTCACCGGTAGTGGTTTCCAAAGGGAAGAGCAAATGAGATCAAAGACTCTTGAGACCTAATTTCAGAACTGGCACATAGACCCTTCTACTGCAGTTGCTTGTCCAAAACTAGTTGTAAGGCTGATCCAGATTTAAGGTGGACAAAAACAGATCCTACCTTTGCAAAGGGAGGAGTTGCCACTCACAGTACCCGAATGAAGGGTAAGGAACTGTGTCATTTGAATAGCCAAGCTATAACAATTCCTTTCTTCATAGACTTAGTATCAGAATTTTGGGACAGGTTTTGCTTGCTAGTCTCTTAACATAATTATCTGACTATATTTCATAGCTTATTGCAAAAAGTAAAATGCAAACCCTTTGATTTTTGTTAGTTCCTTGAGAACAAAGGCACACATCACAGTTGGTCATCGCCTCGTCTTCCATGGCACAAAGCAAGCACACTGCACCCAGCAGACTCTCAAAATACTTATGGAGTCAATTATGTTGCCCAATAAGAAACAACACATGCAGCCTTGTTCTTAAATGTCCTTTCCCACTTATCTTGCTTGAAAGGAATAGAAGGACATACTCAATGTAGTCTCTCAGTGCTCTTTGGATATTTATTTACTGCCTTTCTTGGAGAGAAAGGGCTAGAACAATCAAATTTTATCACTTGCTAAGTCACCTAGTGTTTCTGCAGAAGGAACAAGGATTGATATCTTCAGATAGTTAAGATACTGACCAAAATCCAACAAAAACAACCTCAGGGACATCGAGGGGTATCACAGAGGCCAGAGGTCCTGCCCCGTGTCCTACTGAGTAAAGTAAAAACTGGCAGAAAAAGAAGCCATGCCATCTATACTCAGGGAAGACCGAGGTAGGAAGCCCTTGTAACTCTCCAAACATATTCCTTAGTTGAGCTAAGCTAACATTGTCAATGAAGTTTTAAACAATCCTTTCTGTAAAAGCATCGAAGTTACTACTGAATGTCCCTAACTATCTAAACTTAAAGCCCAGGTCAAAAACATACAGGCAAATTATAAAGACAAGGTATCCTTACACATAAAAATAAGAAAGGGTGCTGCTGGAAAATTCAGTTATATGAGGTTTTTCTTCCTCATTTTCCTTAAGCGTATTTTTTAAAGGATGTTTTGCATAAGTGTTTGCACCAGTGGAAAGATGGAGACAGAAAGAATAGAAAGAAGGTTTTATGTAGCTAGAGGTATTTGCTTTCTGCTTTGCAAATGTATTTCTGTCAACTTTAAAAGTTGGAAGGAAATGAGATACATATGCATTTAAAGAGAAGTGACTGGAAAAATTGGATTGAGGAGCAGTTTTTCGTTAGAGTTCAGTTTATTGACAAGCATTCTGTTTTCTTTAGAGGATACTGCATTTCCTCATATCCTATTTTCTTTACAAAAGGTGATTAGAATTGTTTCAATTAAATTTGAATTTTAAGACTGTTTTCAATAAAACCAACACCAAAGCATTACTATTAATGGAAAGAAAAATCTCTCTCACTGACTGTATATTTCCTACAGGATATGAATTCCATCTGAATAATCTAGAACATGAAGGAAATAAAATGGTAATATTAATGTAGCCCACTGTATTCATAAAAGTTCCTCTTCTGTTTTTATTAACACAGGCAGTCAGGTTGAGGTCTTACAGCCTCAAATTTGTATTTTGCTCAAGCAATCCAGATCTTATTACATTAGGCAAACACTATTCTAGAGAACAGTGGATCATGTAAATACCTTTAATATTATTCATGAATTTCACTCCCACAGTAAGTTAGAAATATGTTACAGATTTTTCTTTTATGAATGGCCTTACTTAGCTTCTGCTATTGCTCTTCTGCATTTTATCATTACAATTTAAAGAGGCTTTGATTTACCTCCTGACTGCAGGCACCATGTTCTTTTGTCTTCACCTTTTGCTAGTTTCTCAATTGGGCTTCTGTCCTGTGTTTATTTTCCTACCTTTTGTCTCGTGTTGGCATTAGTTCATACCCACAGTCAGGAGTGCTCGCTGACGTTAATAAGCTTAGCTTTAGATAGCATGGGGATTTTAATGGGTGTGTTTTTAATCAGTCTGTAGTTTATGACTTCTTCACAGTGTGTCACCTGCTGGTAGAAATGAGACCATCAAGTACTTGTATAACAGGACAGCTTTGCTGAGCTATGCATGCAGCTCACATCACAGGACAAATATCTTTGGGGGGGATATTGTGATCTCAGAATTAAAAGAATATGCAGCATCAAAACTGAGGCATATATACTTCATATATCAACATATTAACATATATTTTAGGCCCTGTAAGTAATGTTTCAAGTTTCGTAAAATAATATTGGGGTAAGGTGAGTATGCTTAGGAAACTGTGTCAGAAATTAGAGTAAAGACCTGAAAACAAGTTTAAAAGTTACAGTTTAGTAATATGCAATAATTTCTAAGAACATGTGTTCTGTTTTCATTCATTTATTCAATAAACATTTATTGAGCATCTACATGGTTCTAGTTGCTGTTTCAAGCACAGAGGATAGTGTTGAACAAAACAACCTTTCTGATATCTTAAAGTGTTAATGAATGCTAGGAGAAAGGCAAGCCAGGAGGATAGTACTCATTGGAAGATGACTATAGGTACTTCAATGGCATTGTCCAGACAAGATGGTGTGTCACAATCATGCAAAAACTAAAGGAGCTTTTCGAAGAAGGGGCTGTGCTTCAGGAAGACCTGTGCTTGGTGCTCTCAGCAAGCAGAAGGAATACAGTTTAACCTGAAAGGATGAGAGAAGGAGAGTTGGGAAGAGATTGGGCTAAAAGTGGGTGTAGGTAGTGTAGACCCTCTAGAGAGAAATGCAGGAAGTTCTTGCTGAGTTCCTGTGTGTCCTGGAGAAGGTACAGCATTTCACAAAGTAGCATTTGAAGTCCTTGGCAGAGCAAAAGATTTGATATGATTTTGTTGTTGTTGTTCATTTGGTTGGTTTTTTGCTTGCTTGCTTTTTTAAAAAACGTCATGCAGTGCTGCGGAAGTCAGAAGAGGGCTTCAAATTCCCCTGGAACTGGAGTTAAGGATCGTTCATAGCTGCCATGTGGGTGCTGGGAATCAAACCCAGGTCCTCTGCAAGAGCAGTCAGTGCTCTTAACCACTGAGCCATCTCTCCAGCCCCAAGTTTTTGAGATTTTTATACAATATAATTTGATGGTATTAAGTCCCTTCCCCTATCTACACCTTCCCTTCTGATTCCCGCCTGATTTAATGTACTCTATTATTTATATAATAAGACCTATAGAATCTAATTTGTGTTCCCAAATGTCCTTCAGTGTGGGTCCATCCACTGGAGTCTGGCTAACCTACCAAGGGTCCCATCCTTGAAAGAGACTGACTCTCCCCCTCCCAGCAGCCATTGGTAGTCAGAAGTTCTTTAGGTTGGGTTGAGGCTTCTTACCCATTTCCCCATGTCTTTTTAACATAGCCAATTCAAGAGTACCATTCAGTAGTACCAACTACAATCACATTGTCCCCAAAAAATCTACCTCTGGTGAACAACTCCCTAATTCTCCCAGCCCCTGACAACCTCTATCTACTTTCTGATTTTGTAAGTTAGACAACTTTATAGACTTTGTATAAATCGAACCATTTAGTATCTTTTTGTGCTTTCACTTTGACATACATTTTATATTTTGACTTATCATGTTATCTTTATGCATAGGCTTCCATGTATAGGGGCAGACAGCTCAAGAGGGCAAAGGTGGAGAGAGGTCCAAGTTTGGATGCTATTGCAGTGATAAAAACAGGATGATAGTAGTGTGAACAAGGCTGTAGAATGGTTGCAAGTGGAATCTGGGGAGACAGTAAAGGGAAACTGTTGGGACTTGCTAGTGTTCTGGACATACAGTGTGAAAAAAAGGGGACTAGCTTTGGTTAAACCCAGAGAATTTCCCAAATAACTTAATCCTTATTCATATCTGTAATGATTTTCTAAACTCTGAATAAGCATTGCATGTTTCCTAAAATGCTCTGCAGATGGCAGTTCAGCCTACTCAATGATTCAGAGCTTGTTGTGGTACAAATGAGAAAGGCCCCCAGTAGGTTCATGGACTTCACTTGCTCTCCAGTACGTGATGCTGTTAGGGACGGTTATGGAACTTCTTGTGGAGGAAGTATGTCATGGGGGAGGGTGGGCTTTGAAAGTTTATAGCCTCCTTGCACTTCCAGTTCTTGCTCTTTCTGCCTCCGGTGTGTGGATGAAATGTAATCAACCAGCTTCCTGCTCCTCCTGCCATGCTGTCCCTGCCTCTTGGACTATAAATCAAAATGAACTTTCTTCCTTAAATTGCTTCTGGTCATGGTATTTTATCACAACAAAAGGAAAGTAACTGACACAGGGTTACTCTTTGATATTTGAGTTTTAAGCACTGGGGGTATAGCTCAGTTGGTAGAGTTTGATTCCCAGCACTTCATTAACAGGGCATGATAGTGAATGCCTATAATCTTAGCACCCTGGAGGTAGAGGCAGGAGGATCAGAAGTTCAAGATCAACTTTAGCTACATATCAAGCTTATTGATAGCCTGGGATATGTGAAACCCTGTCTTACAAGAGAAAAAATAGTAAGAAGTTGAGTTTTTGCATCTGTTTTGAATATAGATGTGCTGTTGTGGAGTAAGAAGTATGGACATATCAGTGTGTGAAGAATATGGCAGGGCGGGGCAGGGAGCCAAAGAACGTTTTCCAAGCACAGAAAGGGATTATCTGATTTGGTAGTGAGTTGGCCACACCTTACAAGATATTTTGAAACATCATTTAAATTTTAAATACTTCCTCTTTCTCCCTCATAAGGTTTTCTCATCATTATTTGGGTCTGAGACAAGCTTGCTTCAAAGAAACTGCTATATAATTTGGGAGGGAATAAGGGAAAATCTCACTTTTCTCTTTGTTTTGTTTTAAATTTTTTATTTTTTTAAATTATTTTTGTGTGTAGAAGGGGTATGTGCACATAAATCCAGGTTCTTGTAGAGTCCAGAAGATGATGTTGGATTCCCTGGATCTGTAGTTACAAGTGGTTGTGAGCCACCTCACATAGGTGCTGGGAACAAAACTCTAGTCCTCTGCACGTATATGCTCTGAACCATTGAGCATTTCTTCAGACTCTCATTCTTCTCTTGGTTTTCAATTTAACATTAGAAACACAAGGAAGAAAGAAATCAGACTACTTAATGAAAAGCCAGTTGTTTGCAGTTTGAGCTTTTTTAAAGAACAGGTTACTGCAGCATGCCAGGTCTCTTAGGAGACATGACGAGATGTAGTAGACAGGACACATGGTCTCCTAGGCCGTACCTCTCTGCCTCTCATGCTGTCCTACATTTTCCAGATTGACAAGAGAGAAGGAGAAGTGTGCACTGGGAGCCCATGCTGGTTGTCATTGTCTACCCTCCACTTCTCTGACCATTCTTAAAGCATGTCAGGCAGATTTTTTTTGTAATTAGCTGAATAGGCACGCAATTCAGTTTCACTTTGCTGAACCCAATCTGGAGGATTGACAGCACGCCTTTAATAGATTCCTTCAGTAGATAATTAGACCAGTTTAAGCAAGCACTGCATGAATTAACATTTGCACTTGGTATGAATATTCAGGGCTCCCACGCTTCTGGGGTGTGAGTTGCTTCCCTGGGATCTGCAGGAGTGCCTGTTAGGGGCTTGTAATGTATTGATCAGTGCTGAATGGCACCAATTAGAGGGTGTGGGCACATCCCTAGAGTCTGAGATAAGATGCTTACTGGTGGTACTTATGTTTTTTCCTGTACACTCTAACCCAGACAGCAGATTGCCTGCTTCAACTAGTCATATGCTTGAGTTTTGACATGAATTTTGCTTTAAAGTACTATGCAGAAAACTATTAAGTTTCCTGGTTTTTCCTGGAACCATGCCATCTGTTCTCTCCCCTCTCTTTGAGGGTTTTCATCTGTAAGATTAATTTCTGGATGGTATAAATATGATAACAATGGTTGAATAAATAATCATTGGGCCATTGAAACTTGCCTTTTGTAGTGATAAAAATTGCTTTGGTACAACTTGCTAACATATCAAATATTGATACAGAACTATATTTGCATGTATCTGGAAATTCCAAAGAACTTTGTGCTATGCCATTTAAAAAAAAAACAACAAAAAACCTCTAAGGGTATAAAAACCTAAATGTGCATGCCTTTATAATGAAATAAGTGGGGAACTCGAAGGTGATGGGGGATTGGGTCAATGAGAATAAGTAAAGTTAATATCTTGATGTGATTATTTAAAGGAAAAATAAATTTTAATTATTGTATGGAAACTGACAGAGGTTGTAGAATATGAATTGTGAAGAAAAGTGCTTGGGTATGAATCTGTCTCTAACACTTATTATTAACTGTATGAGCATGAGGACCATGGTCTGTAAATGGTGATAGCAATGGCACCTGCGTCATATGGCCATCAAGAGCTTATGGAAGTTCAAAATATAAAAATTCATTTAGAACAGTACCCATGTAAGGATTCTGGTTTTTCTTCATATTTGTTCATATATATATGTACATATGTGTGTGTCTGTTTTTACGTATGTAATGTATGTTTGTATGCATACCCACCCATATATAGTAGAGGTACTTTGAAATGAACACTTCTAAAATAAATAATACCACTGAAAGTAAACTAAGAATTCCAAACATTTCTTACTGCTAAGAGGTGATAACCACTCTCAGCAATGAAAACATCAGGCTTTGTTTCCTCCTATCTGCAAGCTCCCATGTTCCCCCTCCACTCCTCTCTTCTAAGACTTCATATGCACTTTGGAGGTTAATACCAGGTCTAGCTTACAGAGTTTTCATAATCTGGAGAATAGCCACATGATGCTACACATACTATCTCTATGACTGCCCATGTTCTATCCCTGCATTTAATTATGCAGCGAGAGTACATATATAGATTGTGCATGAACACCAGCTTCTAAACTATGTGCTTATTAATACCTAGGCATTAAGGCATTTAGATTGAGATGTGGAAAAAAATGATGGGAAACTTCTTTCTGCTCTAATTGAAGGTTCTCCTGAGACCTGTCTCAGCAGGAGCAGATGGTCCATGCTGCTGTCAGAAAAGGTGAAGTGGAAAATAAAACCCTCTGTGGAAAAGAGGGTTGACTTCCTACTCAGCAGAAATAAAGAGCTGTATTACTCCTGGGGTAATTCAGGTAAAGCCTGAAGGCCAGCTATTTTATCTTTGTATGTTTTCTAAGTGTTAAGTAAATAAAAGTTTGTCAATTGAATTGGAGAGAGACTTCACCTTGGGAAGTCCTCATGAACAAAGGGGGCCTGGGCATCCCTTCTTTCCCTTTTTTTTTTTTTTTTTTTTTTTTTTCGGTCTTTTTGAGACAGGGTCTCCCTGTAGCCCCAGATGGCCTGGAACTTGCTATGTAGTCCACCAGGCTGGCCTGGAATTCTGCCTCCCAAGTGCTGGGATTAAAGGCATGCACCACCACACCTGGCCTGTCCTGGTTTTCTAAGAATCATTTCTCAATTTGAGACTCCTGTTTCTACAGAGACAATGATGTGGGGTCCATATGTCCCAAATGTGTTCAGGGGAGATAAAAGATGTTTTCTGACTAATACTAATTAAATGGAGTGTATTAACCAGATGTATCAATGGTCTCTTACTGGGGTTCATCAGATTCAAATTTGGGATTAAACAGAAGCATTGGTGGCCTCTTATTGGGATTCAAAATGTAATCACTTTTTCTTTTAATAATGTTCGTAGCAAATGTTAGTGTGCTGTACTTGCACCAAAGTCATTCAGTTTAGTGAGCAGACTGGATATTGCTAAAATTAAATATCAGCCTCCTTAGTAAAAATAATATGTTACTGAACTACTTGTTTATTTTGAGAGAGTTCTTTCTGGAGATTGAAACAATTGATTTTACATAGGAAGGGCTTCCACTGAGGTTAATGCTGTGGTCACCAGGATGAATGATGGGGAAATTTCACAGATTTTCAGTGGGTATTGGAGTGGAGGAGGGATGTGAACATTTTTCACCTCTGTGTGTTAGTATCAGGCTTATGGGAGAGGTCTTTCATCAAAGAATGATCAAACCCAATTTACTACAGCATAGGTAAGTAGGAATGATGTGCCTTTCAAATATCTATTAGATTCGGTGGGAATGCCAGCTGCATTTATGCTTCTCATCTTTTTCTTTTGGTGCATCTACTTACAAGCTGAAAAAGATTGTCTCTTTTGTCTCTCAACTGTAAATCAGCTAGGATTTTCATAACTCTCCTTATTTTCTTTGATTTTTATTTGTATTTTGTTTTATGCATGTGATGAGTGTTTTGTCTGCATGTATGTAAGTCCACCCCTGTGTGTAAAGCAATAATCAATGAAAGTTGGCAGAGTGACACAAATATTCTGCAGGTATTTCCCAGTTTTTTCCTTCTCTTTCAGGGGGCTCTTGATTCTTATCTTCTTTTTAAAAATTGCTTCTATTTGTGTGTGTTTGTGTGTGTGTGTGTGCGTGTGCGTGTGTGTGTGTGTGTTACAAGTTGTCAGTTCTCTCCTTCCACTATGTGGGTCCCAGGGATTTAACTCAGGTCATTAGGCTTCCAGGCAAAGTGTCTTATTGCCCACTGAGTCATCTTGCCATTCTTGTTCTTGTCTTCTTGAAGGAAAGAATTCATTCTATAGACATAGATGGTTTAAGCAGAAGTTTATTTTGTAAAGCTAAGCAAAGCAAATACTCCAAAGAGAGATTAGAATGCACTGCCCTGAGGTGGACAGCAACCGCGTGAGTTATACATTGTGGAATTTTTAAAGTTTTGTGCATATTTATGGGATAGGTGGCATATCTATATTGTAAGGCGACACTTTTTCCCTCTAGAAAAGCCCACCAAAGGAGGAGTCAAAATCACAAAGCAAAAAGTGATATTATACTCATTATAAACTCTATAAGACATAAAATTAAATGAGGTTCCAACCTTTAAAAAAGATCTCCACCTCGTTGTCAAAACACACAGTTTCATACAGAAAAATTCATTCCAGGGCTCTTGACATTGAGACGTTTTCACATGCATTTCTAATCTCTATTTGATGGTTCTCAACCTTCGGAGGAATTTGGCTTCAGCTTCAGCCCAGGAGGAGGGATGCGATTCCGCGACCACCTTGGTTTTGATGATCTAGTACGGGATTTCAATAGCATCTTCAGCGAGATGGAGGCCTGGACCTTGCCTTCCCACCCTCCTGGTGTGTGGATTTCCCTTGGGGAGAACCTGTGTTTTTTCTAGTTGGGCTGGTTGGTGAAATAAGCCTGCAGAGTAGTTAGGGAATGGAAAATATGAAAAGACTGATGAAGGCCGGGCATGGTGGCATTAATAATAAATATAAAAATACTGACCAAAACCAAAAAAAAAAAAAAGTGATATTATAATGACCTATGTTAAGGAGTAATCATTGTCATTGGAAATAACTTCACAGGAATTTAACTAAGGCTTTACACTTCAGCATGACACTGCCTTGAGTCTGCTGGGGAGGATGATTTTCCTTTAAAATGGTAACTTTATGACTAAGATCCATCACAAAAATGTCTGGAAGAGTAGTCAACACAAGAAATCTAAAAAAGTTGGAAGAATTCAAAGTGCCTGTGTTCTGCTGCTAGAGACCATGTGCCTTCCCCTTCTGCTCCAGCTTTGTTAACACAGTGTGAAAACAGACACTACAATTGACAGCTAAGTCCTTTACTCATTATTATGGCTTTCATATGGGTGGGTGGAATGTGATTATGCATTAGAAGTTGTCACTATTGTGCTTAAGTGCACATTCCCAGAGTATGCCGTCACTGCCTTAGCTCTCATTTCGCCTTATTTCCTCTGCCACTTATTTCTCAAGGTACCTACTTATGAGTAAGTTTGATTTTTAAATTTAAGCCAAGGTCTATGGCTAAAAATACCCTTTCCCTAGACCTGTCTGGAATATTCTGTCTAGAACTTTGAATTTTATAAAATATGAATGACTCCTGAGTTGGAAATTATGTGAAGGTGTAGGTAAAATCATCCTCCCACCATCCCAGTTGCTTTGTGTGTCTTATTGTTAAAGATGTGTGAGTGAAAGTTCCCAGAAAAAATGTACATCTTCAAACTGAACCTTCTACAAGTCTGATCTGATCAATGGATCGGAACTTCAGTGATTATGGAAAGTTTGGAATATTGTAGGTCTAGAGTCTAATTACTCATAATTTGGGCTAGCTTTTGCCCCCTAAATAGCTACTCCTTGCCCACCTCTGTGTCTGACCTAGTATCCTGTGACTCACAGATAAAAATCCTTTTGGAATGCATTAACAAAACCCTAGCTTCCACCAATCAAAAGGCTGAGTGTCATCAGATAGAAACTGAGGCCTATAGCTGAGATTTCTATTTTGTTATACTTAATGTTTCCACCAATGTATTTGGAAAGTGTCTTGAGTTGTGGCTCTCTTTGCTTTGTTACTATAAAAACTTCATGGAACTGCTACCACATTAGAAATGGATTTGGGATGACCTAAATCTGTGTTCCTGTGTCATGTCACTAATATTTGGCTCCAGAATAAACTATCTCTTATCTCCTTTGAGATGAGAGCTGTGTTTATATGTCGACAGATATAAAGGATGATGTTGCTAAAACTCCTCCTGACAAAGTCCATCCCCCTCTTCCCTTGGTCCCACAATAAAATGAGGTATGAATCCTCCAAACTGCAGTTTGGGTAATCCTAGTGGGTTTATTGGGCTTACTAACAGAGCAGTGGGTGAAATGTTACTTAAAAAAAGAGTGGATGCCCCCCCCCCAAGGTCCTGAGGGGAAGTCCACATCCAAACATAGATCCTGTGATGTCCTGACAGCAGCACAAACTGGTGAGAGACCACACCTCATGGTTATTTCTGCTTATAGGCCCTTAGCCCTTCCCCCTTGTGCAACTTGGACCACTGGTTGGTTGGGAGGTATGGCTAACTCTCCTGGCCACTCCTTTCTTGCTGAGTGTCAACAGTCAGGTTTGTTCATGATGATCTTAAGCAAGCAGGTGCAATCAAGCTTGACATTAAGAGGACAGTTTTATTCCACAGATGGTGCAAGTAAGTTATTTTTTCTAAATCTGAGAGCAGAAGTACTTTGAGTAATGTGGAACTCAGTAAGGCTGCATGCCACTCATAACATAAACAGTTGATAATCTTGTAGATAGCATTAATCTTGGTTGATAAATGCACAAGTTATCAGAAAAATCCACCTTCACATTCCAGACCCCAGTGAAAGGAGTTTATTTTCTTGGAAATCTTAGTCTTGACAGCCTTCCTGAACCTCAGTTGTCTCATGCTTCCATAAGTGTAATGCAGTGCTTGTTTCCTAATGTTACAGTAGCAAAAAGCCCCTTAAGAGAAAACTGGCCAGGAGAATAAGAATCTGTGACCTGGATGAAGACTCAGCTTTCCACTTTTGCTGGTCAGTCACCTGATCATGGAACCACCCCTACAAAGGCGGGTTCACTTTAAGTCATGCTAAGAAGATGGGTGGGATACCTAGTGTGTTAATAAGATGGCATTTCCTGCCTGGAATCTCTGCCCATTAGTCCACAAGACTGGCTTTTCTTCAGAATAACCTCTTTTCATCTTTATATCTATTTTCTAACCATGTTTTCCCTAAATTTTGGACTTCCCCAACATTTTGGTTTTCTAAAGTGCCCTGCCCTGCCCTGCCCTTCTTCCCCTGATATAGCTGCTAGTCTGCAAGCATCTTACACAACAATTTGCCATTATTGGCATTCCACAAATTTTACTTTCTTCCTTGTCAGGGAAAAGAATTTTAATAAAGATGATGTTGGTGATAGTATTTTTGTGTCTCTATTTTCATCAATCAAAAAATTTAAATGTTTGTGTGTGTGTGTGTATGTGTGTGTGTGTGTGTGTATGTGTGTGTGTGTGTGTGTGTGTGTGTGTGTGTGTGTGTGGTGCACGGGTGTGGTGTGAGTGTATGCTCAGGAAGAGGGCAGAGGATGACCAGTGAGCTCCCAGGATCCATCAGTCTCTACCTCCCAATGTGGGAATTATAGGCATGCCTGGGTCATACCTGACTGTTTACATAGGTACTGGGGATTCAAAACTTAGATACTAGTGTTTGGAAAGAAAGTGCTCTTTACCCACTGAGACCTCTCCTTTGCCCTGAAATCATTTTCTTATTAAAGACAGAAGTGGGAGATCTATTATAACTTGGTGATATCTTTACAAAGGAAAGGAGTGGATGTTGTTTGAACCCTTTGCATGATAGTTAGAAGTACAAAATCAGCATCTCCTTGTCCATAAATTAATTGGAAAAGCACCTGTTTCTATAACATTTCTTATATTGAACAATGTTTCTTATATTTGATTTGAAATCAAAGTAAATATATGTTATTTAGGGGATTGGCTAAAAATATTTAGGGCATGCCTACAGTTCGCCTTTCTAGGCAATGAGATTTCTTTGTTTTGTGAATGTCATTCTCTGAATTTTTAAAAATGAGACATTGCTTGTCTTTGCTTATTTGCAAAGGTGACTATGATTTTAAGAACATATTTAATGACTATGTGAAATTAGTAGGGTAACATAAAAGGTTTGGCAAATCCAACGATATAGAGTATATAAAGTAATTAAAGAGATTTCCTGCCATGCCCCCCATGCACTTCATTTGTAAGTAGAACAAATACATTTTCATTAATAAAAATAATCAGATCCTCCTATTCCAACAAACTATCCTGAGAGTGAAGGATGTTTAGAAAGCCTAAGGATGTTGAGATCCGTGACTATCACTGTTAACTTTCCCCCTGTGATATTTACCTTTATAACCTCATTTGAGGCTTTAAATGGATTTTGAATAGAAAACCGGTTGCACTGGCAGAGAAGAAAAGCCTCTGCTAATATGCAGAACACACATGCTCACCCATTGTGTGAAACTGCCTGACAAGGCTCTATTGGAAGCTTGCTGTGTCACAATAAAGTGAAAAGTATGCCTAATCTACCTAGACCAGACTGAACTGAGAGGTTCTGGAAGGAAAGAGTCCTCAGGAGATTTGGCTAAACAGAGCCCGAAATTCACACCTGTTTGAAATATCCATAATCACAACTGAAGTTTCTGTCTCTTAATTAACACAGAGCCACCTGAAAGGTGTCGTCGATTAAACAATCTGGCTGAGAAGCAAATGCTTTGAGGCACACAGGGTAGGAAGCAAGGTTCATTTTTGTTCTTAGATTACATTAAGTAAAATGATCTTAAGTATTTAATCACATAGGAACAGAAAATTGCTCTTTTTAATGTCGTGGAGTAGTAAGACAGTAGTCAGAAATCTCACCTATAGTTGGTGGTATCACTGTTTGTGGATGGATATTTGTGACATCATTTCCCCTTAAACAGGCTTCATTTTTCAATGGTGGAATGTGAGAAATCTACACTCTCCATAGGGAGCTATCTGAGGGGTCTCTCAAGATAGGAGGGGCCAAGGGGAGAGTCAAGCACATGAGGCCTGATGTTTGCTTTCTTCCCTTGCTGGGCTCGGCTTCTACATAATGTAAAATGTGGAGCATTCATTTTTTTCGTTCAGTTTTATATAAGAAAAACAACACAAGGCCAAGGTGTTTGTACTTCAAGGGTATAAAGGAGGGAGAAGGCAGCATGAGGTAGAGGGCTCAGGAATAATCACTATAATGTGCTAGTCTGTCATTGAGGGTTCTTATGGCAGGCTAAAGTGATGAGAAAGGACCTGAGATTTATATTATAATTTTTCTTTATTCTTGAAAATTTCATACTTGTATATTATGAAATAAATATCCATCCCTCACTTCCCTCCTCCAACTTAAGCTGGATATCCCTGTGTATCCTCTCCTAACACATCTACCACCTTCATATCCTTTTTTCTTTGTTTATCCCACTGAGTCCAATTACTGTTGCCTTCAGGTGCATGAGTGTGGGACCTATCATTGGAGTGTGGGGAACCTATCAAGGGCCACATCCGCATAAAAGAATGGTTCTCCCTCTTCCAGGGACTGTCCACTGCCAATAGTTCCTCAATAATGGGTAGGGCCTGGAAAGCACCTCCCCCGTCTATGCCAGAATTCCAACTGGCTTGATCTTGTGCAGGTCTTCAACAGGTAGCCACAGCTGCTGTGAGTTCATGAGTGTGATGCCATGTCATAGGACTTTAAAGCCTCAGAATTGCAGACTGATTTTTCCCATCAAAGTTATAAAATAACTAATGGTACAGACATACCAGCAGAGCATTTCATGCCCATAGATGTTCCACCCAGGGTTGCACCTCAGACTCCCCTTCTCTTTGGAGCCAATTTACAAACACTTCATCACAAGAGGCAGGTGTGGCTTTAGCTTGATGAAACTGTAGATCAGAGGGGGTAGGGACTCGCTAATGGCCTTGCAATAACTAGTGACAGAGATGGAACTTGAACCCATTCCTCTGCTCCCACTTGACGTGGTTCATTTCACTTCCTGACTCCTGTATACAATCCCATACTCTCACAGGAAGTCTTGATGCCATGAGCAAAATGACCTGGGCCTTGTCCTTCCCACAGCACTTGGCACCTGCTTTGCTCTTCCCTTTCTCTGCCCCTGAGGCTCCAGACTCTGACTGTTTTCCTCCTTCTTGATGGGGAGTCTTATTCCCAGCTCTAAGAGTTTAGGTTAGGAATCAGTGTTGCCCTAGAGACTAGCATGCATCCCTCCTTCTCCTAAGGATACACTATGAGATAGGGGCAGACCAGACCCCTCTTCCATCCATCTGGATCCCTTAATGGCTGAGGAATCTTGAACAAATTGCTTAACTGAGAAAATGGTTAACATTTATTGTTATTATTCTCCTTTCTCTTTTATCTTTTTCCTGTCATTTGTTTATCTACTAAATAAATAACATTTGCTCAGAAAAATTTATTTCACCTCTTTGAACTGAGAACTCATGACACTTGACTTAAAGACGGTATTACACAGTAGAATACTCAAAATGAGTTGAACTGATCTTTCAGGACAAATATTATAAAGTTCCTTCTCTGAGATCAGCATTAGGCTCAGATCTGGAAATTCAAACCCAAATAACACTATGTCCCTGCTCACAAGGAGCTCACAGCTCAGGGAAGTCAAAGGACAGTTAAACTAGGTGTGGTGGCACACAGCAGTTGAGAGGCTGAGGCAGGAGGATCATGTTCATGGTCAACATGTGCTGTCTAGAGAAGCCCATTCTCAAAATATTCAAAACAACAACAACAACAACAAAAAGCAACATACACACACACACACAAACACAAACAGAAGGGTACTTAAGGACAAAGGACAGTGGTTGTTGGATGTATGCCTCAAGGATCATCCAGGGACTGGAAGAACATGGAGGGAAAAAGCAGAGTAGGTTGGGATAGTTTCTAGCAGAAAGAATACAAGCAAAAAAGAAAGTTGAAAAATGGTAACAAAACATACCTATAGAGGATTACAGTAGCCAAGCCCCCTGTCTGTCTGTCTGTCTGTCTGTCTGTCATCTTTCATTTATCTATCATCTATCTATCATCTATCTATCTATCTATCTATCTATCTATCCTCTTATATCACACACACACACACACACACACACACACATACATATACATATTAGATCAGAATTGTTACCAAGCAAGGAGAATTAGAAATGATTCCAGGGTGCAGTGTGGAGTGTAGTCTTTGAACCCATGGAGGATGAAGGGGCTGCAGAGACCTAAGAGGGATGCTGGGATGGGGTGTTGATATAAGGCATGGATCTCGGCATGTGGCCAATCCAAGAGACTAGCTCCAGCCAGGAAACAAAAGAGTGATCCGAACCATTGCATAGAGCTCTCTTGAAAACTCTGAAAGGGAAATCCAGGTGGAGCTAGAGTGTCCTTCTCTCCCACCAAAGGGGGAGCCTGACCTATACCAAGATCTTTACACTCTCTCCAAGGGCACCCCATTGCCTGCCCAAGAGTGAGAAAGAGTTTGGATTTCCAGGGACAAATGGATTCCCAACACCCCAGGAACCTCTTCTGCAGTAGTCCAAGCCCCTGAGCCTAGGGCAAGGGCAGGAAGGCATCAGGACTCAGAGCTTGGACCAGTCATCATTAGAGTAGCAGCCAGGACACACTTCTTATCAAGTCAAAACTAAAAATAAACTACATTATACACTGTGTGTTGAGGGAGGTGGAGGTGGGGAAGATAGCTCTCTGCAGAGAGATCTCTACATTTTTTTCCTCATAAACTTGCCTAAGCTTTGAGACTGTAATAAAAATCTGAAGAACTCTAAGTCATTTGGAAAATCAAATGCCCACGATCTCATTGGAATTAGTAATTTGCAAGGCTGTGGTTGTGGCTGTAGCACAATGGAACACTTGATTACTATGGATAAACTCTGGGTTCTACAGAAAGCGTAGAAAAAACTTATAACTTGCTCTTTGCCATTTTAGCCATTTTTCCATTGCAAGATTATGCCTTTTATAGGATTTTAAAATAGATTTAGTTACTTATCTAGAAGTTTTTTCCTAAAATATAACATTTTCCATGATTCAAAACTTCATCTACATGTTTCATGTAACTTTGAATTTTTATTTAAACATCTTGGATTTTGTTAGACTCCAGCTTTTTAGTACTTGGTGAAATGTAAAGACAATCATACTTTGAATGAAGTATGCAAGTCTAGGAATGCAGAAAGCCACGCAGTCTTCTCTCAGGCCTCACTGTGTTGAGAGTGAAGTCTCTGCAGGCTGAGACTGTAGTACTTGGGATATTGTGTTGGTCCTTGTCCTGCTTAGGTTTTATAATTGTCAATGTGACACAACATAAAGTCACCTGGGAAGAGGGAATGAATGTCATTTGAAGAATTGTCTAGATCAGATTGGCCTGTGGCCATGTCTGCGGGACATTGTTCTTTTTGCTATTGCTGATTGACATAGGAGGGCCCAGCCCACTGTAGGGATACCATCCCAAGATAGGGGGGCCTGGGCTGTATAAAGAAGCCAGCAGACCGTGAGCCAGAGGGTGAGCCAGCAGGCAGCACACAGCATTCCTCCATGGGTTCCTCTTTGAGTTCCTGCTTTAGCTCCTGCCCTGACTTTCCTCAGTGATGGACTGTGAAATGGAAATGGAAGCCAAATAAACCCTTCCCTTCCCAAATTGTGTCTGGTGTTTTATCACAGCCATAGAAAGCAAATGCTTCCTCTCCTCCTTTTTCTTCCAACACAAAGATGCATGAAGTTGATTCAGCCTCAGAATGCCTAAAATCCAATCAATGAGAAATGAATGCTACCACAGTGGAAGAAACAGAGAAGCCAATGAATGCATGTCTCCTCAGAGTATAGCTGATATTTTCTTTTTGTAGCTGTTCAATCCACAGATGGTCTGGCAGCAAAACTATTTGACCTGTCGTTGCCACCTCTGCAGAGAACTTCCAGAATTGAATGCAAGATGCAAAGACTGCATGTTCATTTAGACCCTCGTGTAGGTTTGAGTTTAACTTATCAGTTCAGAATGAAAGGCCAGGTTTCCCTTTGCTGTAATGACTTGTGCACTTTCAAATGGTAGTGCAGTATAATTTGGCTTTTTGCTTCCTGAGTGAAACTTGGTTTAATAACTAGTTAAAGTATGGGAACTGGATAGAATATTGTGTCCAGTTTGCTCAATTCTGTCAGGTTCATCTGTTCTACCTGGGAAGGATGATGCCTTGAGGCTCTCTTTCTTTTTCATCGTTTGGGGGATTTGTAGTTTCCTCACAAATTTAGGCTTTCATTTTAGTTCCTAGTTTCACTGTCTTTGATCTAAGTTATAATGCTGTTATAAAACTTCTTTTCTGTGAAATTTAGGAAGTCTCTGCTTCCATGCCCAGCCTTAGTTTTTCTGGGACAAACTCTCACTGTGTAACCAAGGCTGGCCTTGAACTTGCAATCCCTTTACTTCTGTCTTCTAAGGACTGAAATTATAGGGTTATAGCGCCATAACAACCTCAGAAATTTCCAATTTTAACATAACCAGATATGTCAATCATTTCTTTTGTGGTTGGCCCTTATGGTGTTTGCTTAAAGGGTATTTTGGGGGCTGGAGAGATAGCTTATAGTTAAGAGCACTGGCTGTTCTTCCAGAGGACCTGGGTTTGATTCCCAGCACCCACATGGTAGCTAACTGTAACTCCAGTTCCAGGGGAATCCGATTCTCTCTTCTCACCTTCATGGGCATTGCATGTCATGAGTGTACTTACATACATGCAGGCAATACACTCATACACAAAATATTTTAAAAATGTATTTGGGGAAGATGTCATACTCATAATTTTTAAAGGTTTATTTTATTTTATTGTTAAAATATTTCATTGATTCTTTGAGAATTTCGTACAATATATTTTGATCATATTTAGACCTCTCCCCCCTTATTACCTCCCTTCCAATTTCATGCCCTCTATTACTATTTGTGTTTTTTTCTAAATGACTATGAAATCTAATCTGCATTTCCAAAGTCCTTTTGGATATGGATCTATCCTTTGTAGTCTGGTCAAACTACCAGGCAGCATACCAGTAAGGAAAACTGTCCCTCTTCCAGCATCTGTCAGTCATTAATAGATACACAGCTAGGACTGGGGCTTCCTAGCCACCTCCCTAATTCGTACTGGGCCCCTCTCTGGCTTGGGTTTTGACAAGTCTTATGCATATTGTCCTAAGTGCTGTGGGTTCACATGTGCAACTTCCCTGCGGTATCTAGACAACATAATTTCCTTGTATTCACCTATTGCCTTTGGCTCTTGAAATCTTTCTGCCCCCTCTTCTGAAATGATCCCCAAGCTGTGGAGGAGAGGGTGCAATACAGGTTTCCTATTTAAGCTTGAGCACTCTGCAGTCTCTTTTCATCTGATGTCAACCAGTTGTGGGTTTTTGTGTTAAATGCTATCTGCTGCAAAAAAACTTTTCTGCTGAGAACTGAGGAATTCATTAATATATGGGTATAACAATAAATAATTATATGTTAGTTTAATACTCTCTTTAGCAGAATGATAGTAGTAGATTCTCCCCAATGGCCTGTGACATGTCTAGCAACAAGTTCTTGGCCTTAATAACAGTGTCAGCTGTGATGCAATAGTGAAAATAGCCAACCACCTTCTAACTGAATACTCATTTTTTGTGTGTGTGTTTATCTTAAAATTGATAAAGTTTATTTGTAAGGCAGTTTTAGGTTACAGAAAAACTGAGAGGAACTTACAGAGAGTTCCCCAATCTATCCCATCTCCACATATTCACGACTCTTGGTAACTCATTTCTTCCTAGCACCAAATAAAATTCCATTGGATATAGGACAATTAATTTATCCATTCACCTTTTGAAGGACCCCTTGTTTATTTTCAACCTTTGGCAATTATGTATAAAGATGCTCTAAATGCTAATTTGTAAGATTCTGGATGAAGATAAGTTTTTCAAATTGTTTGGATAAATATAGTGTGATCGTTAGGTCATTTGGTAAAAGAATATTCACTCTTATAAAAAGCTGAAAAAGAGTCTTCCAAAATGATTGAAGTATTCTGCTTTCCCCTGGGCAGTGACTGAGTGCTCCGCTTGTTCAAAGCCTCACTTTGGTGTTGTGATGGTGTTGGGTTTAGACAATTCTACTCATTCTTGTCTTAACTTTCAATTCCCTGATGACATGTAATGCTGAACATTTTCTCATATCCTCATGTACCATATATATATGTTCTTTGGAGAGGCATCTGCATAGGTTTTTTGCTCAATATTAACAGAGTTTTTCATCCTCCCATTATTGGATTTTTAAGAATTGTTTGTGCATTTGAGATGAGTTCATCAGACATGGCTTTGGCAAATACTTCCTCTCAGTTTTCAGCTTCTTTCATTATCTTGACATTGTCTTTTACAGAGCACATTTGTAGCTTTAATGAACTCCAGATTATCAACCAATTCTTTCAGACCTTTGATGTTTGATTTAAAGCATGGGTATCATATCTACAGTCAACTAGGTTTTCTTCTATACTACCTTCTAGGAATTTATAGTTTTATATTTTGCATATGAATCTATGTTCCATTTAAGTCATTTTATGTGAAGGACATAAAGGTTGTGACAAAATTTTTGGGGAAGGAGCTTAGTGGATGTTTTCTTAACACCATTGGTTAAAGAGACAATCACTGGTCCTTTGGCAAGCTGGCGTACTTATGCGGATATATTTCTAAGCTCTTTATTCTGTTCCATTGATCTATATGTTCTTTGGCCAATATTCGATGTTTTAGTTATTGTAGCTTTACAGTAAGCTATGAAGTCAGATAGTGTGACTCCTCTGTATCCTTTTATATCCAGATTTGTCTATTGAGTTTGTGCATATTATTCTTAAATAAATTCTCACCATTATAATCTTTCTGCCTCAGTCCTGGAATTTACCATTCCCTTAAGAGCCATGGCTCCTTCTATTATACAGTGGCACTAAGAGACTGAAATTTGGGAATTAGATATTTTCATCATTACTGGATTAGTATTACTGCTAAGCTCGTCCAGTGGGCAGAGCTAGGAAACATATATAAAATCTCCTAGTGCATGCATACACACAATCCTCACCCTCCTATTGACTTCTGTGTCTATAATTCATATTTATATTGAACAGGGTTGGAGATATCTAATTCTAATCTTCCACCACAGGCTATATTCTAGATTCCTTTAATTTTTTATCCCTAATTCCTTTATCTCATAGTGGTGACACCAATTTTCATTATCCATAATTCGTTTTCATATGAACTTGTTTTGTGTAATTATCAACATGATATCCCCCTTTCTTTTTTTTTTTTTTTTTTTTTTTTTTTTTTGAACATCTAATACTTTCTTTGCAGCTCTGGCTTTATAAAGACAAATGTGTCAGTAAAGACAAATGGAGATTACAAGTGTGGTAGAGTTAATGTAGTTAAATAGTACATAGGGATCGAGACTGATAAGCAAACAGACATCTAACTAATGTTTTTAATCAACTCTATTTTACTATGTTAATCTCACATGTTTAAGAAAATTAATCACTTGATTACTTTCTTTGCAGCTCTGGCTTTATAAAGACAAATGTGTCAGTAAAGACAAATGGAGATTACAAGTGTGGTAGAGTTAATGTAGTTAAATAGTACATAGGGATCGAGACTGATAAGCAAACAGACATCTAACTAATGTTTTTAATCAACTCTATTTTACTATGTTAATCTCACATGTTTAAGAAAATTAATCACTTGATGAATTTTGTTGAGTGCAATGCTAATACCCTTCATCAGAATTTACCATAAAATAACAAATGGAGACTAACTATACCAAATAATATATATTAGGCATGTTCTCAAAACTGAAAACAAACAAAATCAATATTATACCTTATTTTAATTTTATAAAGGATGTTGGAATACTGTTTCTGTGAATGATGGCATACAAAAGTCGCTTGCACTGTTCTGTTTATAAAGTCACAAGAATAAATGAATATCAATTAGACATTTGATTTTCATTTATTTTAAGCTTAAATGTTAGCTACATCACTTGAATTATGTATGTACCTATTTTAACTAATAGTCTTATTTTTTCAGATACTTAGCTTAGAAATGATGATTTTAGCTTTAAAACAAGTTTTGATTTGTAAATTTGTTACTCAGTCTCTCTTCCTTATAAATAGATTTCCAAATATCCATAACTTTAGAAGTTAAATACTTTTATTATGGTTAGGAGTGTCCTCATCAGTAAGTTTATCATAGTTATTTTTTTAAAATAGAAACAACAGTTGCCATCACAAGTGTGAGTTTTAGACTCAATATTCATGAGAAGATTGTCTTAGGAACTATCTTCACACACATAAAGGGTGAATACTGAACAAGTTGTACCAGCTTTTTGCCGATTATCAAAGTATGTGCAAGAGAACATGAGATTTAAATTAGGATAAGAAATTTAAATTTATTTCTAAAGAGCAATTTAAAAAATTATAGCAGGACTTTTAAACCCTCAGATATGTTCTTGCAGTTCAGCTTTCATAATTTTTTTCTTTTTAAGATGTTTACAAACTAATATATTTAGAACTCTAGGGTGGGTTAGGTATGATCTCACCCTAAAGTGAAGATAGACTTACTGATCTCCCTAAATAACCCATCATTGTTTTGAGAGTCTAAGAATGCCATTTGCACTTAGTTGCTATGTGGGATAAGACTAAGGAGGCTGTTACCTGTCCTCATAGATGTCGCGAGCCAGGACTCTGTCCAGCAGAGTCCAGGAAAGACGACACAGACACCAAGGTGAGGTTCAAGCTTCTGTTTCTTTTCCTTCCTTTATTCTCTCTTATAGTCTCTTCATTATCTCACCCACTATGATGCTGCTTCGTTCGTAGTTCTCCTATATCTCTCACTTCATTCTCTCTCACTTCATTCTCTCCTATCTCACACCTCAGCTGTTCATATAGCATTTCCAACAGCCCTCCCCCCAGCCGGGACCAATCAGGGCTCACACACGTGCAGCGGCCAGGCAGAGTGCAGCTCGTTAGCCACGTAGCAAGATCATCAGGCTGGCAGCACCTGTTCGGCTCACCAT
>NW_008337147.1:11151287-11170877 GCF_000622305.1 Nannospalax galili
TTTCCAACAGCCCTCCCCCCAGCCAGGACCAATCAGGGCACACACACGTGCAGCGGGCAGGCAGAGTGCAGCTCATTGGCCACGTAGCAAGATCATCAGGCAGGCAGCACATGTTCGGGCTCACCATGCTTCAGGGAGTTGGAGTAAACAAGCGAGGATCACGAGCCTTGGCAATCAGCTAAGAGTTGAAGTAAACAGCACGAGGTTTGGCAGCCAGCCAGGGCTCCATCTTTGGCTGGCTCAGCTGTGCTCGCTTCCCACACATAGATATGACACCCTGACAGTGACTTGAGAGAACACAAGATCACATACCTACATGTTAGTAGGGTTGGGACCAGAGATCTCTCTGACATAATGGAATAGGGGTAAATATTTTCCTCATACACCACAAAGTTCATGTTTGATGAATTCATCATGTAGCAAAAGAGGTTAACAGGAGAAAAAGATAACACGTGTTTAACCAAAGTTTTACACAAATAGGATTTGTTACGGGACGGATCCGAAGTATTCTTTACAAGTTCATGTGTGGAATGTTTGTTCTTCAGCTGGTGGCAGTATCTTGGGAGGTATGGAACCTTTAGGAGGTGGGGCCTTGTCCTGGTTTGTTTCTCCACTGCTGTAACAAAATACTCTGACCAATACAAAGTTGGGGAGGAAAGGGTTTGTTTTTATCTTACATCTCCCAGGTCATAGTTCATCAGGGAGCCAAGGTAAGAATTCAGGGCAGGAACCAGGAGGCAGGAGCTGGAGCACAGGCCATAAGAGGGTTGCTGCTTACTGACTTGCTCCCCTGGCCCTTGCTCAGCTTGCTTTCTTATGCAACACAGGCCCACCTGCCCAGGGGTGGCACCACCCATAGTGGGCTGGGCCCTCCCACATCACTCAACAGTCAAGAATGTGCCCCACAGACATGGCCACAGGCCAGTCCTCTAGAGGAAATTCCCCAATTGAGGTTCCCTCAACCCAGGTGTGTCAAGTTGACACTAAAGCTATCCAGCACGGGCCTACCTAGAGGAAGCAGATCACCCAGAGCAGGGCTTTGAAACTGAAAGTTATGGTCTGACCCCTGGTTCTACTGCTTCCTCTGCTTCCTGGTCATTTGCCACTGGTATGGGTTGTGCATTTTTACTGGGACTTTCCTGCTATGATGGACTGAAACTGTGAGCTGAGATGGATTTTCTGTCTGTAAGTTATTTCTGGCAGGTATTTTGTCACAGTGACATGAAAATGAATGCTCAAGGAAAACGACTTTTATGCTTAGGTTCAATGAAGAATGGGCAGTTGTGGTTCAGTGTGATTTGCTAGAGACAATAAAGCTAGGGGAACTTGACAAGACCTGTTTGTTCAGATCCTTTTCTGTTTCTCTGTGCTTTTATTTCTTTCTTTGAATATAGGACAGGACATCCATTACACTAGGGCTTTCAGGGAGAAAGGGAAGGAGAATTCCTTTTATGTCTTCAGGGATAGAGGAGGAGGAAGGTCAAGAATAAGTTTTCTGATATGCAAAGTTCCACATGTGGGGGTATCATATTCTGAGCCCCTGCAGTAGAATCACAATAAAGTGTTTTGTGTAGTATGTTCCCTGACTTTTCTGATAGTTTTAGATTGCATTTAATTCAAACATTATAACAACCATGTGAAAAAGAGAATTTTGTTCCTACTGTGCCTTCAGAGAATGGAGGCACAGAGAATTTGTTTTGCTTTGTTTTTCTTTTTAACACAATTCAGTGTTCTTTCCAGTTAACTGCTGCCATTTTTTGAGACTATCTGGGATGAAATATAAATACCAGACATCAGCAGGGATTCCATGATTTGGATTAATATAAAAGTTCACTCATTTCAGGGAGGGAGGCATGAAGTTTTAGCAGCAAAATCTAGATCGGCATTTCATAAAGAACCCTCTTGTAGACAACAGTTCTACCAGAGAATGGAAAATATTGTACTTTATTACTTGGAGTTTGATTCATCCTTAAGTAACAGGAAAAAAAAAAAACACCAAAATAACAGCAGTGTGCACAAGACAAGATTCTCTCTCACACCAAGTTTGTTAAACTTGACACAAAATGAAATCACTTGGGAAGAGGAAATCTTAGTTGAAGAATTTCCTTCATCAGACTGGCATGTAAAAGCCATTGTCTGTGGGCCATTTTCTTATTGTTAATTGATGTAGGAGGACCCAGCCCACTGTGAGTAGTATCATCTCTGGGCAGGTGGGCCTGAGATATATAAGAAAAGTAGTTCAGCCAGTAAGCAGCATTCATCCATGGTCTCTGCTTCAGCTCCTGCTTCCAAGCTCCTGCCTTGAGTTCCTGCCTTGGCTTCCCCCAGTGATGCACCGTGACCTGTAAGATGTACTAAACTTCTCCTCCCCAAGTTGCATTTGGTCAGTGTTTTATCATAGTAACAGATAAGGAATAATGTCTTCAGCTTCCTTGTCTTCGGGGAGATTCCACTGTCTCAAGTACTGATGCTACGTAGCTAGCACTCTGAATTTGGTTGAGCTGAAAGGAAGAAGTAGGTGACTCAAAGAAAGGAGTGCTCTGTACCTGTGCATTTCTAGGTTTTCACTTATCATTTCTTCTTATATCTTATTAGTCAGCCCTTAGTTCCCTGGCCAGACCTAGCAGCAAGGGAAGCAGGAAATAAAACCTGTGGCTATGCTTGTAGTATAGATCCTGCTAAAATTGTAAGCTTTCTACAAAAGAAGGGGTAAATGCATTTGAGAACTGACTCAATGACTGCTGAATATCCTCAATGATGTGCTTTCTTACAAAGGAAAGGAAACAAATTTTATGATCAAATGGGGCTCCTAAGTGCTAGGATGAATAAAATTAAGAAAATCTCTTTAATATCAGGCTTCTCAAAGATGCTAATGCATGGTATGAAATTCAGAATACTAGAATCAACAATTTGGAGTTCCCACACGTATTTCAGTATAGAGCCTCAGTTCACAGAAAATTTCTTAGGGTTAATCCATAGAATCTACACTTTAAGGAAATACTGTCACAAACTGTTAAATATAGGATGTGTAATACCTGTCTATTTCCAGCTGCCAAGTTACTGACTGAACAGGCATTAGATCAGCTTGGATCTACTTATCTTGATTTTATTCTATGTGAAGTAGGATTTGATAAGCCACAAATTACTCCATGTGGAGTAATTTGCAAATAGGATTATATAAATATCAAGTAATTGGATATTAAATATGAAATTATTAAATTAATTCCTAAGAATATGTTGAGCAATTTTCAGGTACATATCCAGAATTTTGTAATAGCACAATGAAGGGTGAAAGTTCTTGTTAACTGAACAATAATAAGAGTTACCACTTGTTGAACACACAAAGAACTCAAAATTCTGTGTCTAGGACTATGGATATTCTGATGGCTCTCAGAAAAATCCTCAAGTTCAGTTCAGTTTCACCTGCCCATCTGTATGTGCTTTTCAGTTTGATGGAATCCTGTTGATTTGCTGCCTGTGTTTTGGATTCACATCCAGACAAATGCTATAGAACCATTTCTCTTATGTTTTCTTCTAGTAGCTTTCCAGTTTCCAGCCTTATATTTAAGTTTTCTCTCTAGTTGGGTTAATTTTTGCATATATTGTGGGGTAAGGATCTAAGTTTATTCTTTTGCATGTGAATAATCAGTTGCCCCAAGATGTCATTTACTGGAGACTGTCATTTCTCTTAGAGGAATGATTATCTTCTAACACATGTCAGAAAAAGAGACAAAACAACAAATATTTTAGTGTGTAAGCCATTCTAAAAACACTTGGACCATAGGCTAATCTCATAGCTTTTCTGAGCCCTACACATTTCTGCTGTTATGCAAGCAACAGTAATAACTTGTCTACCTTTCTAAAAAAAAAAAAAAGGCTATTGAAGTCAAAACAAATGGAATTGTATGTATGAAATTGCTTCAAGAATTCTGTAATGCCATATGACAAGGGTTATCTCAAATCTTATAAACAAGGAGGGCAGAATATTCCACTATAGAAATTAATAATTTTGATACTGACTGCCTCTTCTAGATTTATTCATCACAAGAAAAAGGGCAACTTAGACTTACTCGAGGCTCAGATCAAGACCTTGGGATGATTCATGTCTCACGATCAGTCAATCAGAAAGTACTTCTCACTTCTGTAGTCCAGTTACCCCTATGCATTTTATGAGCTTGCCATCATTTTCTCACCAGGATTGTTCCAGTAGCTTCCTAGTCTCTCACTTTTGCTAGATACCCTTCAGTCTGTTCTCATCCAGTGTTGTCCCATAAGCACATATACATAAGCAAATTCTTTGCTCATAACCCTCCATAGGTTTTCAGTTTCAAAAGAAAAGGCAAATCATCACCATGACCTGTACAACTTGATGGTATTTCTTTCCCTTTCTGACTCATCTTCATTCATCTGGAACACTCTTTGTTCCTTCTGTCAGAGGCATACCTTTCCCAAATTTCCATATGATTAATACCCATTTCTTAAAATTTCTACTCAAACATCACTTTCTTAATGAGGCTAGCCCTGGCTACCTTATTTAAAATTGTAATCTAGTTCTTTAGTGGGATATGTCTAATTCCTTTTCTTTATTTACATATTTTGGATTTTTGTCACTGTGGTGGTTTGAATGAGACATGTCCTCCACAGGCTCAAGTATTTGAACATTTTGCCCCCTGTTGGTGGTTTCATTTGGAAAAGCCATGGAATCTTTGGGAAGTGTAGCCTTTCTGGAGGAAGTATGTCACTGCTGGCAGGTTTTGAGCTTTCATACCCTCACTCCACTTCTAGTTTGCTCTCTCTGCTCCATGTTTACAGTTTCAACATGTCCTCTCGGCTTCCTGCTCCTGCAGTCATGCCTGCAGCTTGCTGCCATGCCTTTCCACCATTACAGACACTCCTCTGGAACCATAAGCCAACAGAATTCTTTCTTACATAAGTCACTGTGGTCATGATATTTTATCACAGCACCAGAAAAATATGTAATACAGAAGTTGCTGTCAGACAGTAGGCTATTGCTGTAAAGAACCTAATCATGACTTTTTTGGTGAAATCTGGATGAATTTGGATCTTTAGACTAAAAAAGCAATTGAGGGCTGTAACCAGAACTTAATGGACCATTTGAATAGGAGCCTGGAAGATGGTATTGCTGAGAGTGATGAGAACTGCAGGGGCATGGCTCAAGAGGTTTCATAGGGGAACAATACTAACAACTGATCTAGAGGCCATTTGTGTGCTATTTTTCCCCAAAGAATCTATCTTCTGCCTGTGCCCTAAAACTTCCCTTGAGGTGAAATTAAAAAGTAATTTTTTGGTTGAGGAAATTTAAAGATACCATAAAATGAATCTGTGGTTTGGTTATTAATGATAACTCGTACGCAGGTCCACAATGAAAAATGCGCAAGTGGAAATATAAAGAAATATAAAATGTACAGTTTGGAGGGAAAAAGAGCAGTAGGAGGCTTAATATTGTAGCCAAGGCATGTGATGGAAGAGAGACCTTAGCACCTTAAAGAGAGGACCCCTGCTTTGTTCTGGAACAATAAGAATACTTCACCCAGGGCAAGGCCCATCCAGCTTAGCTTCTAGCTTGTGAAAGAAAAAGTCTAAGGAGCTTTCTGCCCCTAGAAAACATCAACATAACAAAAGCTGCTACAAATGGTTGATTGTAAGCTTTATTGCATTATGGTCTGATAGAATGCATGGAATTATTCCATGTGTTCATGTGGTGATTAGGGCTTCTTAGGGTGTTGATTGTAACCTTTATTGCATTGTGGTCTGATAGAATGCATGGAATTATTTCAATCTTTTTGTGTCTGTTGAGGTTTGTTTTATGCCCCAGTATATGGTCGAATTTGGAGAGGGTTCCATGGGATGCTATGTAGAATGTATGTCCTTTGGTGCTTGGGTGTAATACTCGGTAGATGTCTGTTAAGTCCATTTGAGTAGAATACTTGGTAGATGTCTGTTAGGTCCATTTGATGTATGGTTTTGTTTAATTCAGATGTCTCTCTGTTAACTCTCTGCCCTGTTGACCTATCTAACGGAGACAGTGGGGTACTGAAGTCTCCTACTATTAATGAACTGGGATTAATCTGGGTCTTAAAGTCCTGTAGTATTGCGAATTAATGAGTTGGGATTAATCTGGGTCTTAAAGTCCTGTAGTACTGTTTTTATGAAGTTGGGTGCAACACAGGTTGGTGAATATATGTTCCCGATTGTAGTATCTTCTTGGTTTATTGTTCCTGTGATCATAAAGAAGTGGCCCTCTTTATCTCTTCTGATTAGTTTTAGTTTAAAGTCTATTTTGTCAGATATTAGGATTGCTGCACCTCTTTTTTTCTTAGTACCATTTGCTTGGTATATTTTTTTTCCATCTTTTCACTTTAAGATAGTGTCTGTCCTTGAAAGTGAGATGAGTTTCTTGCAGACAACAAAAAGATGGGCTTTGTTTCTTAATCCATTCACCTAGTCTGTGTCTTTTGACTGGGGAGTTCAGTCCATTGACATTGAAAGTTGCTAATGAAAGATGTGTATTGAACCCTTTATTTCTGTTCATATTCTTGATATAGCTGTGCTTTTACACAGTTATACCTTCATTGACTTTCTTTCTGCTACCCCATGGGCATAGTCATTCCTTTCTTCAGCTCTTTGTGTTGCTTCAAGAACTCTGTGACTTTCTTTCTGCTACCCCATAGGCATAGTCATTCCTTTCTTCAGCTCTTTGTGTTGCTTCAAGAACTCTGTGAGTAATGGACATTTTAGCTGGGTATAGGAATATGGGTTGGCATTTGTGGTCATGTAAAACTGGGAATACTTTGGTCCAGGCTCTTCTGGCTTTCATAGTTTGCACTGAAAAGTCAGTGGTATCCTAATGGTTTTTCCTTTATATGTGACTTGTTTTTTCTTTTGCAGCTTTCAGTACTGTCTCTTTGTTCTCTATGTTTAGTGTTTTTACTATGATGTGCCACGGAGAGTTCCTTTTCTGGTCCTGTCTGTTTGTTGTTCTATATGCTTCTTGTTCTGCGGAGAGTTCCTTTTCTGGTCCTGTCTGTTTGTTGTTCTATATGCTTCTTGTATTTGTATGGGCATGTCTTCTTTAATTTTGGGATGTTTTCTTCCACAATTCTGTTGAGGATCTAGTCCATGCCATTACCTTGGGATTCTTCTCCTTCCTGTATGCTTATGATTCATAAGTTTATTTCTTTAAATTTGGGAAATTTTCTTCTACGTTTCTGTTGAAGATCTGGTCCATACCACTACCTTGAAATTCTTCTCCTTCCTGTATGCCCATGATTCATAAGTTTTTTTTTTATGGTGTCACACAATTCCTGCATATTTCATTCTTGTGATTTCTTAAATTTTTCATAGTCTTTACTGTAAAGTGGTCTAGTTCATCCACTTTATCTTCCAGTCTTGATATTCTGTTTTCCATTTCATTCATTCTATTATTGAGGCTTTCTCCTGTCCTTTCTAATTGGGTTACTGAGTCTTTCACTTCCTTCTTCATTTCAGCCTGAGTTTTCTTCAATATTTCTAACTCTTTTCTGAATTCATTCAGAAGTTTATCCCTATCTTCTTTCAGTTCTTCAGTTTCTTTGTTTGTGTGTTCTGTAAATTCACTGAATTCTTTTATCATGTTTATAATTGTTCTTTTGAGTTCCATGTCCTGTGTTATCTCTAGGGGGTTCTCACTCTACTCGTCTAGAAGATTGTTGGTAATTGGTGGGGATATTTTGGTTTTTCATGTTATTATTTTTTCTCTGTGATTTTTACATGTGAATTTCTTTTGTAGTTTCTAATTCTTGTGTGAGACTCAAGCCTTCACGTTTAGGTCAGCTTCTTTTTGTAAACTTTATGTGTGTCTGTGGTTTACTTTTTGGGCATTAAAAGCTTGTTCATCTAAGCTTCTGGTTCTATCTTATGATTTTATATTGGAGTGGCCGGATTGCTTTTGTCTTCAGGAATTCCCACAGAGGCCCAATTTAGGTGAGGGACAGATGTTTTCAGGCTTTCTCCTAAGGTCTGGATCCCTCCAGGAAAGATTTTCGCCTCAGGAATTTGGGGGTTGGACTGGCTTGGGAGCCCAGCCCAGGAAAGATGTTTGTCTAGGGCAGCTGGTGCCAGTGCCCCCCAGAGATGCAAAGGAAGATGGAGGCAGTAAGTGGCCCCAAGGGCTCCTGGGGACTGCACTGAGGAGCTGGATTGGTCTTGATGCAAAGGATCAGGAAGAGGAAATGTCAGCCCAGGCTTCCAGGAAAGAGTCTGACGGGTCATGCTGGCTCAGGGAAGTAATGGGAGGTTAGGGCGGGACCAGGCCCAGAAGCAGTGCTCCTGAGGACCTGAGAAGGAACTAGGTTGGTCTGGGAAGCAGTGCCGGTTCCCCAGGTGTCTCAGGGAATGAAGACAAGGAATGGGACAGGACCCAGGCTAAGAGGAGAGACTGGCAGGGGAGATGGGAGTTTGAATGAGGCTGGGGAGTCAAGGTGCCGAGCGTGCGATGGACTTACCCAGGAGAGAGGCCTGCGGGTAGGCGAGAGGCCTGCTGGTCCTGCAGGCCCAGGGAAGCAGTTTGGTTTTTTTTGTTTTTTTTTTTTTAATCACACCAGTAGAATAGTAACTAATATAGCCACTCTCTAACATTCCACACAGTATACATATTTATTATGCTTATTTGTCATTGATTACCGTACTTTCTTAGCTCAATGACTCAATGGTGCAGGGATATTTTTTAATCTTTTTTTATTTTCACTTTCTACTAATACATTCCAAGTATCCAAAACTGCCTTCTACACAGTATTTCATATTTCTTTTTTAATTTTTTTTTATGTGTATTACTGTATTGCCTGCATGTGTGTAAGTGCTTCCATGAAGTGCAGTGTCTGCGGGGGCCAGAAGAAGGTATTGGATTCCCCCAGAACTGGGGTTACAGGTAATTCTTAGTCACCATGTGGGTGCTGAGACTCAAACCAAGGTCCTCTGCATGAGCAGTCAGTGCTCTTAACCACTGAGTCATCTCCCCAGCCTCTAAAATAATTTTTAAAATATTTTTGTGTGTTTTGTCTTCCTGTATGTAGTGCACCTATGTCATGCCAATGCATGTGTAGATCAGAAACGGGTGTTGGATCCCTGGGTTAATTAAGGACTTGTTAGTCACCATGTGGGTGTTGGGAACTGAACCCAAAGTCCCCTGCAAGAGCAGCCAGTGCTCTTACCCTCTGAGCCAGCTCTCCAGTCTTAGTATTTCATATTTCTTAAAGGTTCAGTGATTTTGTTTGGAAGGCTATACTGCCAAGTGGATATTTTATATCTGTTTTATAGGTATATAAACACAGATGTAGAGGCCAAATGGCTTCCTCAGCACAACACAGAGAGAAAAATGTATGCTCAGAATCAAACTGCTGTCTGTATTGTACCACTCCAGGGTCTCATCATGTGATGATTCTGATTGCTTTCTCCAACACTGGAGAATGAGAATGTTTTAAAGAAGGGAATGCCAGTGGGATCAAAAGCATTCCAGAAATGCCAGAACGAAGGAAGACTGAGGAAAAAAGCAACAGTTCTCCCTAAGTTATGGTATTTTTTTGCAATGGTGTTTCTATAGCAGTGATGTCAAATCCTGCCAGAAACAGATTATGGTGTGAGTAGAGAGTAAATAGAAAAGAGAGTGAATACTTGCTCATCAAAAATTATAGAATGAGAAAAGCATAATTACATGGAAAGGACAATTATTTTTATACTTAAGTATATTTATAGGAAAGAGAAAAAGGAGAATGGCAGATAAAAAACATTCAGAAATGAACAGCAGGGCCAGTCTTAACACCTAGCATCTTCATTCTCCGGCCCACTTCTGATTGCTGCCTGTCCTTAAATGTCTCATCCCCTCACCCCATGTCGTTTCTTTATCTCTTTCATGAGCATTTGTGGCTCACTGTGACTTAAAGATGGTGACCTTTATTCCTCCTCCTCAGCATATTTTTAATCATATTTGTGAAACATTTTTTAATTGGAGAAAGATTAACAAGCTTGCAATTACATCAGAGTTTGAAAAGGAGAAAAAGAAATGAAATGTAGGTAAAGGCATTTGCCCTACCAGTTATCTTGAACTTAGATTGAGCCCAATTTTATGATTGAAATTTGTAACTACAGCAATGATCCTAAAGTAGAAAATCTTTTTTCCAAGATAGTTGTAAACAATATTTTCTTAATCAAAAGATTATGTTAAAGGTCTGGGCTATAGCTCAGTGACAGAGTGGCTGCCTAGTATGAACAAAGGTCTAGGTTCAATCCCCAGCACCAAATAAATAATAAAGACATAAATAAATAATCCTCTCTGTGTGGTATATGCATGTGTATGCATGTGTGTCTCTGTAGGGGGGGTGTGCACATGTCCATGTTTGCATAGGTGGAGGCCAGAGATCAACATTCAGTGTTTTTGTCACTCCCTGTCTCACTTTTTGAGACTGAGTCTCTTAGTTATGACTGGCTGGGCGAGCTCCAGGATCCTCCTATCGACATCACCGGAATGCTGGGAGTATAACCACACACTACTGCATCTGGCTTTTTATATGGTGGCTGGGATTCCAAAGTCAGGTCCTTATGGTTATCTAGTAAGTACTATACTGACTGAGCCATTACCTCAGTCCCATAAAATGATACTTTTTATTAGCCTTGATTTAAAAAAAAACATGATTACATGGAAAATCCCTGTATAGATTGGAGAATTTGGAAAGGGAGTGAATACCAAACTCAGAATACAACTACCATGATAAATTTTAAAGTATTGTTGAAGCTTGGTAGTACAGTTCTGTCATTAAACAATACTCAAAAACTAGAAGACACACAGAATTGTGAATCCACATTCTAAAATACAATCATATAACTTCAGTTTGAGAATCACATCACTAGTTATCACAACACTCGTCCTTTTTTAACCCCCCAAGACCATGATCTTCATCTCTAGAAGTTCAATTAATGGTTACACATTCTCTGTAGGACACAAGTGAAGGTACACTGGGGCTGAAGAACAACAGAAAAAAAAAAATAATTGAAAACCTCTTGGGTCCTGGGAATGGGAGAAGTCTAACATCAAGGCCTGAATGCCAGGACACGTGTGGTGTCAAGACCATAGCTGACTCTAAGGAGAGGTGGGAAGTCCATTCTGGAGAAGCAGTTCTCCCAGGACTAGAATCCGAAAATGACAGAGCCCTACCCTGTCTCTGGCATAAGCACAACACATAGGCAAAGCAATTTCCATGAGCAAACTGGGACCTTGGAGGAGGGGGTTTGTTAAATGCATTCATGTAGAGAAGGCTAAAGCTGCTGCCCAGCACTGGGAAGTCCTCCATCCTCCTGTCTACTCCACCATCAGTCTATCATCAGAGGAACATGGAACCATGGCTTATGGTTGGGGACAAAAGTTCCAGGTGCATGTGAGGGGACAGCTACAGCTCATAGAAGGGGAACATAGTTCCAGATTCATGGGAGACCACCACTCCTGCACATAGGAGGAGACCACAGCTCCAGGCTCATGGCTGTAGGACTGGGAGTGAGGAATCAGCACAGCTTCTGTCTCATGGGAAGGGAACCATGGCTCCAGGTTCACAGGAGGGAACCACAGCTCTAGGTCATGGGAAGGGACCACAGCTCCAGATTTATGAGGCAACCACAGTTCTAGGATCACAGTAGGGGACCATAACTCCATCTCATGGGAGACAACCCAGCTGTAACTCATGGGAGACAACGATGACTCCAGCTCACAGGAGGGGAACACAGTTTCAGGTTCTCAGAAAGGGACTATAGCTCCAGGTTGTGGGAGGGGGCCATAGCGTCAGGTTCATGGGAGGGGGTCACAATTTCAATAACACTGGTTCCTACTATTTTCCTATCTTCATCTCTCCATCAGTACACATATGTTTAAGATAGAGCATTTTGAATTCTGTGCTGCAAAAGAAACAGTTACTTTCTGGCTTGAATTTCTTTCTGGAGGAACATCAATACTGAAGAATACCAGTTTTTGCTTTTGCTCAAGGATAGCGATGGATTGTGTGTGTTTTTCTTTTTCTTTTTATTTTTTTTTAATGTTTTATTTATTTTTTGCTTTATGTGTATGCGTGATTGCCTGCATGTAGGTAAGTGCACTCATGTTGTGAAATGCCCACAGAGGACAGAAGGGACTGTCGGATCCCCTGGAACTGGAGTTATGGACAGTTGTTAGCTGCCACGTGGGTGCTGGGATTTGAACCTGGGTCTTCTGCAAGAACAGTCAGTGTTCTTAACTGCTGTGCTGTCTCTCCAGCCCCATGTTTTTCTTTCATAGTCAATGTTCCAGTTTACTTTTTGGTGTCTGCAGTCTGCCTGTCTTTCTTCTTGGCCATGGGGAGCTAGTGATGAGATCTCTTCTTATTGGCCTCACAATTTATTGAGAGCCACATGGCCCATTTTCTTTCTTACTTGCTAAGTCCTTTCTCTCCTGTACTCAAAGATTGACCCTTGTCCTCCTAGGGGTTTATCACCAGAGTGGTGATGGCCAGCCAACCCTGGGTGCACAGCTGGGTGGCCAGTGGTCACCCAAGGGCCTGGCTCCAGCAGAAAAGGCTGGCGGGGATGCACTAGCACAGTGTGGTGCTTGCAGCCTCCTTCTGGATGTGCCTGACATACAACCCAGAACCCTGAAAGATCTCACACCCCAGCTCCTGCTACCACTGCTGAAGGGCAAGGTCTTGGGAAAATTATAATCTTAAAAGGAGTATATGAACTGTATGCTAGAAATAAAATCTGATAGTTCATTTCCCAAGATGCCTTGAGCCAGCTTAGGCCTAGCTACAAACGAATAGAAAACATTAGACTCCTGTTAAAGCCCATTTGTCTGCGTTGTCTCCCCATCCAACTCTGATAAGCTTTTGTTCCCCCAAACTAGAAGGTTGTTTGTTTTTTAATTTTTGAGACAAGGTTTCACTATGAAGCATGACTGACCTGGAGGTCCCTATGTAGACCAGGCAGACCTTGAGCTCACAGAGGTCTGTCTTCCTCTGCCACCTGAATGCTGGGATTAAAGGTGTCGACACTGTGCCAGGCTGAGCAAATTAAATGTTTAAAGTAGAAAATTCCTAACAAAAAATTTGCCTGCAAGGTCATGTGTCTTACAAATAGAATGTAAAATGTAGAGATAAATCCACATACCTTTTTTCCTGAGTAAAAGACAAATGTAAATGCCAGAAAGATAAGAAAGAACTAGACAGTATTTAATACTGTACCCTTCTGTTTACTCAGTGTGATGGTTTGAATGAAACATCCCCCATAAGCTCCAAGTATTTGGAAAGTTGGTCCCCAGTTTGTGGTACTGTTTGGGAAGGGTCATAGAACTATTAAGAGGTGTGGCTGTACTGAAGGAAGCATGTCACTGGGGGTGGGCTTCAAGAAGCACACTCCACTTCAAGTTTCTCCCTCTGCTTCCTGTTCCTGTTTGAAGATGTGAGTGTTGAGATTCATTCCGGCTACCTCTGCTGCCATACCTCTGCACCATGATGGACTCTTACTCTTTGGAACCATAGACCATGGGATAATTGTCTTTCTGAGACTGGGTTACCTCACTCAGGAGGTATATATGTGTATACATATATACACATATATGTATGTATCTATAATAGAGTACATTAAATTGGGCAGGGGGCAATAATGGGAGGTGCTGTTAGGGGACCTAAATATCATCAATTTATATTGTATGAAAAAAAATAAAAATTCAATTAAAAATAAATTTTTAAGAAGAAAACAAGAGAAAACAAATTTTCTCTATTACTACTGCAATAGGCAACCAGGGACATCAATGTGGAACTTGACTCCATTCTGAATATAGCAGGGAGAGGTGAGGATTTAGCTAAAGAGCAGGAGGAACAATGCATAAAAAACTAAGAAGAGATTTCAATTCTTAGCACTTACCTCACAGGTTTCTTGCTACGGGTAGGCCAAGGTGATTAGATACCATGGGTAAAGACAGAGGAGGAATTTTCATCAGATACTGGGGGTGATCAGTTATCAAAAGTAGGGATTGTTTTGCTAAAACAGTATAGCAGGGATGTTCTAGAAGCAGATTTTAAGGAAGTACCCACATGGGCCTAGGAGAAGTTTGGGAGCCTGACTAAAGTTGATCAAGCAAAGAATGTTTGTCATAGATACAGAGGTTCCTGCAGTACATGAGGCAGATAAAAATCTCTGCATTAACACAGAGTATATTCTGATGGGAGAGAAATTTTAGTGGGTATTTCTTGTGGTATGGACCTCAGAGCCCTTCTGAATATCTGCAATGCAGAAGCCTTGGGCTTATTCAGGATCCTTGATATTATCCTCGACAAGGCACATTGTTAGGATGATGGTGAAGCTGTTTCAAGTTGCTTTGTAGGCAGCATATGTAGGTGAGTGGGAGCCTGAGCAGGAGAGAATGAACAAGAGAGATGCCACATGATGACTGCAGTTGACATATTGGATTATGAGCTCATTTAAAAATGAGAGCCATCAGGAGGGAGCCAAGGATCTGTTGTTGTCAGATGGAAAGCATTGAAACAATTGATATGTGGGCTAAGTTTCTGTCCTGGTTAAAAGCATCACCATAGACCTTGATCCTCAAGCAGAGGAATTTGAACATTCTAGTCATCTCTTCTCTCTCCCCAGTGCTTTAATGAGTCTACCCGAGACCTCAACATGCTCAGTATCCCTTCAGTCTTTACTTTCCACCTATGCTGCCAGTATAAGCCAGATCATGACACTTTCTTGCTTTGACTTGTCAGTGGCTATTTCATTATTTCATTTATTATCTCAATGTCAACTTTTGTTCATGACTAAAACTGCTTTCTGACTTACCTTTTAAAAACAAAAGGCTGTTCATATCACATTCCTGCTAAATATTCTCTCTAAGAATAAATTGTATAGATTGAGTCACAAAATATTTCAGGGCATGACCATACTATAAATTTAAAAACTCTACTGTGAGTACTCCTCCACACACACCCTGTACTGCACAGGGCTGACTTTCTTGCTGCTCGCTTGCTTGCTCATGTACTCACTCACTTACTTCATACCCTCCGTATATATTTGTGCTGTTTTTACCATCTCAAATTTTGATACTGGTATTCAACCCACACTCCAACTCGAGTTTTAATATTCTTCTTAATATTAAGCTGTTCTCCAGAATTCTTAAAGTCCTACATCCTGAAAGTCAAGAAGGAATTCTTTCTTCTACCACTTTGGCATTCTTTATGTATTTTAACTAAGTTTACTTCTTTGTTAACTCTGTCTCTAGCACTATTCCTGTTACTAAGCAAAATGAGAAGCACAGGAAAATAGTCCAGAAAGTAAACTCCTTTTCAAATTTCTCTTTTTGCATGGGAAAGAATTTTTTGTATTCTGCATTTCTCCTTTGGTGTTAGGATGGTCTGTTTTTTGTTTTTGTTTTAGTTTTCTTGAAAACAAAACAAGATAAAAACAAACAGGAACTTTTGGGTAAGTGAACACATTCAGGTGCTGGGAGTGTGGAGCTCCCAGACAGTATAGAGAAATTTCATACTCCAAGCCTGGCCCTCTGCATCCATCTGGCTGTTCCTGAATCATAGCAAATAGCAGTGCTTTCATTATGATGTATGGACAGCAGTGGGTATCAAGGTCCAAGGACAGTTACAGCACCTGCCCTGAGACATGTTCATTTTATTTATTTAGAGTGTTACACTTAAAGTTTTCAGTGAAAGTTGATGACAGATTGAGAACGCTGTGAAAAAAGCTGGGATGATCACTGTGGGTTTCTTATGTTACGAAGACAGTTTCTGCTTCAAATCAAAACAGAGAAGCAGGGACCTGGTTTATCCTCTGTCTTTGTCGAGTTGCATTATAAGAACAAAATACTGGAGACTGCATAGCTTGCAAAGAATATAAATGTATTTTTCAAAACTCTGGAGGCTAAGAAGTTCTGTCTTCATGTTGTTTCCCCACATGGCAGAAGAGGGGACGGACAGGCTAGTGAGCTAGCCAATACCGTGTGAAGCATCATTTTAAAAAGGTATAATCCTTATAAAAAGAGAAGAGCCCTTATGTCTTCATCGCCTCTTAAAATTATCATACCGGTGTCATTTGAATTTTTCAGGAGATGCATTCAAATCAGAGCTCTCTCCTGCCTGAAGCAACAACAACAACAATAGTAACAACAAAAACTTGGACAAAGCATGGGAGAAGACTCAGAGTTTCAATAGCAAATCAGAAATCTCTGAACACTCACCCCTGCACTCTAAAAGAAAATGGAACTAGAGAAAAATCAACCAGTAGGCATGAAACATTAGATGGTGGAGACAGAACTTGACTTTCCTGGAGACCACAGGGCATGGCCCTCAGAGTGTGCTGTCATGGAAGGCAGGCAATAGAATATTGAACAGTCCAAGACGTGTGGATGAAGGTGTGGTGAGGAAGGCCAGAGGTTCCTAGGAGCTTCTGAGTATGAGAAAATGTCAGATTAGGAGGGTTTTAAATAAGAGCTACTATGAACTTGACGTGTCTCTTCAACACTTAGGAGGATGAAATTTAAAAAACTGAAACTTGTCCTCAACCTTGCTCCCAGCTCCCAGTGACTAGAGCTTTCTACAGTGTCTTAGGATGTGCCTTTGTCTCATCTGGATATTTTTCATCACCTCCTTGATCTTCTCATTGATTTCTTCTATTGACCTTTTGCTGAGAACGGCAGCAGACATCTCACTTCGGTCCATACTTGGTTTGTTTTTGAGTATTTTGTGTTCATCCAAGTATTACTGTGCTAGAAACCCTGTCTCAGAGACCACTAGTTCATAAAGATTACTTATATAAAGGACACTTTATTGTTGGCTTTGATACCTTTGTAAATTTGATTGTTACCTTTGAGGTCTTTTAATATCAGAGAGATGTGTAATGTTCTCATTCATCTGAATTCTTACTGATTCCCATGTAGAAACTATGTTGTCATGATGATATATTCAGAAACTTCAGAGCCAGGCAGATCTTTACATCACTCTGCAAAACAGTTATCAAAGCTTCTTGAATTTACCAGTGCTTTCATTATGATGCATGGATAGCAGTGAATATCAAGGTCCAAGACGGACAGTTAATTCACCCACCCCACCTTTCTTTCAAATTTCTTACTATGTTACTATGAATATTATTACTGTCCATCATACATCATAATCATAGGTGGACACCCACATACAGGAGCTATTGCTCTTCTGAAAGACCCTCAACATAGTGCATATTATTTCACACTCCAAACATTTAGCATCACTACACTGAAAACAGCAGAAGCAGGGGAGGGAACAGGAGGTGACAAAGGAAGAGGAGGAAGGAGAGTGGGAAGGCAGTGTATACCAGGAAGAGACGAGGCATATGGGGAAACAGGGATCTAGCAAGTTCATAGAACAAATACAAACTGTATCTGATTGAAGGAGTGCATCTTACCTCTCCTCATGGTGTTTCAGTTAAAGGCAACTGTCGCAGAGCAGCGGAGATGCCACATCTACAGCACCATTCACACACAGTTACTCACTTGGGGGGGGGCTCTGAATATTAGAACATGACCTTGGTTTCTTTGTAATTTTATTCTTTCTATTCAGATCTAGGAGCAAATTCTGTTTTCTTTCATATTCCTGAAGACCATATCTACTCACCTGCAGTTTCTAGAATCCTCATGATGATAATCCTTACAGATAAACACAGAATTCTCACAGTCAACCAAAATAATAAGAGCAAAGAGCCAGTGCTTATGGAGTGTCTCACTTTCCTGGCACTCTTTGCAGACTTTGTGCCTCTTGATTTCCAGACCATACAGTTCTATACAGTGTAAAGAAGAAAGATGTGGAATGACACAGGCCCAAATTGCCATTCTGGCTTTGAAGCAATGTGACCTTTGGAACAAATCACTAAATTGTTCCAAGAATGTATGTCCTCACCCAAATAATTGAATGGACAAACTCAAATGGGGATCATTAAACCTGGCATGGCCGGCTCTACAAGTGAAAATTTCTTATTTCCTTATATCTACTTTAGCTGACGACCACAAGGCAATTTCAACTAGGACGTAAATTGAGATTTTAAATTGTCTACACATAATCTGCAGTCTTGGGAAGTCTCTGGCAGATATCACAGCCTTTAGTGGTATGTTGGGCAGAAAGCTATCTCAGTGGAAGTGGTGGCTCCATTGATATGATACATTTGAGGAGGAGGAGGCGGGGATGTGCAAGGCTGCTGCTGGAAAAGCTACACTGCTATTGAAACTTGCAGGTATTCCCAGGCTGAAAGGAGTGCCTGGAGTAAACTAAGGTGGCCTGAGATGTGGTGTTAGGGTAGAAGAAAAAATACTATTTGATGCCACTTATGAGAAGTCCAGTTTGTGCAAGGTTAAAATAATAGAGGCGATTCCTACTGCATAACAAGAGTTTTGATCCTGGTTATTTGGCCCCAACTGCTTTCTTCCCACAATGTGATTTCATGCACCCTAAAAATCAGAAAGAATACCAGGAAATTCCTAAACTTACTTTTGTTCTCTATACCAGAAAGCATATCATAATTTTGGTCACAAAACATTTTCTACATAGCTGCTCCACATGTAACTGTGTAGTTAGCATCTTTAAGAATCATAAAAATTTTCGAGTAACAAATTCTAACTAAGATCCTGGAGTGAAAAAAAAAAGAAGGTATTAATATTCTAATGAAAAAAGATCCTGGAATGATATACTTAAATTCTTTCTGAAAAATTAAATCACTGGGTGTAGCCATTGAAGTATGGGCAAGAGCCAAGTGAGTACAGAAACGGGCTGGTCATTCCAAACTAAGAAATGAACAAACTTGTTCCCATGGGGGAAGACTGGGGCTTATTCATGCTTTCAAGAAAAGGTAATGAGGTTTCAACTTGCTAGTATCACAACACATAATTAAGGAATACATATTGTTCAGCACTAAACAACTTACTTTATACTGACATCTAATGAAATGTACAGTGAAGTATTCTCAGTGCTTCTCAGAGCTCTCAGGGTCATCCTTCGGGTGAGAAGCACAAAGACCAGAGATGCTATGGTGGACTCTGAAGCCCTTATCTGCTATTACAATAGGATCTCTGAGCTACTGAGAACCCTTCTCAGGATTATATCTCAGAACATCATGTTTGGAAATAAAGGGCCTGGACAGATCTCTACAACTCACAAGTATTCATTTTTTATACTTAGCACTACTCTGAAGGGATCCGAGAACAGCAAGGCAACACCTTACAGGGATAGTTAAATATCAATTACTTTTAATCACTCCCCAGCTCTGTCCCTTAATTATCTACTATGTCAAATGGGATTTTCTGAAGAGTGCTAAGAATGATGCTAGCTTTTTCAGCATCCCTGTCCCTGAAGAGCTCAAAGCAAAGTACAGATATTGTTACATTATTAGTATACAAATTATGTCTATCTGACGAGTTTGTAATCATGCTCAGATGCCGAGGAGCTCAGAAGGTGGGCGACTGTGACCAGTGATAATCATGTATATAGAGATTAGAAATGCATGTGAAAATGTCTCAATGTCAATTGCCTTGGAATGAATTCTTCTGTATGA
>NW_008337147.1:11171157-11174213 GCF_000622305.1 Nannospalax galili
TACTTCTGTGAAAGAAAGGACACTGTGATTAGCTATATTCACATTTTTCAAGTGGAATGTATTCTAGAGAGAGTTCATCATAACAGCCAAATTTGAGGAATCCTTATAGTAGCCCCACCCATGTTTTGCTTACTTATTAGTTTTACTAAACATTATAAAATATCAAAAATAATCTCAGCAGTAACTAATACTCTCAACCCTAAGAGTTAAGTAATGGGTCCTAATTGTTTTAAGTATTTAAACTCCTGTGTTGTAGCAAACTAGTTTGTAGGTATCAAGATGCTAATACTTACATTTTTGTGTCCATCGACTGGAAAACACATAATTAGAGAATCTGTTAGTTATGATACAGTGTTTATTATTTCATTCATTTTCCTAAAAACCCTATAAGATAAGCAAGGGTAGCTCTAATTAACCTCTCTCAGTCTATAAATGCAAAATATTATTAGTCAATCCACATTCCGTGCACTCCTGTCTGTATTGTTTCTGACCTTGTAGCACTACTGCTTCTCACACAGCTGCTTTCCAATATCAGGAATGACTGATTTGAGTTATGAAACTGCTGTTTTCAGTAATAGTTGTTCATATACAGAGTAATTAGGTTGAACTCAAAAGGGGGAACTAAAGAACATCCTTCAACATTCAAGAGCTCCTCAATGGTTGGCAAGCTACCCTTCAGGGTTAAAAACCACTTATACATTAAAACAATGGAATTTACATGCTTCAGAGGTTTTCTTTCCCCTTATCTTGTCTGTTAGAATTAATAAGTTAGGAGCATTCAGCTCCGAATAGAGGCTTGATTGCCTGCCTTTTGCTAAGGATCTGCAACGTGAGGAGACTGCAGTGTGAGACCCTTACAGAGAAAGCGCCTTCTGGACCCAAAGCTGCCTTGTATTGTTTCCATTTTTATTTCCTATTGTTTTCATTTCAACACGTCCCATTGCTTACAAAGATATACTAACAATTATAAGCTTTTTATGTGCAGGATAATGATGGAATCTAAGTTCTTGGTTTCTAATTTCTGCTCTTTGAGTAGTAAACTATGGCACTCATGATCAAAAGGCATCAGGATTATCTTCATTTAGAATTTTGTTTAGTGTTACAGACAATCCTAGGAAACACATTAAGTTTTCGAAAAGACAATGGGATTTTGATAGGAGGCATTTCTTCCTAATTCTAGTTTAGATTTTGCCTTATATTACTTGAGAGGCCATTAGAGCTTCCATATGCAGCAAGAATAAATTTGTGTAGCATCATTCTTTTAAGAAGATTATTAAGAAGTTGGAAGCAGCATTTTGTTTATTGGGTAAGGTATTGAGAAGGAAATCCTGAATTACTAATCGTCTCTGAATTAGTTACTTGATTATATTAATTATCATCTCTTATGCATTGGCTCTCCACTTTTAGAACAAGGTTAATTATAGCTACCCTCACTTATCTCACAGGGGTTTCTAGAAGAATGGCTAGAATAACACATATACCAGTATAGCTAAAGTGAGACACCCTTAATACATAATACTCCTTCAGTAAAGCATTGTACTATGGAATAGTGTTATTGTTTTTTGAGACAGGGTCTCACTGTATAATCTAGGCTGGCCTTGAACTTGTAATACTCCTGCCTCAGTCTCTTAAATGTTGAGGTTTACAGGTATGCGTTCATTTTACGCATGTGGAAATGGCTCTGGCATGGTTATGTGACTATGCCCAGATGCACGTTAGGGTGATTTCAAAGCATTCTGAATTCAGAACCCTGAAAACTACCATATACTTAATTAATTCCACATAAGGACAGAAGTATGTTGTTGTGGCCCTGTTATATTTTCAGTGTTTGCTCATGCTAGGTCAGGAAAACTGATAATTAAACCAAAGTTTTCAAGCCAATTATTTAATATCACTTCTTTTTGTTGGGGTTCTCTGTTATGCAAGTAGAAGTCTCTTCACGTCCGGATAGCTCACGAGCTTGGAAACCATGTGCTGCAGATTCCTTCATAGCAGAGTGCCTTCCTGGCATCCTCCCTGACTCTTCTTTTAAAGTGCTTGCCACAAATACATGCCCTCTGGCACAGGAGCTACCAGGTTTTAATCAGGCATTGTCTGATAGCCTGATAGAAGCCCACCACCCTATGTAAATAAGGCATCCTAAAAAGTACCTATCAGCTAAGACTTCTTCTGCTGTCTCTACACTATAAATAGTCCTAGTTTTACCCCAATAAAGTTGGAGCTGGAGCAGGAGCTGGATCACCGAGACTTGGAGCCGAGCTAAGTCACTGAATAAAGGAGCTGGAGCTGAATCACTGAGATCTGAGCTGAGTCACTTGTCTTGAGCTGTAACACTAAATCCTGTGATCCAGTCTCCCCGGGGGGCGCTATTCCTCCATCACGGACTCACAGACACCCTGGCTTTCGCCGTTCCTCATACGCTTCCTGTGTGGTCCAAGTGGCCAGAGGACCTCACATCCTGAGGAAGGTATATGGGTGAAATAGGGACGGGATCGACTGAGTAAATCTCAGGAGCGGAGGAGCTTACACTGCCCAGGAAGCATCAGAGAAGTCTGCGTACCTACTGTCTCCAGAGAGGCGCGGCCGGCCAGGCCCGCCAGCGGCTAGCTAACGGGACCAGAACCACGGTGGGAGAGTGCACGCACACCTGACCCTGGGCCACATCCAGAGTGAGTGCGCCCGGGAGCCCAGGCGCGCTCCCCACATCGCTTGCGGCCAGACTCACGCCGGGACTAGCCAGGTGTGGTGGACACCCCAGGGTGCCCGCACACACCACACCGGGGGTCCAGCGACCCACCCCCTATCTTTTAATTAGCAAGGTTTAATTTTTCATTATACTCTGAAATTTCATCTTATTGGTATCATTCAATAGTTTATAAAAATGATTTTTTTAGATTTTAAAAAAATTTTTAATAACTACATGATTAGCAGAAGCATTTCGTTCCAGTTTTAACATATTCAGTAACACACTCCAGAGCAAGAGTACATCTCTTTCACAAGTGGCTGTAAGTTTCTAGGTTCACAGTTGAATTAATACAGTTATACAATATTGAACT
>NW_008337147.1:11174377-11284982 GCF_000622305.1 Nannospalax galili
AATATTGAACTCAGTATAAGCCCTGTAAGACATAAAATTGTGTTTTTAACCTTTAGAAAAGATCTCTATTTCATTTTTAAAAATACTGTTTCTTATAGAAAGACACATTGTTTTTGCTACTAACACTGAGATGTTGGCGCATGCATCTCTAATCTCTATGTATCTGATCATTACTAGTAATCATCGGTTGCACTTGGATCCAAGGTGCCTGTGTTTATCTATAAAGTAATTGGGTAGATTTCAATGGTAATGTTTATCACCTCTACTAATTAACATGACATAACTTTCCATGCTTCTTCCTCAAATATAATACATTTTTTTAAATTTTGTTGATTTTTGTGTGTGTGTGTGTATATATCACATAGAACACCCCAAACCATCTTTTTCAACTATACACCCACTTCCCAGATGGCACCCTCCCATAGCCTCCCTCCCCCCACTAGAGCCCTTATACTCTGTTACCTCTGCTACTGTCTGCTGTGTTGTCGCCCCCACTCCCCAGCCGTTCCCCACTACTTGTCTATCTGGTGAATCTAGTCAGCCTATCTAGAGGTCTTTGTTTTAGGAGGGTCAGCTGTTCCTCATCTAGCCACAATCAGTTGTTAATATTCCTTTAGATAAGATTGGGGTCTGCTGTTTACCAGGGCTTTACTTTGTACCTTGAGCTACTCCAGATGGCCTGGAGATTCAAACAGGCTGGGAATAAAGGTCAAAGACCATTGTATTGGTTTCTTTTCTGTTGCTGTGATAAAATACCATGACCAAGGCACCTTGTAGATGGAAGAGTTTATTTTGTCTTATGGTTCTAGAGGGATGAGAGTTCATCATGATTGGGGAGGCATGACAAGAAGCCAGAGCAGAAAGATGGGGGCTCATGTCTACAAACAGGCACAGGAAGCACATAGTGAAACGGGAAGTGGGACTTGGCTATGAACTCTCAAAGTCTACCCCCAGTGAACTGCTTCCTCCGTCAAAGTCACAACTCCCAAGGATTCAATGACCTTCCCCCGAGCAGCACCACCAACTGAACAAGTATGCTAACACTTTTGCCTATGGGAGACACCTCATTCAAATCACCACAACCACTAACTTAAAAATTGGTAGCTAACATATATAGAACATTAGAAGACAGATTATACTATCTATGGTACTAACTGGTAGAATTTAAGGAAGGAGATGTCAGTAGAAGTACCAGCCCCCATAACTTCAGGGAAGAAGTAGGAATGGGATCCTATAGGTTGGTGTGATTGTGTCCACTTGACACAGTTTAGAATCATTTGGAAAGAGAGTTTTAATGAGGATTGTCTAGATCAGGTCAGCCCATGAGCTTGTCTGAGGCGACTTCTTTTGATTATGTTAATTAGGGGAAGTCTTAGTCATTTTCTGTGTGACTCAGCAGACGCCTGCCCTCTCTTCTGCGTTTCTCCTATTTGTCTTGTTTTGCCTCTTAGGATTTGCAAGTGCACTCTCAAACCAGGTTAGATATATCAAGTGCATCTCCCACAGCTTCAGCATTCCTTTCTTTTGGCATGTTCTAGTTAAATAAATATCCTACAGTGATTTGTCATGACAGGTTTCTGTTAAAGGGTTCATCTCTGTCACCAAAGCAGGAGCCTGTGTCTGTATCTGGAAAGGAATGCTTTCTTTTCTTGATCTCAAAATATTTGTTTATTCAAGAGATCTTCTAACTATTTCCTTCCTGATCATCATGAATGCTTGTGGTTGTCAGGTCAGCTGGTTGCCTTCTGTTGATGCTTAGGGTTAATTAGTCAACTTGACTAATTAGATCTAGAACCAAGTAGGAGATGAGCCTTCAGATAGATCTGGGAGAGATTATCTAGGGTAGGTTAGCCTCTGGGCATACCTGTGGGGATTATCTTGGTCATGTTAATAGAGGTGAGTGTGGTGACCTGGGTTGGGGCTTAGAGTACATAAAAAGGGGAAAGCTAGTCAAGCACCACCATGAATTCCTTATTCTCTGCTTCCTGATTGTGGATGTGATGTGACCAGGAGCTTCAAGCTCCTGTTACCTTGACTTTCTCATCATGATGGACTGTACCATCACACTGTGAGCCAAGATAAGCCCTTTTCTCCTTAAATTGCTTTTGTTAGGGTATTTTATCACAGCAACGTGGAAAGATAATAAGACTGTTATTAGTTCTGTGAGCAATAGGGAGGAATATATGGTAGTGATCATTGGTCCTACTTACCAGCATTCACTAGAATCTCCCTTTGATGATGACCTTCTCTCTTCCTGTAACTGAGCCACAACCATGGCCAATACTTCTCCTGGGTCTCTGCTTTTCTTCTTTCATCCTTTCCTTAGCTAAGGACTTATGCTTGTTACCTTTCTTTCCAACCTTCCAGTACTGAATTTGGCTCTACCAAAATTCCAAGTCAGTATCTTTTTCAAAAAAGTGACATCATAACTTACAAGTTCACTCAAGTGTGACACTCTCTCAAGATTCTCTTTTCCTGCTGGATACTTCAGAGTCCTTCATTTGAAGTAGAGCTCCTCAAGTCAAAGTGATATCAACAGATGCTGGGTGCATATCCATAGGTGTGACCTTCTATGGCCCCTACAAGCCTCATGGCAAAGTATGCTCCTGATGTCTTTCCCCTCAGGAATTCTTCCTTAGAAAATCAATTTGAAGTTAAACATCTGAGCATTCTACCTGTGAAAAACTCATGTTGGGCATCCCTGTGCTTTACCAGGACAAATGCAATGGGGTCTATAGAGGATGAGAGAAAGGCCTGTATGGGCAACAGACATTTTATCCTCAGCAACCCAGTTTAAAACTCCCTTTAGACTCTTTCAAGTTCATTCTGGGTAAATATACTCAAAGGAATTCTTCCTTGAGATATAACCTACCAATGAGTTTTTCTGGTAAAAGTCTATGCTGACTTTTATTTACCCTTTATTGCATTTATTGCAAACATATGTGTTATCTTTACCTGACTTATTTCTTAACAATATGAGAAAATAAGTAGGAACAGTGAAACTTTTTGTTTGCTGTTTGGAAACTGTGTCTTGGCGGTCTTGCTATGCAACCCAAGTTCAAGCTTGCAGCATTCCTCATGCACCAACCTCCCTAGTGCCAGGGTTACAAACATGCACCTCCACATATGGCTCAAGAGGATCTTTTGATGACTATAAAAATGTTTACATCAGTAATATACAGCTATACTTATGGCCATAAGAACTGTTGATTATTTCAGACATACTTAGAACTATTTAAAATCAGGTATAGTGAGGTCAGACATAGTGGTGCACACCTTTAATCTCAGCACTTTGGAGGCTGAGACAGGGGGATCTCTATGAGTTTGAGACTACCTTCCTCTGCTTAGTGAGTTCCAAGCCAGGGAGGGCTGCATAGTGAAAGCCTAAAGCCTGCCTCAAAAAAAAAAAAAAAAAAAAAAAAAAAAAAAAAAAAAAAAGTAGGTATAGTGAGACACAGACATAGAACTAAGTGTCACAAAGAAAGCTTTTATACCCACATAGTCCTAGAAACAAAAGGCTTAGCAGGGCATGAGATACCAGGGTCAGCCAGGAGGCAGAGCAGTGGGAGGAATGTGGGTGACAGCCTCTTTGTGGTTTCCATGAGAGGGGCTAGGGTAGCAGGGTAAGTGTGTTTAAAATGGGCCAGTTTGCATACTTTGGCAGGATCTGGAGAATAAGGACTGTTTCAACTTGTCGGGACCCTGGCCCTTGCTTAAGTAGATAATGGTGCAGCGTGGAAAAGCTAGATAAAGGAGGGAGTTGTGGATATGCTCTTTGAATTGAAAGATATGCTCATGTTTAAGAATCAGCTAACCTTAGGTGGGGAGCCCCTTCCATTGCAATTAAAATATCAAAGCATCAACATAAAAAAGAAATGCTTAATACAGCTGGTGGAGGTTTGAAAAATGGCTCTTGGAAAAATAGCACTAACTGCACACAACCTAATTGGCAGCACTTGCTGAATTCTGTAAATGCCTGAACAAAGCTATCACTTATTTTAGTCTGTTTCAAAGGATAACTCTTCTGACATTGTAATACAGAAGGACTTGAGCCAGAGAGAAGCTGGAGTCAAGATCATCTTCGGGGAAGCATGATGACATTTTGATTTAATCACTGGAGGCTCACTGGATGCTGGGAGTGGATTTCAGTCATGATTAAGATTTCATATTTTTCTTCCTGTGTACAGTGACTCACATTTATTCTCTATGCTAACCACTAATGCATTTACCGATGCCTTTAGTGTGGTGAAATGTTACTTAATGTGGGTTAGAGAAAGGAACAAGGAATTAGAATTTTTTCTTAGGAGTTTTAAGACAGAAAACAGTTTGAGAATTTTACTTTAAAGAATTAAATATAAATATCCTTTTTGAGCAGACATCTCAATATTGTTACAAATTCATGAGTACCTCCCATAGATATCTTACAAAGATAAAGAAGAAAAAAATAGATGGGAAAGTTAGTTTTCTGATAAAATCATCTTTACCTAAATTTGGGGAGCCATTCTCCACGGTTTCTCACATTTCCACTTATGTTTCAGGAAGAGACCTTGCTTGCCTTTTATCTAACCTTCTTATCAAGAATATATCTCCAGAAAACAGACTTTAAAGATAGAAATAGTGTCCCTAAGGGAGTAGGGCCAGTCTGGCTTGTAGTCTCTTAAAGAGCCTTGGGCTTCCTTGCGCTTCCTTTCTATATAGTACATGGTGTTCACCAAAATCCATCCTCTCTCTTTTGTAATCCTGTGGGAATGAAGACTGACTCAGGGAGCCAGGACAAATACCAACTTCGCCTACCACTATTGTTGTGAATAACAAATTGCCCTTTGCTTCTGATTTGCAAGTCTCATGTTTTCTGTCAGTCTCCATGAAGCTGTGGTAGGCTAATTTGGGAAAGAGAGTGCAAGCATAATCTCAGATCCTCCACAGTCCTTCATGCTTAGGGAAACATATACATATGTGTACTAGAATATAATATTACTGAGGCGAAAATTACTTTTGGTATCATCAAAATTGGGAAAAGACCCACCCAAGTGTCTGTACATAGTAGGGTAAATAAATACATGGTGTACATTTCTATGACTTCATTGCACACAATGTGTAAACAAGTGAATAAGCTACCACTCCGTGCAGCACTACGGAGGAATTATACAGGCACCTTGTTGAAAGAAGGAATGGAAGCATGGGATACCGCATCCTACACAAAAGAAATGGCACTACCTTTTAAAAGATGAAGACATCAATGATAACGACAAAGAAGATATATGACAACACAGTTCATGGTAGTGCTTGTGCTCTGGGGAGAGAAGGAGATTTTCGAGAGGAGATTCATGAGGAGCTGACAGAGCACACAGTGTTCTGTGTCCTGATCTGTCAGAAGACACGTGGGTGTCTATTCATTGTACTTTGCATTTGTGTTTCACATACTTCTTATAAGTGTGGTATTTCACAAGAGCAGTTAGGACTTACTTTTGAATGAATTCTTTTATCTATTATACTTTGAATGTACTATAATATACCTGTTCATTGTGACGAATGTAACCAGCATAAAAAAGGGAACTTTCTATTAAAGGTGAATGAAGTCTTTATAATCATTAACAACTATGTTGTTAAGTTTTGTGGAACAGGAGCCTATCAAAGTGTTTCTCTTACAAATGTGCTAGGTGGAAATGAGTTTATTTTTCCCCTAATCCTCGTGTTTTTGGTTGGCATTTCATTTCTAGAGCAAATGCTGTAAGTGCACAGGTGGAGAATGCATCTCTTTGAAGTGCTCTGCTGAACGAGATGCTCAAGAAGACAGCAGCAGCAAGATCACCTGAGAGCTATCCTTTGTTTACCTACTGCCTGAGGAAAGAAATGATCCATTAACAAGTGGATGTTTGGAGCTACTTGATGCTATTTTCATGTGTTATGCTATTGAAAGAACATAAAACACATGGTAATTTGATAAGATGCATGCAGTGCTCAAGAAAATTTTTGGTTTTCTATTCCTTTATCCCCAAACCTCTGTATTAAATATTAATATTTCTTTGATCTGGTAATGTATGCATCTCTAATGTATCCTCTTTGCTGATCACAGAGCTCCTTTCTATTTATTAAAAGAAAATACAGAAAACGCACTCTTCCCAATATTGTCTTTTTAAAGATAAAAGTTTTCTTCAACTTTTCAATAGCAGTGAAAAGAGAACAGTTAACTGTGTAGTGTGTAAGAAACAGAAACAGAGCTTTCTTTGTTTCAAATAATTTGAACTCTTTTTGCTGTGTAGATTGTAAGAATTATGTTACATATTTGCAGACTGGTTATGGAGCGTATTTTAGGAGTGAGGAAACTCATGTTAAGCCAAAGGAAAGACTAACACAACACCGCGAGATTCAAGAAACCAGAGAAACCAGGACTCAGCTGCAAGGGCAGAGCTCATTTCTCAACTACATCACACTAACTGCCCCTGCCCCCCAACAGAAGGCCATCAATACTTCGGAAGTTCTCTAAGGATGCCAAGATGCCAGGTCCTTTTCTTCCTTAGGCTTCAAATTCATCTCACTATACTTACCCACTGAAATTGAATTTATAACCCTCTAACTATTATCTGAGGCCTTTTCTCTAGTAAGGCTAGTAGATGAAGAGAGGGAAGTGAGAGATTTGTGGAGCCCTGAGGGTTGATTTTTCATTAACATAAATGTAAGTAACCAGGACAACAGAAGACTCAGTGGCAGATGGCTGATAAGATTCCCTCTTGTTTAATAAATTCAGAAGTAGAATTAATTTTTAATACCACATATTAGCAATCTTTAATACATATGTAATCTCCCAGTCCCTTCCATTAAGTACAGACACCACTGATGGAATAAATGCAAAGAAGTCAGCAGGATCTAATAGAAAGTGTTTTCCCACCTTTTCCTGGTATAGGCTTTTTAGTCTGAGTTTTGCTGGCATGTGCTTATAAGACACTCAATAACTGTTAGCTCTATTCGGATCTCACTGAGTGAAAACAGGAGAGTGGGAGGAAGCACTGGACAGGAAGTCATAGAGATTGAAATTTGCTTCGAAGCTATTTTTCATCTTCTAATAAATAATAAATAATGTGACTATAAACATGTCATTGACTAACTTGGTTTCAGTTTTTCATTTGTGTAATAAACAAATGAACTCATGAATGTGACGTTTCTGAGTTCTTTGAGCTGTATTTCTTAGCTACCATGAACAGTGATTCTTAGTCTTTATTATCAACAATAGGACTATGAGGGTCATAGCTGCCTTTAATTTAATGGTTGAAATATGGCATCTTCCATGTTCAAAGGTTAACCACCTGACATTTTGACTTATGTAATATTATAGGAACACTTTAAAGAGCCCTAAGTCAGTTTCACACACAGTATTACGTGCTTTACAACGACTTATGAGGGATGTTAAAGACTTTGTCTTTCTTCCAAAGCCATTAGGAAGTCATTGAAGGATTTAATAGGGTACCCAAATATGCGTCCCAGCATGATCCACTCCCATCAGTTTTAGCAGACAAGTAGTGTCCTGGTTTGTTTCTCCATTGCTGTGACAAAACATTCTGACCAATACCAACTTGGGGAGGAAAGGGTTTATTTAGCTTACATATCCCAGGTCACAGTTCATCTGAGAGCCCAAGGTAGGAACTCAGGGCAGGAACCTGGAGGCAGGAGCTGGAGCACAGGCCATGGAGGAACACTGCTTACTGGCTTGCTCCCCTGGCCCCTGCTCAGCCTGCTTTCTTATGCATCGGAGGCCCACCTGCCCAGGGGTGGCACCACAGTGGGCTGGGCCCTCCCACAACACTCAACAATCAAGAAGACGCCCCATGGACATGGCCACAGGCCAGTCCAATGAAGGCAATTCCTCAATTGAGGCTCCCTCAACACAGGTGAGTCAAGTTGACACTAAAGTTGTCCAGCACAAGTGGCAAGATAAAGTTTGTGTTTTTTCAAATACAAATTCTCTAAATGCATTAGAAGACTGTAAAAATGAATCTGGCCAGACCAGTCAGAAGGGCATTGTAGGAAGTCCTGACAAAAGACTATGGTTATTCAAACTTAAAGAAAGCCTGAAGGCTAAAATGATGAAACACCGATGTCTTTTCCTGGCATGATCTGATTTTGCTTGGGCTGGGAGTACATTTTGGAGTATTTAAATGAATGGAAGCATGCATAACATTTAGGTAATCTGCCAGGGCTTTTCTCTGTTTGTCCCTGTCTCTGTCTCTGTCTCTCTCCTTTCTTCCTCCATTTCCCCTTCTTTCCCTTCCTTTCCCTCTCCCTTCCTCCTCCTCATTTCCCTTCACTTGATTATATGGAAAGAATTTTTGGTAACATTTCCTGGAAATATTTCAAGTTTACAAATCCAGTTTGTATGTCAACAATCAGTTGATACCCCATTCTTCCAAGAATGCCCATACCAGGCTCTTGGTAGTTTTATACCATAATGGAAACCACAGGTTGAATCTAATCCTATTATGCAAGAGAAAGAATAATATGGAAAAGGGTACCCATGTGATTTTCTTTTTTAAGGCACACACATGGCTCATTTAGAATTGTTACTAAACTATCAGATTAAATAAAAGTGTGAATTAATCTGTGCTTTGCAGCCTCGAAATTATCTGACTGGCCAATAGATGGTGCTGTGAGTTTAGTGCTGGTGGTGAGTGGGTGGTTGAGATTATAAACCACAGTTCTTCACTGAGTGTAAAGGTAGTTCACTCATGACTAGTTCATTCCTTCATTTTTCAAGTGATTATCACAAGCCCACCGTGTGTTAGGCCTAGGACTCCCTCCCTAACATACACAATGTGGAAGACAAGGCAAGTAAAAGCCTGACTGAATTTCTTCACAAATTAATACTATTTCATAACAAATTCTTTTAAATGTCAATGACGTATGATTGGAACTTATTATTTCTTAACATTGTAGATTTCTAGGTGGCAATTCTACCTGGACTTGCCCCTGCCACTGCGTTTAGTTGGAGAGTTTCCTGGGATGGCCTAACTTACCTGCTTGGCAGTGGCAACTGACTGTTCTCTAGGGACAAAATTTGCCTCTGCATTGTCCAGACTTACTGCCCTCTATGACCATCTCAGATCAGTGCTTCAAGAAGGTGAAGCCAGAATTTTAAGGCTTACTGAGACTTGCCGAGTTTTATAAATTACAAGACATTATTTCTACCATTATCAAGTTCAAGACCAGCCCAGATTTGACAGATGAGGCTGTCAAATTTTACAACTTTTAAAGAGAAAGTGATGAACTGCATTGTGAAAGGACTTTATGGGCATGTATATAACATATATTAATGTATATTATAGTATATATAATATATTATATTATAATGTATATTAATATTATATTAATGAGACAGTGTCTTTCTGTAGCCCTAGCCAGCCTGGAACTCACTAGGAAGACCAGGCTGGTCTTGATCTCACAGAGATCTACTTGTCTCTGCCTCCTGAGTGCTGAAATTAGTCGTGCACCACCAGGCCTGACTCATATCGTTTTTAATCTAAAAAAATAAGAGAAATAAACAATAGTGGAATAGATATACCTATGTTCTGCTGTCCACTTGTGGGAACATCATAGCAAAAGCCTGAGCTTGCAGTTAAAAGAGTATTTTGTTATTTTAATTTTATGTATATGAGTGTATTATCTGCATATATATAAGTACACCCATGTTGTACAATGCCCACAGAGGTGAGAAATGGGCATCAGATCCCCTAGAACTGGATTTACAGACAGTTGTTAGTTGCCATGTGGGTGCTGGGAATCAAAACTAGGTCCTCTGCAAGAGCAGCAGCCAGTGTTTTTAACCACAGAACCCTCTCTCTAGCCCTGTGAATTTACAATTTTTATAGAAGTGGTATGTGTTTAAGACAAACATCTATTAAACTAGTAAGGCCATTGTTTTGGTGAAGAGTAGAGGCATATATGGATTTGCACAACCCATTATGTGCTGAGTGAATATTTTCATTGTTGGTAATCTTCACCATTCTTGTATACTCAGTTTTCTTTAGCTGTTGGTGAGTTTGTAAGATGCCTAATCATTGCTTCTCTGCAATTTGTTTTTGATTCATTTTATTTTATTTCATGTGTATGAGTGTAAGTACACCCATGTGTGCAATCCTCAAAAAAGCCAGAAGAAGATGATGAATCTCCTGGAACTGGAGTTATAAATGACTTTTAGCCACCATGTGGGTGCTGGGAACTGAACCTGGATCCTTTGCAAGATCAGCCAATGCTCTTAACTGCTGAGCCATCTCTCCAGCCCTAATCATTGCTTCTTTGGAGGATAAGGTAGGGGTAATGAAGGCATAGCAAAGAAAGGTTGAGCTGTGCTCTTCCAGTATTTGATGGTATTACAGGGCATTGGATAATTAGTCTTTCCTACAATAATGTCCAATAAGTCTAAAATGAGATTTCACAAATTACAGCTTTAATTTTTTAATTTATTTATTTTTATTTTCTGTGTATTAGTGTTCTGCCTGGATCAATGTAAGTGCATCCATGAATGCAGTGCCCCGGAAGCCAGAAGAGCATTCAGGATCTCTTGGAACTGTAGTAAGCCACCATGTGGGTGTTGGGAACTGAACCCAGGTCCTCTTCAAGAGCAGCCAGTACCCTTAACCACTGAACCATCTCTCCAGCCCCAAGTTACAACTTTTTTATAAGTTGTTCCACTTATTAAATCTCTATTGTATATTTAGCTTTTCATATCATGGTATCTGTAACATAACCATATTGAAAATATTGGCTCCTATTTTACAGGTGAGAAAACTGGGGCTAAGGGCAGACTATGTGTGGAGTCAATATCCATTTTTCTCTTCTCCACAAGCAATGGAACTCCAGTGTTTGTTGGAGACTGCAATGTATTCAGACCAAACGACCAAACTACATTTCCTGTTTATTGGAACAGCTAATAGAAGCCATTCGGTGGCATAAAACTGAAAATTGCTGCATATGGCTTGCAAGAAGGCACCTTGGAATGGATTATGCCTCTTTTGGTATACATATCCTTTCTCTTGGTCCTTTGCACTTCCTGGAACAAGTTGTCTAAGATGGATGGAGGTCCAGTAACCATAGTATAAGCATAAGTCCATAGCCAGACTATTAGTATGGCAGAACAGGCGTTTCAAAGAGGCAAGGGTCTTGAGGAAGTTGTGGGGTTGGCTGCTCAGTCCTGTGAGTGGAAACTATAACCTGCGTCTTATATAAGCAGCTATACTTAATTCCAAGTACTGAAGATGTCAAAAACATTCATTCCATATTATTTTATCTTCATGCTTGATTTAAAATTATAATTTATAAAATTAATTGTAGAAATAAAATAATTTACAGGCCCAAGAACATCTATTTACCATCTAAGCCTCTATCTTAGCACCAAATCAAAAAGAACCACTTTTTGTCTTAAGGTCTGTGAACTTGGCTTCCTTTCCCTTCTTTGCCTCTGAGAACCAGTGTCCCTGGATTTTGTTTGAACTTTGTGGTATTAGACACTTGCAGTGGCTAATATTCAGATCCCCCACATAAAATGCATCTTCAGGTCATCTTCATAAGAAGTCCATGGGAGGTTGATAAATCTAAGTTTTTAGAACTTCCACAGGGACTTCGTGAGAAACATTTTGTGGCAGGACTCTGCATTTCACCCAACACTCCTGGTACTTGTTAGGTGTGTGGTTCACAGGCTGACCTTTGGGAACCCCTGCTGAGCCTTTTCCCTTAAAGAGCACCTCTGCTGTGTTAGCTGACCCAAGTTCTCAAAATGCAGAGGGGGGAGAGAGCACATTTTGATGCCTTTAGTAGTAAGAGAATCAGTGAAGAAGCATTTGCCCTGGTTTAAATATGGTAGGCGTTATTAAAACTTTCTTTCACATAAGCCCACTATGGTATGAATATGAGATATGAAATTTAGTAGGCTATGACAAGGTAATCTGGCTCATTTATTATTTGACTTACTGTAGAAATGTTCTTGTATTAAATTTGTACTCATTGGTATGACTGGCACGGATTATACCAGATGGATAGGTAAGTTTTCTGCTTTTGTGGAGCTCCAAACTGCCTCTCCTCTTCTTAATTATTAAAGATTAATTTTATTTTGCAGGCTATTTGTGGAGAATTGCCCACACCTTCTCTCAAAGGACATCATTTAAAATTTTAAAAGATGAAAAATTTAATAAAAATTCGAAAGCATTGCCAATGTTTTTACCGAAGCCACTGAGTGATTTCAACTCAATTTTGCATGTTAAAGATAGCGATTAAGGGAAAATGAAACACAGACCACACCTGAAAGGAGATATGGAAACACAGGCCATTTCTACTTCCACAGGCTGTGTCCATGAAATGTGCCTCAAGATAAACTACAGCAAGTTAAAACAATCAATGCATGCAATACAGAACTAAGCATTTTACAAAATCTACAATTTTATATGACTACTCAGCTATCACTAATATTTCATATATCTTATGCTCTTCGATTTTATTCATTTCTTTCACAGTCTTTCTGTCCACTGCACACTTTAAAAGAAACCTTTCCCCAATCTTATCCAAAGGAATATTGACAACTGATTACTGCTAGATGAGGAACAGCTGACCCTCCTAAAACAAAGACCTCTAGATAGGCTGACTAGATTCACCAGAAGGACAAGTAGTGGGGGAGGGCTGGGAGTGCCGACAGCACAGCAGACAGTAGCAGGGATATCAGAGTATAAGGGCTCTAGTCGGGGGAGGGAGGCTATGGGAGGGTGCAATCTGGGAAGTGGGTGCTAAAAAAATTTTTTTTAGGTTCAAAAAAAAGAAACCTTTCCCTGTTCCCTATGAAGCCAACATCTTGAGCCTGAGGCACAGCTGTTTGTCTTGCTTTCCCGCTGTTCTGAACAGTCATTGAGAGATTTACCTCAAATATCTTTACTGACCATTCATAGTGAAGAAGCATCTGCCCTGGATGTCCTGTTTGGGAACTTCGTGCATGCGTTAGGAGGAGCAGGTAACAGTAGGTTTCAGAAGAATTTGGCATGTTTCCTTAGTAAAATCCTTGGTGAGAAGATTCGAGAAGCTATTCACTTGGACTTGCACAGCTGATCAGGAGAGGTGCATTGGCTGTTCTACTTGGAGGGTATTGTCCTAACAGTTTGGGAGTTGAGTGAGAGAAGGATGCTGGGAGAGTGTGCATCAATATTAAGTAGCATTAATTTTTCCAATGTGTCATCTCTGTCTGCTTCTGTGCCTCCAGTATGGAAAAATCTGTTTTCCTCTCTTCTGAGTGGGACCTTCCAGAGCAAGCCAAGAGTAAACTTCATAAATTTGGGGAGGATCCAGGAAATCTGTTTGCACAAAAGAGACTTTTAAGCAATCATGTTGTTTTTGTTAAGGCTCCCCTCTCCTCAGTTCCTCCAGAAATATCTGGTCCACTAAATTGTGGGCTCCAGGGGCTTTGTCACATCTACAAGGTAACTCCTCATCTTTCCTGGCTACTGGATGACAGTTTGGTTTTCTCACAGTGACAAATAACTTGTCATTCAGGCAGTGCTTTCTGGTATCCTAAGCCTTTTTGCTAATTTCTAATAACTTTTTGTCTGTGCTAGTTTATGCTTCTTAAAAAAAAAAAAAACAGTTTAATGGGCTTTTGAAAAATTGCCCAAAGTGCTTTCAGTTTACTGTCTTTATCTGGACACTAAAATTCTAAATTAAAACAAACCCATCCATAGCTTTAGAATAGCAAGATGTCCAGTTTCTTTTTGTTATATGTTTGTTTCCCCTTCTGAATTGTGCCTAGTCACTGATGGGACTCATCTGCCTGCTGTCATAGGTCCTGAGCTGCTACACAGTACCGCTCCAGAAAACTGGCTTGGAAATGGTCACTGCCTCAATGTGTCTTTGCTTCCAGACCGTGGAGTAGGTTCTATGGTGGAGGTTAATCTCACTGCCTCTGCCAAGGAGAGTTTTTGGTATCTCTGAGAGTTGTATTTTTGTTATTCAAACAAGCTCAGTTATTGTTTCCAAAGTGGTACTCAGTTGACAAGAATAGGTATAAAGCACCTGTTACACATGGCCTTTTAGGTTCCAATTGTTAACGGGAACCTCCAATAGAGCTTCTTAGAAGATTCTAGAGTCTTGTAGGGCCTGAACACTACTTGGGAAATCCTGCTGCCCCTCCCCACAACTATTTTCCAATTAGCAGTCCTCTTTACAAGATTTGGAAGGTTAAAGAGAAGCATAAGTCCATTATTGTTCCTCTTGTTCCTCTCTACATGGAGTTCAGACCTGTGACCTTCAACCGAAGTGAAATTTCTCAGGGCTTCAAGGCATTGTCCAAATAATAACCCACCTCAGTGCTGGAGGCAGCTTTGATTGCCATCAGGGTTTTCCTGTGGTGACTGCAAATTTCAGAATCTCAGAGCTACTGGCAAACCCTGAGGGCAGAAGCTGTGTTTCACTGACCTCTTTTCCTTAAGCATGTGGGACAGTGTGTTAAACACTGGATTTCTTGTATTCTTTATCCTTCTGAAATACCAAAGTGAACAAATTCAGATCCTCGAGTGTATCCACCTCTTAATAAGGCAAGCTTATTCACCATTGGGGTTTCAGAAGATCCCTTTATAAAGTCACAAGCACATATCCTGTTACATATCTTTCTCAGGACTTTATGGGCCTGGTTGCCTGCTCTGAGTTGCCTGAACATAGTGATTTTGAGATGGAAGCTTCTTTGGGGGATCTAGTTGTGGTTGCAAGTTAAGTTGCAAGGACCAGGCACCCTGCTTCATAGAGACATGTGGAAGAAATCCAAAGAACAAATGTAAATTAGAGGGCTACTTTTATTCTCTAAAGGAATTGTGAAATATGATTAAAGCCAACTTCTGCAGGTAAATGAATAAAAGAAAGCATTTTGTACTTTGACATCAAATTTATATTAATAGTTACTGCTTAAATAGTCTTCTAATCAGAGCTATATTTCAATTGATTCCAACCTATCTAATATTTAAATTTATTATTGTCCACACTATCATCCTATGAAACATGAGAAAACATTTTCTTTGGACTCCTTTCTTTCAAAGAACCTTGATGAGTGGATTTCTATATTTGTTACAGAATGTTCTCTTTCACATTAGATATGCTAACAAATTTCTTAGTGACTCAGCCATTATTTTCAGTTCTGCTTATTTCTGTCTCACAAGTTTAGACTAAAAACCTATGAAAGAATGAAATATGTAATTCTAAGAGCATAATTTTGTGACATCAACTTTTTTTGACATAATTCGTTAATGAGTTCACTGTGTAGTGGAACATATCTACCAGTGTCAGATTGTTGAACATTTTGGGTTCAAAGCAGAATAATACAAAGTATTCTTTAGTTCCTGATGTTCTAGTGGAAACTTAGTAGATTGTAAAATGATCCCTGGGTTGATTCTTTGCTGAGATCTTTAAAAGCTAGTGATATAAAGAAAAGAGGTTGTTTGAAATATATGAAATTTGCTGTCTTAGAAACATAATTTTGTTTTAAAAGTTAATTTGCTTTGATGGTTAAGCCCCACCTACTGGAGGAAAAGATGGGAAGAAACTCATGCAGTTCATTGTAAAATAAGAGAATGTTAAACTTGAGAGGAGAAGAGTTGTCTCTGGGGACTGAAGATGAAAGAGAGAGAGAAAGAGAGAGAGAGAGAGAGAGAGAGTACATTGAAGCATATCCTGATCTTTGTGTTAGAAAACAAAGACAAAACAAAGCTATGGCCAACATAATTTTAAATTTTATCATCTTTATTTTATGTATATAACTGTTTTGCCTGCATGAATGTATGTACACCTGTGTGTGTAAGGCCCATGGAAGTCAAAAGAAGGCATTGGATCCCCTGGAAATGTAGTTACAGACACTTGTTAACCACCATGTGGGTGCTGGAAACTGAACTCAGGTCCTCTGCAAGAGCAGCCAGCACTCTCAACCACTGAGCCATCTCTCCAGCCATATGAACCTAATTTTTGACAAAGAAGGCAAAGACATACAGCGGCAAAAATAGTTTATTCAACAAATGATCCTAGCAAAACTGGATATCCAATTTTAGAAGAATGGAATTAGATTCATGTCCTTCACCTTTTATAAAAATCAACTTGAAGTGGACCAAAGGCTGTAATTTAAAACTTGAAACACTGAAACTGCTAGAAGAAAGCATAGGGCATACTCTTCAAGAACCTGGGGTATACAAGAACTTTTTGAATAGAACTCCAGGGAACTGATCCTAAGAATCAACAATTGGAACTACATAGAAATTAAAAAGTTACAGCACAACAAGAGAAACTCTGCAGAGTGGACAGCCCACAGAATGGGAGAAAAGCTTTACCAGTTGTACTTCAGACAGAGGGATAATAGCTAGAATTGATAAAGAGAGTGTGAAAATTAAACACCAAAGATACAAAACTGCCAATTAACAAATAGGGTAAGGAAATGGACAGTTCTTAAAATAAGAACTACAAATAATCAGTAACTATTTTTGAAAGTGTTCAACACCACAGTCAGCAGGGAAACACAAATTAAAACTACTTTGAGATGACACTTCATCGTAATCAGAATAGTTATCATCAAGAAATCTGACAAATGTTGGAGTGGATGTGGAAAGAGAGCACCCTGTCTTCACTACTGGTACGAGTACACATTTAATACAGCCATTATGGAAACCAATTTGGAGATTGGTCAAAAAATTAAAACTAGAACTATGACATGACCCGGCTATACCACTCCTGAGTATGTACCCAAAGAACTCCATACCCTACCACAGAGATAGTTACACACCCATGTTTCCTGCTGCTTCTTTATGATAACAGAAAAATGGACCCAGCCTAAATGTCCATCAACACATGAATGGTAATGAAAATGTGGTGCACATAAAAAAATAGAATTTATTTAGCTATAAAGAAAAATGAAATCATGAAAATTATAGGAAAATGGATAGACCAATGTATTAAATAGGTGATCCAAACTCAGAAAGAAAAAAAAAACTGCACATCCTCCTTCATATGCAGAGCCTAGTGTATAATGCATGCATATATATGAACAGCTGTAAATGTGGATACAGTCTAAAATTTAGAAAGGAGGGTAATGTTAGGTGATGAGGAAGGACAGAATGTAGGCAAAAGGACACGAGTCATGAAAAGGATATAAAGATAATTGTTTTCTAGTTTCAACTTCATAGCCTTTTTTTACCCCAGTGGTGAATATGTAAATTCAACTTTCTGTGTATATTCATATTACATAAGAATCTAACATGGCATTTCTTTGAGGCAGTGATTCTGAAAGTTGAGCTTTCATTTAATTCTACTAGGGCAACAGGAGTCAGTTACACTAGTCACTGAATGCATTTGTCACATTGATACACTTAGAAAAAGTGATTAAAAACTTGTTTTTCAGGAAGGGATCTTGTAACATGAAATTTTCCCCTCTTCTTTTAAAAGCTATATCAAAACATTCTATTGTGGAATTATTTAATATGTACACTGTATTGCCATACATAAAGTATGGTTCATAAAAGAAAATGAATAAACCATCCTAGTTGTGTGAACTTGGCCAAGCTTCTGGACCTCAATACTCACATCTCTTAAATGTATACAAACTGTAATCATCCTTGCCAATGTATGTGGTCCATCACAGAGCCTAAGTAGGAGACCCTTCCCTCAGGTCTCCTTTGGTATTTCTTTAGGTAGACTTGTGGTTAATTTCTAGGAACTCTGCCTGCTGAGCAGCAATGCCCCTACTTACATGCTTTGGACCAGTGGTGAAGCCTCTGGCCTTGCTGGTGCTGAGCCCTTTTATGCTGACCTCATGCCACCAAACAGCTCTGCTTGGCTTGCTGTCAACCTCACTGATTCTTATTAATTTTCCACTAATCTTCCACTAGCTAGGACATCTTCTTCACTTAACGTTGTTGTAATTCCATGGCTGTTGATTTCCTTGAAGTATTGTAGCTTTCTATTTTCAAGAGGACAGGACTTCCTGCAGGCCAAGGGAAGACCAACCTTATTGTGACCACCTAGAACTTCTGTTTCCTCTGTAGTCCCCATCCTGCTGTTCCACCGGGACCACTTGACACTTCAGAGTGCCTTCTGTTCCATTACAATTCAGGAGCCATCTCAGGTCTCAGGGAAGCTCATACCCCACTTGGAACATCAAATTCTCTCTCATAGACCCCAGGATTTCACCCAATGAAGGAATGCAGCTGAGTATCTATTTCAATGACTGCTGGGAAGGGCCATCTTCTCAGAGCACACTGCAAACCATGAGGGGGCAGGGTTGCCTACTCTTGCCCTCTAGGGAAGGCAGCCCAAACCTTTTGCTGAAAGTTCAGGTAACCTGTGAAATCTAAAAGAGATGCTAAAACAACTGGAACTGTACTTTCTTAAATACCTTTTATTTTTTAAAAGATTTATTATTTTTATTTTGGGCTGGAGAGATGGCTCAGCGGTTAAGAACACTGGTTGTTCTTGCAGAAGACCCTGGTTAGAATCCCAGTACCCACATGGCAGCTAACAACTGTCCATAACTCTGGTTCCAGGGGACCTGACAGCCTCTTCTGTCCTCCGCAGGCATTGCATGATACGGGTGCACTTACCTACATGCAAGCAATACATGCGTACACATAAAAATAAAAATAAATAAAAAATTTTAAAAAGACTTATTTTTATTTTATGTGTATAAGTGTTTTGTTTGTATATCTTCATGCACCACATCCATCTATTGCCTGCAAAGCCCATAAGACAGCATTGGATCCCCTGGAACTGAAGTTACAGAGGGTTGTGAGCCCCCATGCAGGTACTGGGAACCAAACCTGGGTCATCCGCAATAGCAGCAAGTGCTCTTGATCTCTGAGCCATCTATCCAGCCCCTCAAACACCTTCTAAATACTGAGTACTTTGTATATTGTTTTCATTGATGTTTACGTATCCCAGATGACACATGGAGGTTTGTTTGGTCAATAAACTTTAGATAATGTTGCTGCAAATATTCACAATGTCATGATGATGGAATTTGTCATTTATATTGTGTTCATTGTCCCCTCTCCCTAAGCCTCCTGAAATTTCATATGCTGACTGCATAAATCAAATTAGTTTGTGCTTTGCTTGTAAATTTAAGTAAGAAATCTATTGCTTTCATACAAAATCTTTCAGGGTGATGAGAACAGAAGGTAGACATTGCTTGAGCAGTTTAGGGTAAAAACAACCCCAAAAGAAAGGAGACCATTTTCTTTCTTGGTTAAGAACTAGAAATGTTCTTGGACCTGCCACTACACTTGTCCTTGCCTTAAGGCCAGAGATGGCTCTGGTTCTGTAATAGCCAGAGGCTGGGGATGCCAGGAAGGGAGTTTGGTCCCTTTTTCTGTTTGTTTGCTTTTGGTCTTGTTTTTTTTCCTTATCTCTTTTTCCCTAAAGGAGTACCTTCTTCCTGGAAACCCTACTGAGATGAGCAGAACCTGGAGGGATCTGGACACCTGGAATGGAACTGGACTGACCAGTTCATCTCTCCTTCTTCTCCATCCACCAAAGCCTTACTAACTCCCAGGCAATGAAGCTCAATGGACTCCCACTGCGGCACACCCCTCTCACTATACAGGAGCTCTGCCTTCTCTCTCCTAAGCTCCCTTTAGTAAAATATTCCTTTCTAGAACTCACTCTCTGTAGTATGTGAATGTCATTCTTCAAGTTTTCAAGACAAGAATCCAAAAACCTTTGGTTTGAGGTGATTTTGCTGGCCCTTGAGTTTCTGGGACCCTAGCCTCTCAAGCTAAGGACAACAGAGCCAAAAAAAAAAAAAAAAGGCTCCGCAGCTCTCAGAGACACCCCAATATTCTTATACCAAGGGAAAGGATCAAGTTATTGGTACTATAAACTTTGGGGTCCAACCAGATTTACCACTTATATCAAGGAAACTGGGAAAAGTAGAATCCAACAGAACTTCCTAGTGGCTCTTAGCTACTGCAAAGAGAGCTGGGAGTCTGGGAAGGAAAACTGCATCTTATTAAAGGGATAATTGTTCCTCCTACCTCTGCCTTTCTTCCTGAGAGATGGGCCCTTAGGTGATTGACTTGTCCAACTTGAGATGTTAGGTTTCCACCCAGGCCAGCATTCCATTCTCTTGAATTGTTTTCCATTAATAGGTCTGTACAGCTACTGTAACATGCACACACACTCTGGGCTCCTTAGTCTCCTTTTTCACTGCCCTGAAAGGACCAGCTAATTCTTCCTTTTCTATCTCATCATAGTTTAGTGTATTCCTTGAGCCTCTCTCTTAGTCAAGTCACTTGTTCTCAAGGATTGGGAGAGAGGCTTCTAAGAGTCCAGCTTCTGTGGGATGGTTGCGTGTGTGAACTCTTTGTCAATGGAATGTTTATAATTTAGGAGCTTTGAGCATATGCAAAAAGGCTCTTATACTAATCAGAATTTCATAGGGTTGTTCTCTGCCATTACATGTGGAGTGGGTTAATTATGAACCAGCGCCTGGAAAAGTTTAGCACACCGAGAAGATATCAGAAATATCTCAAATGAATATTAATGTTTTGAGATGTCTGTGTAATTGAAATCAATTTAAATGTAAAAATAATTTGAAGAATGCTAATGCAATGGCAGAGTCCCGCAGATAAATATGTCAAAGCACATTAGAATTTCTGAGGCTGTGTCAGAACCTGCATTGCAAGCAAGCTGCTAGATAGGTATATTAGGCTCCTTTTTCCCTCTTTCAAGTTTTCTTTTTTTGAGTTTTCTTATTTGCATTTCTAATGAGAGGATTTTGGCTTTAAATCTACTTATTTTTCTTAGAAATGTTACTATTATTTTCATTTTAAACCTCACTTACCATTGACTGACATAACTGTAGGCCCAGGTTTTGGTTTGGGAGTCCTTAGATAAATTTTAATTTACCAGTGATTAATAATTTTAAAGCTATATTGGTCAGGTAGGGACTACATGCTTCCACTTCTATGAGGTATCTAAACTAACACAGAAGCAGATTGTAGAATGGAGGTTGAAAGGGACTGGCAAGAAGAGAAGTGGGGAGGGAGTTGGTCTTCTGTGGGTCCTAATTTTCATATGATTATGCTCTGGAGATCTGCCGATGGCATAGTGCTTGTACCAGTGACACTTGCTATGCCCTTAAAGATTCATTAAAGTGTAGGTATCACTTTAAGCATTCTTACCACAAAATTAAACAAAACACGAAGGTGTTTGAGGGGACCTTTGGAGGATTCAAGAATTTAAACTTTTGACAACTATATACTTAGATATGTGGGTTTTTTAAACAAGATGTAAGTCAGGCTGTTAAAAATATGCAGGCAAAAATGTAAATTGGGAAATTAAAAATTAACTACAAAGGTCACATGGAGAGAGAAAGGAGGTAGATTGCTCCCATTTTCACAGTTGAAGAACCAAGGCTCAGAGACGTGAAGTGAGTTGACTTACCAATTTAGTGAATTGACTATCTCTGTCTCTCTCTTTTTCTTTCTCTTCCTCCACAGTGGTATTGCACTTAAGCATTTCCAGAGTGATTTTAGATACATTATCCTGTTTGAGAGAGACTTCAATATTCTATGAATTACAAAGTTCTATCCATTCCTCCTCATATGATCTTCACCTGTTAAATTTTTTTTTTCCTTAAGGCTCAGAGGTTATCCAGCTTTAACTTTCTACCGGAGGAACCTGTCCCATCTTGAACCTCCAGGAGCATTTCTGTGTAATATCTAGGACCCTTGTGGCATGCTTCCTTCACTGTCTTATTTTCTAAATATTTTTTTCATTAATGTATATTCTCCCGAGTTACATAAGGACATTTTCATATGAGTATATTGTACACTTGATTGTTCATTTGGGGTACATTCCCCCTAGTATGGAGCTAGGCAAAACACACTGCTGATTTTAGCATGATGGAGTTTGGTATTAAACTTCTTTATGGAAATGTAACTTTATTATTTTCAGACAATTGTATATGTTTCTAAGGTGAATGGGAAGCTTTGCCTTTTTTGTAGGTGCTGCTTCATTTTTCCTTCTGTCAGTTTCCTGCCCCCAGTTTTTCTTCTACTTCTATGCCATATATACATACATGATTGATGTATTAAAATTTAGGAGTCCAAAATGAGAGAAAACAGGTGATATCAGTCTTTGTGACACTGACTTAATTTACTCATTATGATTATCCTGCCATATTTTCCATGTTTGTTTTGTTGATACTTTTGGTAGTAAACATGAGAAATTAGCAAACTTTAAATGCTTATATAGGCTTACTGAAATGTTTTCCCATGGTACCTTTTCAGAAACTGTCCACTAAGATAAATATTTCTTTCTGTTTTCACAATCTGTCATGATTTAAGCTATTGTTTAGATAATATCAGTGTTATTGTTTTTCCCTAGTCAAAGCAGTGATGCTTCAAACATTGTATGGTTTAAAACTGAACACATGAAAACAAAATGTAGCTTCCCATGGTTTTGAGTTTATTAATTGCTTCTCCTGAGATTGGGCAGTTACTCTGATCCATTTCTCCCTCAATTTCTTTTCCTTAGAGTTGTCATCTGTGTTTCTCCACTGTGATTTTTCCTGGATAACCAAAGGGAAGGTAAAAAATGTCTGCCTTCCAGGCTGATTATGTAAACCAAATAGGTTGACTGGAGAATGCTGCCATATTAGTTGCTGTGTTTTGCTCAGCCCCAAACTAGACAAATGGTAGGAGCAATAACACAAAAGTCTTGTTGAGTTGAATTGATTCTCTTAGTTCTTAGTGAGCTGGTTTTCAAGATTTCAGTGTTCCACACACATCTTTTACATGTTCTTTTCTCGTGCTGTACTGCAAAGCTTAGAATATAAGCAGTGCTTTATTGACTTTGATTTTATTTCCTTATCAAATTGGAACACTTTGGACTATAAATGGGCTTATAAATCTGATATTAGTTGGTTTTCTATTATAAAAATTATATTATCTTCATGTTCTAAATAGATTAGATATTCCAATCACTTCTAGCAGTCTTCTGAGAGATTGTGAACATAGGCAATCTGAAGAATTTGCTTTTAATATCTAATAAAAATCCAGAAAGCAGAGTGACTTTTCAGTGTTTTAGTATGGTCATAGTATGATGGAGTTTGGTATTAACTTCTTTATGGAAGTGGAACTATTATTTTCAGACAGTGCTATATGTTCCTCGGGTGAATGGAAGCTCTGACTTTTATGTAGTCGTTGCTTCCATCTTCCTTCTGAGTTTATGCATTCAGCATGTTCTGCCTGACACATAGTCAGTTCTCCTTAAATGCTTAGGGAACAAATACAAGATTATAAAGATGAGAACATTCATCTACATTTTCTGTTTATTCTATTTCATTTTCTGATTTACAAGATTGAAATGAATCTACAAGGAAAAGAATGTTCCAACATTCTCTAAGTGAGGTTCATGGACTACTAGTTTAGTAAAATTGATAGGGGCTACTAAAACAAAACATAATAAAAAAAAAAGCACAAGTAAAAAGGTCTGTGAGAAATAAAAGATAGTGCAATATGAGAAATGCCAAATTAAACAAAATTACAGATTTGAAAAAAAGTGAGACTTCTTCCAGGTTTCCTATGTTAATTTTCATTGATATAATCCAATGTGATATGCAGTATTACCAAAATTTACTTCAGCAATTATTAAGGATTTTGGTTTTAAGTGACAGAAACACAGCTTAAGAGGGGTTGGATTAAAAACAGAACTGGTTGCTTATGTGACTGAAATTTCCATGGAAAGATTGGTTTTAGGAAGGCATAGCTTCATAAAGGTGCTCAAATGGGTCATCCAAGTCAAAATATATCATACAACATGGTGACTCTAATTAAGAATGTATATAAAGTAAGCGTAGATTCTGCGTTCTAATCACAAAAAAGTATGTGAGATAGTTAAATATCTCAGTTATCCATTCCACAGCACATGTATATTTCAAAGCATGCTGTTGAATATATACTATGAATATTTACCAAGTCAAGAATAAACATGTCACAAAAGGTCATTCTTGTCCTGTCCCTTATTATCACACAGGACCAGGAAGCATTGAGGATGGCCACTGGAATGCCAGTTCTGCATTTTCCCATAGTTCCAGGGCAACAACTCTTTCCTGATAGTTCTAGAAACATTGTACTTGTATATAAACTTCTCTACAGAACAGCCTTTCCTGCTTTGCTTCCAGACACCTTTGCAGCCACTAGAGTAGCACCTGTTTGTATTTGGCATTCAGTATATGGAACATCATTTACTTTCCTTGAGCCACACTCCTGAACTAACTGCTGTGAAGAAGAGGATGGCCTGCTCCATGTAGCTATACTGAAATGTCATTCTAGTTCTACAGTTGGGGCTGAAAGAGATTATTAGATGCACCTGAACCCCACAAACTGTGAGTGGAGGGGAGGAAAGAAGGGGAAGGAGGGATGGAAGAAAGGAAGGAAAGGAGGGAAGGAGGAAGGAAAAGGATTCAGGATAGAAACCTGAGCTAATATGTTAATAGGTCAGCAGCAAGATCCTGTCTCAAAGAAGCTTTTTTTCTTTCCTTATTTTACCTCTGGCTTTCTGGATGTCTAGATGATGCAGTGATAATACATCTAGTATCATATCTAAAATTTGATTTTATCCCAATTAAAGGCTAATCATTTATTCTATTGTTTTGTGGATGCTGGCAGAAGACATGGATTCTTGTTAGAGACAAATGACTTTAATACTCATGACACAGCATGCAGCATGACTCCCAGCATGTATATCAACTGCCCCGACCCATGTCTTTGAGAGCGGGAGGATGAATGCCTCCCATACTGTGGCTTGCATCACACCCAAGGAACTTGGGAAATTCACTTCTTTTGTAACCAGTGCTAAAGTGCTAAGCAAGCCTGCCCTTTGTGGGGGGGGATATGAGCTATTTTTCAAGGTTGCTCAGTGCAGTGTAAAACTGATAAAAGGCCTTGTGCAGAGGACAGTCCTGGTTTTCCATTCCTGGTGCATTCAGTTAAACGTGTATAATACAAGCATGAGAGGTACATGGAGGACCATGTTCTAATGCTTATCTTGAAAAGGTTGCTTTAATGCCATTTATCCAGATGACAAGGTACACTGAAAATGGAGGTGGCAAGGCTTCCCAATATTTGTAGATCATATCCCATAAGCACATCCCTTTATACCGGTGCACATGTTCAAATTCAGGATGCCTGTGTGTACCCCTTGAGGATAATGGGGTTTATGGGTAAAAGGAAATAATCTCTTTACCTTTTATGATTGTAGAACATAATTTCTTTGGTATGAAAAAAGAGAAGATATGAGATTACATTGGCTTTTGGGAAAGCACTTAGCTACACTTTCTTTTAATATATTGTTTTCTAATTTATAAGAAATTGCTCAAAATTCCCCATGAAGAGTCTTTATGGAAATGAAGAGCCCCAAAGTCTTCTGTGGGCCTTGTTCTATGTCTGGCCTCTCTAGTTGTTTGGCAGCTTATCAAAAGCTACATTAATCCTCCTAAATAGTGCTTGATTGTTAAAAGACAGCCTCATTGTTCCAGCCTTGCTGAGTGAGCCATGCTTATTATTTTTCTTGACTTCCTGTACACAGACCACATGATTACCAAGTGGTTGTGTATAAACAAGAGGCTGTTTTGTGCCGATAAATGGACTCCTACTGTTTCACAAGGCCCCAGGAGTCTGCATTAACAACAAGCTGAGATGCTGAACAGAACACACGACATTTATTTTAACAGCGGGCACTTATCATTGGTGACATTACCTGATACCACTGATAATCTAAAGCATTATGACTTTTGAACAAAATCTGGTGCATAGAGACATACAAGGAGATAAACCATGGCAACTAATAGAAATTGCCAGGGATGCTTTGAATAGAGTAATCTTATCTACATTTCTCAACTAGCCAGCTCTCTCCTCCCACTAAAATGAGACAAGGTAAATTCACAATGCCTATTAATGCTAATAGCGGCATCAGAAGTAAATCCCTTGTTCCTCCACAGGCGAGGACACTAGCCCCCTCTTGTTTTGATATCCTGCCATCTTGCATCAGTCTGAGTTAAGTGGTGGGATTTTGAGATACAAACAATTTGAAGTTAATCTTTAAAAATGATGTCTAGGGCAGCTGACCATAACAGCGAGTGGTTGAAAAACAAAGGTCTTTCCTTGGAGTGGTGATTCCAGGCGATGACACTATGTCTTCACTGTGTCTGGACCAAGGGATCTGCTTGTACTTATTCCCGCATCTTTCACCAGCCTGTCAGGATAACACATGTATAGTAAGGCTCTGGGTAAGGCAGATTGACATGGGATTCTTTTTGTTTGTTTGTTTTTTTGAAAAAAAAAAAAAAAAGAGCCTCTGAGATAGAAAAATGAATTTAGCCATTTCTCAACTTTGGGAAGTTAAGCAAGTAGTTTGATATCTCTGCAATCCAGTTTCATCATCAATGACATCAGCTGTTGAGCTAGGTGTACAATAAGTTTCTTGAAGGTTGCTCACTTGACATCCCTTGCTAAGTTTTGTTTTGCTTGAATTTGTGACCCTGAAGATCATGGTTATCTGTAACCCGTAAGTTCCTTGTTATTCTCTGTAAATTCAGTGTTCTGTAACACTTTGCTTTTGTCTAGTACATAGTTCATTTGAGCTTTGCTAACAGAAACCTGGGTCTGGAGGCAGTCAACATCTCAGTTCCTCAGCTCTAGGATTTCTAGCCTCCCCCTTATTCCAAATCATTTCATTTAGACTCTGAGTCTTCTACATGCAGGATCTCTGTCTGAGCCATTGTCTGGCAACATTTGATGATAAAACTGCTTGATGTTGGAGAAGGAAGTAAATATACATATATTATACATATATATTATATACATATACATATATTATATACATATACATATATAGTATATATATTTGGTGGGATATGTAGTGTGCATGCATGCATGCATGTGTGAATGGATGTGGAGGCCAGAAGTGGATGTCTGGTATCTTCTTCATTTGCTCTTTACTTTGCATACCGAGGCAGGATCTCTCACTTGAACCCAGAACTTGCCAGAGCTAGTCTAGCTAACCAGCTTGCCCTAGGGATCCCCTGTCTCCTGAATACTAGGATTACAAGTGGGCCATTATGCTTGTTTGGCTTTCATGTGGGTACTAGGGATCCAAACTCTAGCTCACACTTGAATGGCAAGTGTTTTACCTACTGAGCTAGCTCCCCAGGCCCAAAGCAATATGTATATTTAAAAATTTATTATGTGCATGTGGGCAGTGCATGGTGCATGTGGTAACTGGAGGACAGCTTTCAGGAGTCAATTCTCTCCTCTATCATGTGGATTATCAAGTGTAGCACAAAGGGCCTTCACCTGTTGCACCATTTCGCTGGTCCCAGCCAAAGCAATATTTTTAAAGTAATATTTTTAGGTACTTGAAACTGTTTTCCTGCCAAGGCTTCTGCTTGAACTCTCTTGGTGGCCAGAATGTAGATTTAGGCCCTTTAATCACTTCCTCAACTGCAGAATGGACAGCAGTACTGAAACTGGGGCCCACCACAAGGCCAAGGAGAAGCCTCCCAAACCCCTCATCACAGTCACCTGATTATTCTTTTGAAATGATAGGTGACATGGTTCAGGTATGAGTGGGTTAGCCACAGCACTTTTAGAAAAGGTTATCTTAGTATCTTTGTACTGTACAGGGAACAAAACTTAAGGAAAAACAATCCTTTAAAATTTTTCTATTTTTATTTTTATTTTTTTGAGGGTTTCTGATAATGCTACATTCTGAACATACGAAGGGTACAAAATGAATCTTTTTCCAGAATATTTCAAAGGATGGTGACAGTCTATCACTGTCTGCAAAGCACCTTCACATACTGTTACTGTAGGTCATTTTGTCTCTTAATTAAAGTAAAACACTATATGTCCATAGTTTTGGCCTGTATTGAAATGGGGGGGAAGAGGGTCCCCCAGAGGGATCTTAGTCTCATTCATAGAAGAATTGAAGAATGGCAGAAAGTGGACAGACTTACAGAGACCTACATGACTGTGGCTGGTCAGAAGTTCTGCGGAGTTCTAAGTTACAAGACGGGATTCCAGGCAGGAAAAGTTCACTACCTCATTAGTGCACCAGGTATTCTGCCCATCTATAGCATAACTTAATATGAACCTGCCTTCCTAGGGGTGGTTCTATCACCAAGTGATTGACCAGTGAGATTGGAAAGGTAGGTCTTCCATCAGATAGACTCGGGATTTTATAGTGTTGACCAGTTAAACTTATGGAGCTTTTTGTTACTCTAACATTCCCCCCTCTGAAGAGGTAACCCTAAAATCTTTTAGGGATTAGAAAAGAGCTCCCAAATACTTTTGACATTTTTGGCCTTTGGGACAGAGTATGTTGCTAAGAAGCCCGATGACATTTTGACTTTTAGCCAAGAAGCTGGCTACTTTTCTTTGGGGTCTTTTTACCCTAACTGCCTAGCCAATCCCTATCTCCTGTTCTTATCACACCATCATCTGAAGAGGTTACTCAAATTGCTGATAGGGAATTGGGACACAGACCAGTCTAGCTTAAAGGAAAAACAATTTTAAGAACAGACAATAGTTTTTGTAAGTTAAAAAAATGAAAACTAGCTTTGTTTATGTAGAAAAATATGAATAAGGAAGGAATATATTTTCAGGCCTGGATATTGTGCCTACTCCATGTCATTTACTAAATAAAAATCTGTGGTGCTCCACAGAGGTGTTACCAGGGAATATGAATTGTATTGACTTACAATGTTTGTACAAATGTGAAAAAAATCAACTAATTCTAACCCCCTGAAAAATAAGCTCTAATGTATTATTAATAAATTTGGGGTGAAATGTAAATCCAGAAGTAAAGTCATTCAGGAAAATGACAAACTGATTCAGTGGTGCAAGGTTTTTCAAGAAAACAGCATATGGCACACAATCAGAATAGGACAGTTTTGCATGGTGTTTATATATTCTATTCCAATATGATTTGGAATTTGGTATCCAACCCCATAGTTATTAATTTGTCTAAATTTTCTTTTAAAAACAGTGTTTTACACCACCTAAGTTTTCAAAAAACATAGGGAAATGCATTAGCTCAAATGTCTACTGAAAAATATGTATACAACATCTGTACATGAGTGCATGTATGTATGTGAAGGTTATATAAAAAATACTAGACAGGAGAAACCTCTCTTTGAATTGTTGGTTAGGGTAGTCCAAGGGACTTCCAAATAGCACAGGTTATAGACACAGCCCTTGAGTGCCTCCCAGAGCTTGAAGGTAAGACACGCTGATGATAGGATATGCATCAGACACAGGACTTGGAACAATGGAGCTGGAACTGAACTGGAATCCTCCTCCCTGAAAGTCTCTAATATTTTGGAGGATACTATGAAAGCTGCTAAGGGAGAAAATCAGTTAATAGTCCAATCCCAGCTTCAAAGCTTAATAATCACAATGACTGGCACAGCAAATTATTTTGGTGTAGTGGCACTTTTACCTTGGGCAATAATTAACAGCTATCTAACTGGAATTAAAGCCCACTCAATGGAGGGAGCTCATGTGTGGTACTGTAAACATAGCCAAATACACATGGCTGGAGAGGTCATAGATCCTAGAGAAAAAGCTTTGTTTATCACATCCCTAGGCAAACATAATTTCTTACTGAATGCTAAAAATGGATCCTTATATTTACAGACAAGTATGCCAGTCACTATTCATCAAAGAAGCTTCTTTTTGTAACAGATGGAGATTATTACAGAGTTCCACAACTGGTCACACACAGAGAATAAGAGTCTGTGAGATGCCAAGCCCTAAGTGACACATCTACAGTGGAATCTCTACACCAAAGGTTCACAGACCATAATGGAACAAGTGGTAGAGAGAATACTAATGCATCTCTCAACTCTTGCCAGAGAAGTTACCTTATACAACAAAAGCGATTAACACAGAAGGCCACAACTGGTCAAAGTGCAGACAATAAGAAACTACAGAGTGCGTGTTTCTGGATAGGACTCCTATATTAAACCTCACCCACTCAAGGCTGAGGGACCATTGTGGAAGAGGGGGCAGAAAGATTGTAAGAGTCAGGGATGGTACATGACCATAAGGAAACAGTCTTCCAGGCTTCTGGGAACTTGCTCATATGAATTTACATCAATGCTGAAAGCACATACAATACCCATGCAAACTCAATCAGAAAAAAAAAAAAAAAAAAACAAAAAACAGCATAGAACTAGGGAAATAGGAGGAGTCCTCAACTTTAGCTGAGGAATTATTTGAAGCTGGTCACTGCCAGGAGAGGGAGAGTTGGTCTTTTGTAAGGGAGTGATATTAAAACAGCCTTTAATCAATGCCATCAACTGCTTATCAAAGTCCTTCTTGCCAGTCCTGTAGCAGACAGAGCACTGAATTAATGTGGGGTTAGACAGAAATGAATGAATGTTCCAGCAGTGTCATTAGGAATAGTCAGTACAAAGCCTATAACAAAGCAGCCAATGGTTACTACTGTCCCCAAATATAACCTACCCCTTTTTTTGTACAAGATTCTTTTCTTTCAGGGCAGGGAATTTTAAAATGACTAAAACTTTTCTAAAATAAAATAAAGTGGAATATTAAGGGAAAATTATAAAAATGTTTTTTGTGTGTGTATGTGTACCTGTTTGCATGTGTACAAGTGCATGTGCATATGTGTGTGTGTGTGTGTGTGTGTGTGTGTGTGTGTGTGTGACTGGAGAGCAGGAGGAAACTTCAGGCGTTGTTCCTCAAGCACTGGCCACTGAGTCTCTCACTGTCCAGGAACTCAGTCTTGATCTGCTTGTCTACAAGCACATACCATTATACCCAGCAGTTGTGGGTTCCGGGAATCTAACTCAGGTCCTTATTCTCACAGAGCAAGCACTTTATAGCTTGAACTATCTTCCCATCCTAAAATATTATTATTTGAGGGTGGCTGAGATGGCTTAGCGGGAAATGATGCTTTCTGCCAAGCTAGATGACCTGAGTTCAGTCCCTGGAACCTACATGGTAGGAGAAAAGTGACTCCAGCAACTTGTCCCCTGGCCTCCACATAGTCACCTTGGCACACATGAGTATCTGCACACACACACACACACACAAACATACACACATTGAAATATGACACTGTAGGGGTCTGGAGAGATAACTCAGTGGTTAAAAGCATATATTGCTCTTCCAGAAGACCTGAGTTTGACTCTCAGCATCAATGTCAGGTGGCTCACAACCACTTGTAACTTCAGCTCCAGGGAATCCAGCACCTCTGACTTCTTCAGATACTGGCACTCATAAGCACATACCCAAAACACACATAAAGTATATATATGGCACCCTAATGCACACTTTAAAATTATAACTCTTTGAGTTATATATCATTCCTTGATCAACTGAGTCATACTGGGTTTGAACATATCCTATGAAACCTGACCCTAAGTCTTATTGACAGATACTTAAATATAGTTGGCTTAACAGCATTTAATTCCTCAGTCAGAAAAAGAGGTACAGTAAAATCTCAAGGTACTGTGAAGGAAATGGTAGCCTGGAAAGTCTTGGTGCAGTGATTTGCCTTCTGAAGAGGAAAACCTCTGGAACCACATGGTGGCTGCCTTTATCTCAGCTTGTGGATTGAGAGGTTGACCTAGCAACAAACAGAATAGCATAGCATGCTCTTTCTTAGTGCCTAATTCTCCGTGAAAGCATATTTTTGATTGGACTGCAGTTGAAAGCGTAATTAAATGTTACAGAGACTCTCGGAACTTTAAACCATTCTCTTTTTCCTTTTTAATGTGTCAACACAAAACAAGTCTAATGTTTCATTTTGCTGGCTCCAGATGTCCATTGTGAATATAAGTGATGAGCCAATGGAGCCGAAGCTTCCAGAGAACCAACATTGGGAGTGGAAATGAATGGCACATCCTGCAGGTGCCTCTGCTGTGGAAATCTTTTCACTCTGAGGACATTTAATAGAGAGGCAGCTGGTCAAAGAAAGCCTTTAGGCTATTTCAAAGTTTCTATACAAAACAAATGCTTAGTAAAGTTTGCTTGCAAGAATTGTAGAAAATATGGTTATATACACACTCATTTTTATTCCAATAATTGTAGTCTTTTTTTCATGGATCAAAATACTATTCTTAAGAAATAGATAAACTACAGTGTTTGGCGTTCTGATGGGCAGAAGAACTTTCCTCTCGGCACAAAAATACAATGATTCTTCCATCTTGTCAATCATCACTGCATGCAGCCTGATTATTTTGAAATTATCAAGCTCTCTTCTAGTAATGAATTTATGCCAAAGGCTTTCAAAGGACATCTAATGAGTGCCATATATGGAGATGGCGTTGGTGTCTGACTTGGGAGGGAGCTGTTCATGTTCGTACTTTGCGTTTGAACTACAACTCACCACCTAATTTTCTCAATCAAGGTTTGAGATTTGGAAGCTTCTATTGCCGAGTCTAAATTGTCTGCTGAAATACTCATGACTACAGAAGTGAAATCAGAAAAATGTATCCTTTGAACATTTCCCCTCTCCTCTGTTTCCTCAGATGCCCTGAACCATTATAATGCCTGTGTCTGCCCATTTTCCTCTGTGATGACTCAACTGGATGGCTCTTTCCTCAAAGATCCTGCATTCTAAAATAATTTTCTTCTTCCTAAATCTCTGTTAAAATGCTGATTCTTTCAGCACAGCTGACCACAGCAAGAGGAAAGCAAACAGATGGAGTTAATTCACGCTAAGATGAGAAAGTCTGCTAGCCTCCCATGGGGGTATAGGCTGCATAAAAGAGATTGCTTGAGAAGCTAAATTTATCTCTAATCTTCAGAAGCTATGTAATGAAGATTTTTCAACTGTAGGAAAAGGATTTGAACTTTTATTTATTTTTTAATCAATATTTTGTTCAGAAAACAAATCAAAGATATATGCAAATTAACCTTATGCTGCACCAGAGAAAAATGAGACTGAATTATTATTGAGTGATTAATGTATGTAAGGAAAAAAGGTCTCAATTACAGATTGGCCACTCTGAATAATTGAAAAGGGCAGGAATACACAATGGAAATGCTTATTTTTAAAACAGTTCAGAGAATAGTCTTAGAGAACAGCAATTTTAGTAATTTTCAGTGACAAGAAGAACTTATATGAAGGGATCTATTTTATATTAAACGTTTGGCTTTTTGACTAAAGTTTGAAAACTTTGCTGAAAGAAATTTCTGGGTCATTATTTCTTTCCCAGGTTGTGCTAACTTCAGAGAAGCAGTATGTTGGTTACATGGGCTTGAAGAAGTCACGGCTTTGTGTGTGTGTGTGTCTACGTGTGTGTGACATGTTGTGTGTGTTTGTGTATATATGAGAAGTGTGTGTGGGTGTGGTGCATTTATGTGATCTCCATAATAGTTATCTTTTGACTATTAGTTTTAATAGTCAAGAACTAGTAAGTTTTATTAGAAAGACTTCACCTCATTCTATCTTTAAGATGGCTCAGTACAGGACAGGTGGTTAAGAAAAAAAAAAAAAAAGACAGATGTGGCATCAGTAGAAAAACTGGACCTCTTTAGCACAAGCTTGAATTCACCATGATGAACTGGAACCAATGTTTTACAGTGGCTCCTGTATTAATGGTTCTTGTGACCTACAGAAACATTGGTGTTCTTTTTCACAAAGCTAAATCCATGCCTAGAGACAGAGACAGAAAAACTGAAAGACAGGTCATGGGAAAAGAAGCAGCTTGGGGACTGGCTGGATGTTGCCCTATGCAATCAGGATCTGTTGCCGATGTGCCAATGAGCATACATTGGAAAAGTGCCTGGCTCATTACTGCTCTGAATGTAAAAGCAGTACAGCTGCTGTTTCAATGTTCGTGCAAGAAGGCTTGTGACAAAGGGATGAAAGGAAATATAGTTCCAATGTAGCTATATGCCTTTAAAATTCACTCCACAGAATAGTAGCATTGGCATGCCATATGTTTTGATCCAATTTTGGTTTTATATTTCCTCTTCATAAATTTGTTAGTAAGGATCTAGCCTTGAGTGATGGCTCTCCTTTAGATACCCACATAAAGTTAGTGGCCTGGAGGAGCTTCAGAATCTAGGCATCTTCCAAAGCTCATGAGCGATGCCCTGTGGGGCCCCTTTTCAAGTAGCCAGCTTCATCTCCCCAGGCAGTGCTACCCGATCCTTCTCCATTTCTAGTGTTTGCTTGGAAATGCTCCTTTTCTTTTTGAATTTCTGTAAAGTAGAATATCTCAAATTCCCACCTCAGAGGCTACTATGGACAGTGATTTTACACTTGTGTTCTGATGGCAGGTGAGAATTACAGTCTTTTCTTCCTCTTCCATATCTAATTATCAAGTACTTTTTCATTTCACATCCTCAAACTGTTTTCAACTTCTTTAAACAACAAAAATATTCAAATATTTGCAGAGTAATAGCTATATAACCATGCACCATTCAATGACATTTTATACAACTGTGGTTCCATAGGATTAAAATAGGACCGAAGAGCTCAGGTTGCCTAGTGTGGTGGTGTGAATGAGAATGTCCCCCTTAGGCTCCAGGTATTTAGACATTTTTGTTCCTAGTTGGTGGCACTGTTTTGGGAGGCTTTAAGAAATGTGGCCATGCCAGAGGAAGCATGCCACCAGGGGCGGGCTTTGAGAGTTCTTAAGCCTTGATGAACTGATTTCCATTTGTTCTCTGCTTCCTGTCCCTGTTTGAAGATGTGATCCCTTGGCTTTCTGCTCCAGCCACCTCTGTTGCCATGCCTCCTCCACTATTATGGACTCTAATTCTCTGGAACCATAAGCTCAAAGAAACTCTTCTTTCTATAGAAGTTGCCTTGGCAGTGGTGTTTTATCACAGCAACAAACAAGTATTTGATACACCTAGGTAGCCATCCTGATGTTGCAGTCTAATGCATCACTTATGCGTTTGTGGTGGTACTGATCTGAACAAAACTACTGTATTGACAATTGAGTTTTGAAAGCATATGATTATGTAGAGTACATATGGTAGTTTGAATATGGAATGTCCCTCATAGGCTCTTGTATTTGAACAATTGATCTCCTGCTGGTGGTACTGTTTGGGAAGGTTATGGAACCATTAAAAGGTATAATCTTGCTGGAGGAAGTAAATCACTAGAGGTGGGCTTTGGGAGTGTATAACCTCACTCCACTTCTGGCTCTTGGTCTCTTTGCTTTCTGTGTATGATCAGCCAACTTCCAGCTCCTGCTGTCTGCTGCCATTCCTTCTCCACCATTATGAATGCTCCCTCTGAAACTCTAAGCCAAAATAAACTCTCTATAAGTTGCTTTATGTCATGGCATTTTATCACAGTAACAGAAACACAAACTAGAACAGTATACAATGCTCAATAATTATGATAAATGATTACATTTTGAGTTGTGTATTCAATGTAACATACCTTTTGTACCTCTGGTGGCATGATAAATGATTACATTTTGAGTTGTGTATTCAATGTAACATACCTTTTGTCATTATTTTAGAATATACATTTTCTACTCATTTGCTAAAAAGTATACTGTACAACAGCATATTATGCTAGCAGCAGCCTTATACATCTCATTATCTCAGGATCTCTTGATTGCTTGAGGAGGCCACACTGTTACTGATCTGTACCATCTAGGTTTGTATGAGTATGTGATGTCTTCAAGTGATGAAATTTCCTGATTATGTATTGCTCAGAATGTATCTGTTGTTAAGCAATACATGATTGCACTTTTGGAGATAAGCCAGCATGGGCTATGTTACTAGTTTCTTAGCATATCCACTCAGTTTCAGGTGAGGAAATCAGTTCCATTTTCTAAGCATGCAGACTTGGTGCTAATGTTACTGAATTCAGATTTAACTTTGGTGGGATATGTTTGGTTATAGTCACAATATATAATTTACACCACAATCAGTTATTTCAAGCAGGGAATGGGCTCAGATTGATCAAGGAAGAAATTATTGCTGAAACAACCCAAATTTATCATCACATGTTGAAAAACCTCTTATTCAGTTGTATATTATTTGGAGAAATGTTAATTACATAATTATATTATTTGGGGAAATGTTAATTACAATTTATTGAGTTAGAGATTCTACCAACTTGTCTAGGTTTTTTTCCTGGCTTTCCATAACTATTCAAGTTAACCCACTGCTAGAAGGAAAATCTTATAAAGCTTGTAAAGCTGCTTACTTTCAAAGGGATGAATTGCACTGATATAAGAATTATTTTCTTCCTCATGTGAAATTCTTTTTGGCCTATAATTATCCAACAGTTCAGAAGCTGTTTTAATTTGTCAAATGCAATCTATTTCAGCATTACCCACCACCTTCTGTGTTCTGACACCAGACTGTCACTGACATTGGATGAGGGACTACACCAAGAAGGTGACCTGAAGTGCTGGTGAAAACCCATGTCAGGCTGCACCTAAGTGACAGGTCAGGGAATGCACAAATCTCTAAGTCAGACTGTTGTTGGAGAAAGGACTACAGAGCTCACAGGTGCATAAGCAATCTGCAGAGAAAGTAGACAAGCAGTTAAGTGGAAGATAACTACAAATGGTCGAATATGCCATTAGGGCTTGGCTGTTCCCTGGCCTTATCCAAGAGATGCTGAAACATCCCAGTGGTACAGTAATTTCTCCAGAGAGGCTAAGCTGGAGCTTGAGGGTGGAGTTAAATGGCACTTTCGGAGGAAATAAGAAACGGACTAGGCTCGAAAAGACAATTTGATAGGAAAATACTCATGCAGTGTCAACCCACAGTGTGAGTCAGTCAGTGGTCACAGCCAAATCTAGAATGAAAGCTTCCTTTTCTTCTAAACTCCCATGCTGCATTGATTGTGCCTTTAAGAACTCCCTCTCCTTCCCACCTAGCCTCAGGTTTCTGAGAGTTGGCAGCAAAACAGTCAAATCACAGAGAGTGGAATTTCAGGGGGAAAGAAATAATTTAAAAGCTAGCTTGCTTATTAGGCAATAAATTATGTCCTGGGATTGATGCCAGGGCAGTTTTGGAAGGGCCATTCCATATTGACCTCTGAAAAAGGGATTTATTATTGGGTAGTCTTTGTATAAAATCTTAACTACTGAGAAACATGTCAAAGCACTACCATGAGGCAGCTCTGGCACAGAGTTTCAGGGAGAGACTGGAAGGCTGGCTTCCCCTGACATCTGTCTGGCAGAGAAGCGCTGTGTGGAACCTCCTGCTAATCAGAAGACTGTCCAGACCACTTCTCTTATACTGGCTCATCCTCCACTGAATTGTGATGCAGATTAGGGGGAAGAGTTGTCACATGTAAAAGGCTCTGTTAAATGTAGTGGCAGTTGTCTACTCTGTAAGTGTTCCTCAAACTGAATATGAATTTCTGAATAAAATATTGTACAATAATTAGAGGGCTAACTGTTGAATGGAATGGCAAATGTGCCTTTGTTTTTTATATAAAGTCATGGGTCAGGATTATTTACCTTATTCTGTTAGAGAGACTGAAATTAAATTGACACTATATATATATAGTATATATAATACATATGTATATAGTTGATATGATTAATTAGTGTCTATGGTTAGAAAAAAGAAGGAAAGTGATCACACAAAGTGAAACTTCATTTATGAATGCATTTGGCAATAATAATTATCTCCAGTAAAATCTCGTTTAAACTTTTAAACTACACTGTGACATAGATATGCTGTCTTTGGTTTTGGGAAGAGAAAAGGAAGAAGTATTTTGCTAACACAATGGTTCTTAGCTGGGGGCAGCTTTGCATGAAGAATTTGGTAGTGTTTATAGGCATGTCTGGTTGTCACAAATGGAGAGAAAGGATTTACATCAGGTAGGTGGAAGTTAGGATTGTGGCTAAACATTCTAGAACCCACAGACTGCTCCCACAACAAATAATTGCCCACACCAAAATATCAGTACTGCCACAGGTTGGAAACTGTGACAGGTAGCACTCTACACAGTATTATCAGGACTGGAATGGCAGAAACTGTATTAGACTTCATAACCTTTGGTCTTCAAATGTTGTGCTTATTGGCATAGGGGTTGCTCTCTCCCTCTCTCTCCCCATTAGGTGTCTTTAGGACAGGAAAAATATTTCAGCAAGAGAAACTTACTCATTCCTTATTATTCTGTATACTATCTAGTATGGGATGAGTGGAAGCCAGCTGTGAGATGTAGGAAGTCAGTACATCCATTGGGATGAAAAGAAAGTTGGTTTAGAAGTTTCTGATGGCTGTTGCCTGTGTGTACTGTTGTGGGATTAGGGTTGCTATTGATTAGCAGGGTCTCTGATGGGAAAATGAATTATACTTGAGCAGAGAGGATAAGCTAAACACTGCAAAACCTGTGCTTCTGCTCTGCTTCTATTTAAGCAGGATGGTCCTTGGGGAGCAGTGTCGGGCTGGGGATGCTACTCAGTTGTAGAGCTCTTGTCTAGTATTTGAGAGGGCCTATGTTCAGTTTCCAGTAGAGAGAGCAGGAGCTAGAGGGAGAGGGAGAGGGAGAAGGAGAGCAAGAAGGAGAGGGAGGGGGGAAGAGAGAGACTCCAGCTTTAATTTCCCATATCTCTTACAGATTCAGTTTTGAGTCAATTTTTAATGTGCATTGTACAGAGGAGGTAATTCTAGGAAATAAAATTCCAGTTTTAAACAACGCTGTATGTTGCACTAAATTTTCTTCCCTTTTCCCTTCTTGGGAGGCTCCGTGTACCCTCCCAAGGCCCCAAAGCTCACAGACTAACAGAGGACATTTTTAGTTTGGGTTTTGTAAGGTCTTTTATGGTAGGGAGTGAGGGAAGGACTTACAAAGAAACCACGCAGCCTCACCTCTGAGGCTGTTCTGATCGCTTCTGTGCCCTGCCCACAGTCTCTGATAGCTTTTGCTTGCTCCCCAGCTCAGTCTCATCCCAGGTCTGTAAATGCCCCATCTCCCTTCCATGCTTGCAGGATGCCCCTGCCATTTGCCCTTGTGGCCACACACACTTCCCTTCTCCCATTCCAATCTCACTGCCATGCTAACTCTCCGCTAACTCTCTACAGTGGGCTCTGCCCCTCTTCCCAGGGTGCCCCTTGTCTCACCCCTGGCTGGCTTACATTTTTCAGAGGAATAAGTAATTTTCGGGCTACATTGTATAAGACAAGCTCAATATTGCGTAGCTCATTTGTTCATTTGCCTGTTATACCGTGTTATAGTAAGCACTTCCAAATCAGGAAATCTTTGTTTTGGTCCATCATAGAGCCTAGCTACTGAACACGGTGACTGGCATACACTATGTGGCTAGTGACTGCTGTAAAAAAAGGGGGAAGGAGGAAACCAACGAACTGTGTCAGCTTTCTTTTGCTGTGCAAAATACTGAAGCAAATCAACTAAGGGGAGCAAAGTTTTATTTTGCTCTCTGCTGACTCAGACTCAGGGGCTTTATTCCATGGTCTTTTGGCTTTTGGAGGGGTATGTGACAAGGGGGTAGCTTATGATGGGGACCACATAGCAGCCAGGAAGGAGAGAAGAGAGAGTGAAATGATGAACCCAGGGTCCTAAATCTCTTTCAAGGCCTTCAGTGACTGAATTTCTTTCCACTAGCTCCCAACCTCTAAAGACTCTCCTACCTCTCAGGAGCACTGACTGGCTAGGGACTGACTGAGCTTCAACACACAGGCCTCTGGGGATAATTCCAGATCTGAAGTATCCATGAGGGTAGAAGGAACTGAATGTTTCCAGGGGGGAGGATTTGCTTCCCTAAATCCTTAACTTTGAGGCCTCTGAAGGCTGCCTTAGCTTTGTAAATGCTGTTCAAGTCTATCTTCATGCACAGAAAACACATTAGATTGTGGCTTAGCAGGCTGAAAGAATTCCATCTGCTTTCAGATGTTTCTGTTTTTACACAGAGAGACTGAAGTTCAGTGGCATCCACTTACACATCAAGAAAGACTTGCTGTGTGCTGAGCACTGAGCGGGGTTTGTAAATATTGAAAGCGCGAAGAGAGCATTTTTCAAGCCAGAGTTCTTGCATCTGCAGGTGGTTGCTATTGGTATGATTGGTTAGCAAATAACATTTCTTCCTAAGTAAAATTTTTCCACCAATTTCTGGCTTAAGAAAATTTTTTATCAACTGAAGCTGCTTTCTTATTGTCATTTTAACTCAGTTTAAAAAGCAAATAAATGTTTTTCTATCAATGATCATTTTAAGGAAATTGTTTTTATCATACTTCTTTAGATGTGAGGGATTTGAGGAGGAAACAAAGAAAAGACAGGGTTTAAAAAAGCATTTACTGCATGTGTGTAATGTTTGTGCATGTTATGTGTATACACAGGTGCATATGCACATAGAGACCAGAGGTTAATGTGGATGTCTTCCTCAGTCTGTCCCTGCCTTATTTTTTGAGGAAGGGTATGTGGTTGAACTTGGACCTCATCAATTGGTTAGACTGGCTGGTCTGGAGGCCCCAGGGATCTGATTGTATCTGCCTCCCAAGGGTTGGTATTACAGGCCCACAGCATGGTACTGGTTTTTTACATGGGTATTCAGTTTTTTATATGAGGACCGAATTCAGGTATTCATGCTTGCTCTTTGCCAATTGAACAATCTCTCTAACCCTCTAAAGGTAGGTTTAAATGGTGAAAAGAGAATAACAGAAGTCAGGAAGTGGGAAAGGAGAAAGGAATGGGCTCTGCGTGAGCATGGAAAGTTGAATGTCCTAACTTACTGGGGAGGGCAGCGTAAGATTTCATCTTCTGCTTTTCTCTGGTGTACCCGCTTCACAATGGGGGAGAAAGAAGTTTGGAACATTTCTATATGCAAAGCTATATCCTTCCTATATAGTAGTGTGTCTCAGCATCCATTCATTGAGAAGATTGGACGTTGAAGTGTGCTCTGTGGACTCCTGTGTCCCTAAAATGCTTTCAAAACATTTGGAAGATCAAAGCTTAATTTTTATCAGTACCAAAAACACCATTTACGTTTTCACTCTCTTCACACCAGGGTGGAGTAGAACTTTTCAGAGGCTACAGGATGTGTGATGATGTCACTCCAGAGGTAAAGTACACACTTGTGTACTCCAGTGTTTGAAAACGTCTCTGCTTTACCTTTGTATAGCCATGCTATATTCCACCCAAATAAAAATTCCCTGAGTCTTCAGTAAATGTTTTTAAAATATAGTGTGACTATGACATTCAAAAATGTGAAAGCACTTAATTTTTGATTGGTGCTTCTGAAAATGATTAGTATTTCTCACAAGATGAGTTTCCTTGAGACTTCTTGTTTTGTTTTCTACTGGTTTCTCTTTCCTTATTTCAGAGTGCATAGGCTTAGATCCTTCAGGCAAATGAAGGGAAAAAATCTTGTTAGGATATTTTATATCATCCAGACTTAAATCTAAAGTGAAATGAAGGGAAATGGATTTTTTTAGGGACAGAACCAGCCTTTATCAAAGTTATTTTTTTCATCTTTAATCAGTTTGTACCTAAGAATAGGATGAAGAATTTGTTAAGCACACATTAGATATTTATTACCATTTACAGGCAGGTGACCGAAATCCCAGTTCTCTACTCAGTCATAGGAAGAATAATTCTCCTGTCTTATTAAGAATTGTGCAGCTCTGACAAAGTTGTGAAGTCTGTGAACCCCAAGAAGACAGAGTATCCAGGCAAAAGGACCCAAAATGACTTAACTTCAATATGTCCCTGCCGAATGGGTCTGACATACCTAGCTTTTCCTAAGCAGTCTAGAAAGCTCTGAATCCAGAATTACACTTCTGTTTATAATAAAAATAAATTTACTGAGCAATCATCTAAAGAATTCATACTCAAAGATATTTTTTGGAAGAACTCACATAATTGAATTTTCATGAGTTATAGAGGTAATTAAGATTATCCACCTACACTTTTTGAATAATTGAGATGATAAATCTATTCTCCTTGAGTGGGACTGGGGTAGTTTTTGCAGATGAGGGGGCAATAATTTATTCAGATCACTTTAGAAGAGATGTCTGTACAACAAACATACCATAATTATAGAAATAATTACTTTCCACAAGAAATGGACTTATTTATCCTTCTCTCTGTGTGGAACATGGACAGCTAGCTCTATGCAGTTGTGGTTTTGAATTTAACTTCTGGACACCTTCATACTTTGTTTTCAAAAGAGAAAACTGAAAATATGTGGTCATATACTGTACATGTGAAAGGTGCATTGATTACAAAGTAAGAGTGACATGAAATAGGAAAAGTTATCTTTCTTATTTTAAAAATTGCCTTTGTTTTTAGGGTATGGAATTCAAAGGATTAAAAGCTCAGTCTTATGTTCTTAGCTCATTATTATCACCAACTTTTAAGAAACCCTTTGGTTTTATTGCTGCTGCTCCTCAATGTTGAGTCTCCTTCTGTCTTGGTAGCCCACTCTAATGTCTTTGAGATGGATATTTTTATGATCTTGCAATATAGTGTTGCTTTATATAAGAATTTTTAAAATTTACTTTAATGACATCATGCTTTAAAGCTCATTTTGTGTCTTACTCTTTTTGCTCAATACTGAGTTTTAAGAAATCTAGTCATAGCCAGGCATGATGGTGCATCCCTTTAATCCTGGTACTCTGGAGGCAGAGGAGGAGGATCTCTGCGAGATTGAGGTCAGTTTGTTCTACATAGTGAGGCCAGCTAAGGCTTCAGGGAGATAACATCAAAACACAAAACCAAAAACCAAGACCCCCCAACCAACCAACCAACCAACCAATCAACCAACCGTCCAAATCCCCAAAACCAACAAAAAAGAAATCTATTCATTTTTCCATAAAACATGTTTATTGCATTTAACTAATGCAGAGAACTCCATGGAGTGCATCTGATTCATTTCAGTTAATTGGTTTCTCAGCAATGAGCATGAAATCCTACTTCTTATTGGTGTTTTTTTTTTTTTTTTTTTTTTTTTTTTGATGTCTGAGGATATTTTTGTCTGCTTCATTTACTGTTGTATCCCTTGCATTCAGAAGAGTAAGAATTTGAGAAAAAAATTTGAGTCAACAAATTCATTTATTTTGGTTTATGAATTAAATCTGCTTAAATATCAACTTAGAGAATACTTTCTTATTTCTGTAACCTAGGCTAGCTTTTCTTGTTTTATGTAGATAAAGCCATGGTAAGTAGAAATGCTTTTAACACATTGAATCTACTCAGTATCATCGTTTAGCACCATGGCACACTGTAAAGAATCTTCCTTCTTTCTTGTGATCAGGTAGGTGGGTGACAGCTGGGGCTGCTTACCAGCATCATAACACTGGACTATGAGTGCTAGCCTGGGGGGAAAATCAAAATTCAATGGTTCCTACTGAATGTATATTGGCTTTACACCACAGTAAATTTGACGAATCATAAGTTGAACCACTTGTGTAGAATCCACACTCACAATAGCTGAAATATCTCTGTGGAAGCACCAAGCACATCTGCCATGGTTTGTGTTTTCTGAGGATTCATTGCCAATATGGACACTAGACTGGGACTTTACTCTTGTCATTTTACACTCTGCCACTGGTTCTCAGTGGCATGTGATTACAGAGATGACAGGTAGTGGGGGCAAGACAGGTAGGTGGTTTGGGTATTGGATGGAGAATCCTGAAGTCTCCATTAGTCATCAAATGAACCCATTGGATCTTCAACAATCACTGCACAAATACAGCCTTGAAATGAGTCTGCCTAGCCTTTTCTCACTGCCTGTTTTCTAGCCCACTGCCTCCCATAATGTGGAAGTGCTGAACAGCTTCTGATGGAGGATGACAAGCATTGATCTACAGTCCCCAAATGTCATCAATGAAGCATAATATCCTGCTTCTTCCATCCTTAAAACTGTAGATAGACTATTTCTTTATTCTATGAAGACTGTCCAGACAGATGGGAGATGAGACGAGCAAACACATTAAAAAAAAAAAAAAAAAAGCAGCAATGACAGCAAACGAGGCATTGAATGTTCACAAGAAAGGTTTTCCTGTTGCTTTTGAATACTAAAAATTTAAATACTAAAAAGATTCTATTTTGGAAAGAATCACCACCTGAAATATTCCCAGGACCCTGGCTGTAGGAAAATGTTGTATTTATGCAGTGGGAGACTCTGGTTCAATTTATGACTAGGTCCTGATCGATGCAGTGAGAGTACTCAACAAGGCAGAAGGTAATCTTCCATTCTCCCTCTATACTGTAATTTATTAAAAATAAATTCATGATCTGTATTGCAAAGTATCACCAGTAGTGCAAGGTTAATTATATAAACTTCAAAACACACTAGCAGTCTTCATATATACATTAGTAACAGGGATAAAATCTAATGACATAAACAATTATGCTCATAAGCTGACAATTTCTGGGAGCCAGGAGTACAAGGAAAATGTAGTTCAAGCATCCATTCTTTAGTTTAAACACTAATTGGTTAGGTTAGTGGTTTGATCACAGGATTTGATACTGTTAACCTCATTAACTTCACTGCATCTTGACATGTTAAAAATGCAGAGGGGAAATAAATGCATAAAATAGGATCAGGCTTTAAAAATATTCTGTTGTCTTGAAAGCTCAATTAGGAAAGAAATGTCAGTTTTATAGATAGCATGAGCTTTTTAGGAACCAGTTTTGCAGCATCTGACATGCACTTTCAACCAGAAATCTTATAGTGTCTGATGGTTTTGCACACAGTTTTTTAAAAATGCTATCAGAGCTGGGTGGTTTTTTTGTTTTCCTTTCCTTTTTTCTTCACCATTTTATATTGTTTTGGTTGTTGGTTATCTTTGGGAGCAAGTAAAAATGTCCTTTATGTTGGTACAGCTTAGAACTTGTGTGAGTTTGTGTGTATGTAGTAGTAAGATAATGTCTTATTTTATATGTTAATGGTAATTTCCTATTTCTTTTCTTAGTCTTCTCTTTTTTACTTTATAGGAAGACAATATTTAAGACTACTTTTTGATTCCCTCCTATCTTTTTAAAAATCTTATTCGTGCTCCATTTTATTATTCTTAGCAGAAATTTGAGGAAAAAAATGGCATATTTTCTGCCATCTGTGTAAAGATCCAGGGTTCTTATGGTATGACCATTCAGAATGAATTTTTTCTTTCAAAGTTGCTATTTGTTGGGCATTGGTTCTGGGAGGTACCTCTTCCTCCTTATGGGCAATCTGCCTCACAGACCTCCTCCTCCCTTGTCTGTAAAGCTCTCCCAAGCCTCTGTGAACCAGTGCCCTGGCAATCACACTCAGCTTCCATGTCATGAAGATTCGATTTCTATAGGTCACCTTACCTCAGACTTCTGTGATTATTGCCAAGACTGACTATATCTATGTTTTAACATTGATCTTTCCTATTGCACTCAAAGTCTATCAAATTGAGTATTAATTTCTTCAAATGTTAAATCTTAAACAGTGGGCTAGGGAGGTAGTTCAGTGGGTAAGGTGCATGCTGCTCAAGTGTGAGGACCTGAATTTGACCCAGTACCCTCTTAAAAAACAAGGTAGACAATGAATATTTTGCTCTTAATCTGACAATTAAAAGAAAATTTATTCATTCTTACTTGGTTTTCAGGTAAGTGTATTAATTGCTTTTGTGGTTATATGATTAGGGCCTTACCATATGATGCGGACTAGCCTTGAACTGAAATCCTCCTGTTTTAGCCTCCCAAGTGCTGAGATCACAGGTACGTACTATCATGCCTAGCTAGTAAATTACTTTTCTAAGATTCTATTTTCTGTCTTGATTACAGAGAGGATCATTCTGAACTTATGGACAAATTTTAGAAAGTAGAACTAACCAACAAGGACTTTTAGAATTCTTTATTGACAAGGGCTGGAACACAGGTCCTTGGAAAATTCCGATTTCGGTCATTAGTTCTATTCATAGATTCAAAATATCAACACCTCTTGGAGGAAGAAGAATTTAAACATTGCATAGTCTAATTGTCTTCAGGATTTTAGTAAGAAAGTAGACAAAATTCTATTTCCAAATAAATCCCTACTAACATCATAAAAGCAGAGCTGTATCAAGAATGAGAGGTGCCCCAACTCCTCCTTTGTTCTTCTCCGTGGCACCATGGCAATTTATAAAATGTATCCTGTTGCGAAGCCTTGTGGTATCAGCAGTGGAGGTGAGCCATCATCTGCATCCAGGGAGAGACATTTGGGGCATGCGTGTGCATGTCTCATTAGGGGACAGTTATTCCTGCCACAGCTTTACCTTGTCCACAGGTGTATCTAAATTCTTTTCATCCTTTGACTTTAGGTTGATCTTTAGGTTGTGAAATAGAATTTTCTCTTTATCTCAAGAGACCTGAACCATCGTTTGAACAAGGAGAATACTTGTTGTACACATCAAAAGGGCATTATCAATCACAGACCAAGCCATTTGTAAAGGTGGTTCCTGACTATCAACCTTGCTATTTGTCTAGGATGAAGACATACTGGTATGTCCCAAAGGGAGTCCCCAGCATTAATACATTCATGATCATTCCATTCATTCCAGAGGAAACAAACACAGCCACTCATATCCCACATAATACCAGGGAGCAGGTGGATGCAAACAGCATTTTCTATACCATTTCTTCCTTCCCAGAGTTCCCTGTCACTAAATTCTAGTTTACCTCAGAATGTGACTTTACCTAGAGTCAAGGATTTTGTTGTTGCTTTTCTTTGTTTTATGGCAGGGTCTCATGTAGCCCAGGCTGGCTTCAAATTATTACATCGTATTTTGTTTACATTGTTCTGGGAATCAAACCCCAAGGCTTCAAGCATGCTAAGCAAACACTCTACTCACTGATCTACATTCTTAGCCCTAGGCAAGGGATTTTAAAGAGATAATGCAATATGACTGGTGTCCTTATAAGAATAAGAGAAGAGGCTCTGAAGAGGCTTCAGTAGAAAACAAATCTGCAGGTATCTTGATCTTGGACTCGGGGAACAATGAGAAAATGAACTTTTGTTCTTTAAGGCACTGATTCTGTGGTGTCTTATTATGGCAGTCTTAGTAGATTAATATAAACTCTGAATGAATGTTATATTGTTTTTATTGTAAAAATTATCAGTCATATATATAATCCTAAATTTTGATTCAGAAAATGATTAAATGCTAATGTTTCAGTGGCCGCTTAGCATTTACCATGCTTATCCCCTGCTCAGTACCTATAATGTAAGGATAACAAAACACCTGCTGTTTCTCTGCATGTGCCTGTCTTTACCCACTACAAGTACTGTTAAGCAATTCACATTTTTCACTGAGCCTATAATCACTTTAGAATCCTTTTCAAAAATAAGAATACATTAAACATTAAAAACTAGGCAAATCCTTTTTGTTTCTTGGGTTAATATACTGGTTCAATTCCTAGAAATGATGCTTAATTTTCTATTCTATAACACGTTAAAAATATTAGCACTTACATAGATCCTGGGGCTTAATACCAAAACCCCCTAATTTTTGTGAGCATATCAGTTATAAATATTTTGAAATATTTCCATATTGCAGCTACTTATTTGGGACATTTTAATCTTGTCTTGTTCTTAAGTTCTCAGGTTAACCATTTCTCCTTTAATCTATAATAACATCAATGTGGAATTTAGCTGACTCACGTTTTGTTTTCTATAATCTCTGTCTCTGTCTCTGTCTCTTTCTTTTGGTTGAAAGCATATGTCACTGTACTTTTGCTCATTTTTGCTGTCACTGATGAATTCTAGCAGTACATATCTGAACATGTTACATAAAGACTATCAAAATGCATAATTCTCTGACTTATTTTCAAGTTCTTTTGCATGTGGTTTCAATGAGGTTATCCTAGGAATAGTACACAACTGAGGAGAAGAGCCTGCCAAGTGCGCTTCACAGAGTGTTCTATGAGCGTTAAAATATATTGTTTGAAATACAGTTGTTTAGTACTCAAAGTGTAGGACGAGCATTTTTCACATAAGGGAAATTTCATTTCTGAAGAGAGTTTTCATTCTTGAAAGCAGGACAAGTATAGCTGTTAAACTGTTATGAGGTTTACAAGTTCATTTCAATAAATGGTAAATAATTCAGCCATGCTGTGAAAAAGACACATGGTAAGTTTTAAAAATGTATTTATTTATGTTTATTTTATGCTTATGTGTATTTTGCCTGCATTATGTAAGTGCACCATGTGAGTGCAATGTCTGTGGAAGCCAGAAAAGGGCACTGGAGCCTATGAAATTAGAGTTACAGATCACTGTAAGCCCTCATACTGGTGCTGAGAACCAAATCCCAGGCCTTTGGAACAGTAGCCAATGCTTTTATCATTGATCCATCTTTCCAGCCCTGGACACATGACAAATTTTAATATAGCTTACATTGGGGCTGGGGAGATGGCGCCTTCAGTAAAGTGCTTGCAATACAAACACAAGGATCTGAGTTTGGATAACCAGTATCCATATTTAAAAAGTCAAGCATCATTTAACTCCACTATACCACTCATTGGAATGTACCTAAAAGACTCAGTGTTCTACTACAGAAATACTTACTTGGCCATGTTCATTGCTGCTCTATTCACAATTGCTAGGAAATGGAAGCAGCCTAGATTTCCACTAACCGATGAGTGGATAATGAAAATGTGATATATATACACCAGGAAAGTAGAAAGGGATCACTGGGCAGGAGAGCGGGGAGTGACGAGCTCCACAGGGGGGGATAGAAGGGCACAGGTACTATGAAGGGGGAAAGAGGTAAAACAGGAGGGGACTTAACTGGTGGGGAGGTAGAGGGAGGGTAATGCAGAGGGAGGAAGGATGTTTGGAAAAGTCATAGGGAAACCAAGTATTATTATTTTTATTCCTGTTACATAGACTTGTTCTCTGACTGGCAAGCTAGACTGGCAAGCTATAGACAGAAGCCTTCTTCCCAGCTTGGTTGCACCTGCTTGCCTAGGATTATAAACTTGACTGTGGGCCTTCCACAAGAAAAGGAGGGGCAGGGAGAGTCAGGCACCCCTCCCACCCTAACTGCATGTGGTAGAGGGACTAGGGGTATATAAGTGAAAAAAACACCATGAGGCGAGTGCCCTGACCATCTCAGGCAGTCTCTCAGGGTTCCTGCTGTGATGTAGAGGGGAGCCCACCCCTGCCCACACTTCTGTAAGTAACCCCCGCATCCATTGCCCTGTTAAGAAGCCCAAATAAACTTACTAGGATTTTCCAAACTGCAGTTTGGGGAATTTGTACCTTGCTTTATCTTTGGGACCCTAGATGGAGGGGGTGGGAAGTTAGCAACACTTTCTCATTTAGAAAATAGTTCTTTGAGAATTTCATACAACGTATTATGCTCACATTCATCCTTATTCTTCATACTTCTTCCAGATGTGACCCCCGCCTTTTCTATCCACCCAACTTTGTTGTTTCTCTTTTCTCTTTTAAACTCATGGAATCCAATTTGTGCTGCCCACATACTCTTCAGTAGACGTCTGTCCTCTGGAGTGTGGTGGACCTACCAGGGGTCACACCCTTAAAAGAAAACTACTCTTCCTTTCTCAGCAGCTGTCAGATGCCAGAGCTCCTCAACTAGGGGTGGGACATTTTGCCCACCTCCCCTCTCCATGCTGGTATTTTGTGTGACTTGAACTTGCCCAGGTCTTATGCATGCTGTCACACATCACTGTGAGTTCATATGTGCCCTTGTCCTGCTGTGTCTGGAAAGGATTCACTTAACAGTTATCCACTGCTTCTGGCCCCATATTTCCACCCCATCTTCTGCAATGATTCCTGAGCCTTAGGAAGAAGAAATGTGATATAAGGTGTCCCATTTAGGTTTGAGCACTCCTCAGTCTTTTTCTCTGCATCATAGTCATTTGTGGGTCTTTTTGGATAATTGCCATTTAATGCAAAAAGAAGTTTTTCTGGTGAGGGTTGAGAGATGAACCTGTTGTCTCAAACTCTCTTTAAAATACTCAATCAGTTTAATGCTCCCCTTAGGAGCCATAGACAAAGCCACAGTTCAAAGCCAGGAATATCTTTCTTCAAGTTGTTGGTCGGTGGGCAGGAGTGTCCTAGCAACCCCTAAAACAATCCAGGCTACTGACATTGCATTTCATTGCCTGCAAGAACGTAAAGGTAAGACCCTATTGCTGAAGATACTATGCACTTTGGTCATAGGACTTGGAGAGGTCAAGCTGGTATTGACCTGCCCGCTTCCTACCTGTCCCATCCCTAGCTCTCACAGTGTCAAAAGGTGGCATGGAAGATGACAAGACAGAAAAAGTATCAACAGTCCTACCCAGTTACAAAGTCTGAGAGTCACAACAAGGAAACCAGCAAGATATCCCCAAAGGTGCAACAGTGGCATTTGTATCTTGGGGGCAACTAACAGCTGTCTAATTGCATCTAAAGCCTGTGCAGTTGGAGGGGAATTATGCTGGTCCTACAAACCTTACTGAAGTGATCATAGGCCCTAGAAGAGAACTTACTACTACCATATTACTAAGGTCATATAGTTCCCAACTGCTTGCTAAATACTCATCCCTGTGCCCAAAGATAAGTGCAGCTCTCACATATCATCAAAGAAAGGTCCTTTTACAGCAGACAAAAACTATTAGAAAGAGCCACAACTGTTCAAAATGCAGAGAACAAATAACCTTGGGGTGCCCATCCCCAGTTGGCACATCGCTAAAACAACTGCTATGCATGAGGCTCGGGGAACATAGCCTAAGAGGGTGTGGAAAGATTGTAGAGCCTGAGGACTAGGATAGTTGATTGATAGTTTCTTCAGTATAGGACAGGGATGCTGCTCTTACGAACTCTCAAACGTATGGCTGCCTGCACAAGACTCATGTAGACTGCATGACTCAACTTAGCCAAGATGGATGGAGAAAAATTTCACAAGATCTCACCACTAGATAAAGAGATACAGGAAAGTCAATGGCTATTGAGGGAGAAAGTATATATATTTTAATTTCAGAGATGGGACTCCAATCCTAAGGGTTGAGCCCTAAATACATATGAATAAGGGCAACTGTAGCAGGAGGCCTCCAAAGATGGTGCGGACCCAGAGCCCTGGGATTCAGCTAGAATTCACTTCACTTCTTGGTCTGCAAATAGCCTGCCAAAAGGAGCCCATGCCTCCATAACCTGCTCGCGAGCCCAGTGACTGCTGACAGACTGCGTGGCGCAGACCAATCAGAAAATGATACGCTGACTAAAGGGACTTGGGGGTGGAGAAAAAGGAAATACAAGGCAGCACCTTGCCTAGTGCTTGCTTCTATCGGACTCCCGCGGTCTGTGTGTTGCCTCTTGCCCCCTCTAATCAGCAGGGGACCCGATCCAGGGCAGGGTCTTCACAGCTGGCCTGAGGAGAACCCACAACAGGCAACACTGCTTGAACTCCATAGGTTTCATATATATATATATATATATATATATATATATATATATATATATATAAAAAAAACACACAAAAATGGGAGAGGAGTAGTGGAAAATATTCAAATACAGTGTACTCATGTATGAAATTCTCAAAATGAAATAAATATAAAATGCATACAAAAATTACTTTACAAAAAGCTGATACAGCAGTGTGTAATTATGGTTCTGCTGATATATATACTGGGGATTCCCTGACCAGCAAGTCTAGCTTAATCAGTGAGCACCAGGGTCAGTGAAAGACCTCATTTTAAAGCTTAATATAGAACATGATGGGGAAGATACCCGATGTCAACCTCTGGTTTCCACACTCACAGAAACACATGCAAACACACACAAACACATACACACACAGTTATAATAATTATAAGACATCTACTTGCTTTGTCTGTTTTTTTTCCTCCTTAAAGAGATCAATCAAGGCCTTAGGGAATTAAGGTCTTCAGAGAACTGGCTGATATTCCCTATTGTATAAAATATATCCATTATATTGCTAACTGATGAATTGGCCTAATTTAATCACCAAAATTAAATTTTTTTATCTAGGTAGGTTCCTAAAGATCCCTGTGTGAAAGCTCAGCTAATGAGTATTCTGCATAATAGTTTGTTTTATTAGATGATTATTCGCAAGTTAATTTCTGCTTGAAGAGCTATATACTTTTTTTCTTCCAGAAAATAATTGTGTTTATAATATTTTAGAAAGATGTGAGATCACTAATTAGAATGATAAGGTCTTAAATACATATCTCTAAAAAAAAGAAAGAAATAATAAAGTTCTAGAATCTAAAAAAGTATTGCTTATTTAATTATTTATTGTTGATGTTGCTGTTGTTACAGGGTCATCCTGGTTATCAACTTTTTCATCTTCCTGACCCTGCCTCACAAGTTCTGAGATTATACACATGCCTACCATGGCCTGCTCTAATTCTTTTTATTTGACAGAAAACTGGAAGATTCAAGACCTGGAGCTATGTCTCAGTCATAGCCCCATGACGTCATATAACATCATTTTAGTGGTATGACTTGTGGGTGTGTGTGTGTGTGTGTGTGTGTGTGTGTGTGAGTGTGGTGTACACAGGGTACCCACACCTCTGTTTGTGGCTGGCTGTATGAAGGCCAGAGGAGGATCTCAGGTGTCCTGATCTGTCATTCTCCACCTTATTCCTTTGAGATCTCCCACTGATCCTGGAGCCAACCTGGCAGCCGGCAAGCTCAAGGGATCCTTCAGTATGCCCTTATCCGTACAAACAGCTGTGGTTACAGGCAAGCAAATACTGACCATACTTGGCTTTCCACATGGATGCTGATATCTGAACTCAGGTCCTCTTGCTTGCACAGCACTGTAATCTTGCCCACTGAACCACATCTCCAGTCTCAGGTATGTGATTTTTATGATCAGAGGGTTAGACATTTTCAGTGTACACAGCTTGCTAACATCTTGCGATGATTTCATTTGCACGCAGTGAAAAGCTGTAGAGCCTGGAGTATTAATAGCTAACATGCCCAAGACTGGACTGTTTAAGGTTAACAGTGTTACTATGGCTAGATGGTTTAGCTTTTCCCTAAGGGCAGACAGTAGGCAAAGCTTAAAAAAAGGTATCTGGAGCCCTACCCAAAACCTAATTCATTACATTTCAGTTTTTAAAAGGTTTTTAAACATTTTAGGGTAAATGGAAGAAAGCCTGGAAAAACAATTCTGAAGAGGGCTGACAGAGATGGTGTTGGAACTCAGGGGATGTTGGCAGTTACAAAGTATCTGTGACAACTTTGGAGTCACTTTCTGCCTTTGAAGTTATTCTCACTTGTAATTTCAGAATAATAGTAACAGCTAACTTCAATAAATGGCTATTATGTGCCAGACACTACTGCACACTGCTTTATACATAGCAACGGATTTAATAAGCATAAAACCCATAACGTTATTTTTGTATTAAGTTCTCCTTGCTCCCTCCTAAATGAGAAACCCCAAGCAATATAGAGGTGATGCATCTGCCCAAAGTGAAACACCAGGAGGGAAGAGCCAGGATGCACAGCAAATGACTGACACTGCACCCCATGACTCTGTGCCTCTGTGCATCCCATGCACCCTCTGCATTCTGTACATCCCGTACATTCTGTGCATCCAGCGAGTCCCATGCCTCTGCTGCTTTCTGATTTTTCCTTTAGGTGAGTCTCATGTAAATCAACCCTACACCAGGAAATCCTTTGTAGTTCCCAAAGCAGAAACTCATTTGGATTAAATTTTTTTTTGAATTCTGCTCACTAATTCTCTTATGTTCCCAGGGACATGTTTATGCCCAGAACTGTCAAATGGCACCACTTCAGTTTCCTTCATCCCAGAAAGGACCTTCCCCCCACCCCCACCCCCCATAATGGATTGAAGCATTTCTCTATGTTTTGAGCCTTTAGAAGTCTTCCAAATACCTTTTCAGAGTTTTTAGAAATTACCATCTGTCTTCCAGATGAGAACTACTTCCAGGACAAAAAAAAGGAACTTCTAAGAGGATTCTTAAAGAGTATTTATTTGTTAAGAGCAATTACCAGTCATATGCCTTTGAGGATGGTAGGGAAGGCACAGTTTTCACTTTGGCAAAGACTCTCATATCACTTTTCCAATTTTCCTAATGCTTTTTGGGTCTGCAGGTATTTGAGTGCAGGTTTATGGTTTATCTGCCTCGAAGCCACAGGATAGAAATTCTATGTGCATTGCTCATGAGAAATTCAATAAGTATTTTTGTAAAAGTCATGCTGCATGTAAAACGACAAGGATTTCCATATGTTTTGGCGCCAGGAGAAGCTTTAATTAAAGGGCATACATATAAATGAGTTGGGGGAAAACATTTTGCTGTCAGATAGTTTGGGAAATGACCATAATGAACATTGTTGCCATTTTTGTGACCTATAAATGCTATATGGAGCTTTACCAAAAAAACCTACTGGGGTCAGTGGCAGCAAAGATTAACTAATGGGTACTTAAACTACTGGCAAAATGAATCATATTAAAGCTTCAGAAGAATAAATCAGTATTTACTGATGCAGAATGGATTATAGGATTATTACAAGCCACAGCATATGAGGATGTAATATCATTCATAAAACACCGAATAAAATAAAACCATTTACCACAAGTTACTTTTGATGTGCACTCCTTTTCTAATTAGTAGAACAAATGTCAAAAACCCTAGATGCTCAGGTGAGAAAAGCAACACCTATTCTATATAGAACTTAACTGGAGTTTCAAACCACTAGAAATTATTTAATATTTTATACATTCTTTCCTGAAATGAAACTTAGTACCCTTTAGAATTAATAGTCTTCAATGCTCTTTGAATTTGAACTGTTTTTTTTTTTTTTGTCAAACTTGAAAGTCCCTGATTTGAAAGAATATTTATAAGAGAACTTTCAGTGGCAAAATGATGAAGTGGACTGACTTTATTGGGTTAATAATGACTCTGCAATTAATCTGTGCCTTGCAGTTGAGTGCATGCTGTCCTCTGAGTAGCATGTCATGTTCCTACTGGTTTTCAGCTGCAGTAAATTCTCAAACTCAGAGATGGGACGTTTTAGTGTTTGTTCCATCTTCATGTGTGGGTCTTTTCTCTCCTTTAACATTGTCTTTGAGGTTATATATAATTTCTTAGTGTATGTAAGGTAGTTTCTGGTTAAGTAAGCTCTGGTTTTTCTCTCTCTGTATCCTTCCAAATTTGGCAGAGTTATCACCTCATGTTTTTTGATACTTGAGAACCAGTCTTGATTTTGGAAGTAATGTAAAGAATGGAGTGGGACAGTGATAAAAGACTCAAAGGACATGTGCCTTATAGCAAAACATAATTGGGGCTCTAGTTTGACTGGGTGACCCAGTTTTCTGGTGTTTTAATCCTACTCACATTCTTCTGAAGGCAATCATTTTATCTCCCCTGTCTATCACTAGAAAGCAAAGTCTCAAATTCAGGTGTTCCAATGGTAAGGATCATTGTCTAGATATCCGTTCCATATGTCTTTGCCAGTTATTACAGTAAGAGTTCACATTCAATTTTGAGTATCTGACTTGCTTTATATTGCATAGGCTGTGAACTCTTGAAGAGCTTACATATGGCAGGTGTGTGTGCTCTTTCTAACTAGGAAATATTGGCCAGGAACTACCAAATATACTTCCTTTGCCCGGGTCCACGGTCAATCTATATTTCCCAGAACTTTACATAAAGGTTATTTTAAAAAAAAAGTAACATACCATTTCCAGTTTCTATTTGAGGTAATCAAGAGTGGATGTGCCTAGTGTGCATGAAGCCCTAGGTTTAATCCCCAGCATGTGAAATGACATAAATTCAAGTATGTTCTCTGAGTTCTCACTCTTGAGTGACCCTAAACCATTATCGCCGTCTCCCCATCTTTATGTCTGTCTCTTTTTCTATCTCTTCCACCTAAATAACCTTAAACTGATTGTAGAAACACATCTTCAACAGAAGTTGAAGTAAAAACAAGGTCTTTGTTTCCCTGCATGAAGCAAAAATGGAATTTCTAGTCAGCATTGAAGTATTGATGTGTATTAAGTCTCTAAAATTTTGAATCTTTTTAAACAGATATGCCACTATAATTTATTTATAATTGGGTTTATGGCTACAGTAAAACTCTAAATAGATAAAAAAACAGTGGTTTAAAATTTTGATGACAAAATTCAAGGAAATATATTTTGGAGACTGTAAATATAAAATTTTTACAATGTACCACAATGCTTGTATTAAAATGTTAAGCAGTTATATTGTGAAGAAGACCATACGCCTGCTCAGCTGGTCTACCTGAGGAAAATAAATTGAAAGAATGAAATTCTTAGTGCATGTTGGCTTACATTAACTGGGGTTGGCACAGGGAAAGAATTGGTCAGCTCGTTGGTGACATGGATACAAAAATGGCTCTTGAATATTTGCAAAGTTGATTGTTTCTAGCTCTGAAACAACTGGAAATAAGACTTGATTCCAGGTATCACAAGCAAGCTTATGAGCAAAAGAAGATCATTTTAAATAATATACTCCTATATTATCAATATGTTATATTGATAATTTAAGCGACACATTTAATACCCTCCAAAGTTAACCTTGTTAGCTAAGCTTGATTCCGTGAGGGAGCTTCCAGTTGTGGAGTGACCTGTTAGCCAAAAAAGTAAATAAATATACCAGATTTGGAGCATGCATTTGTGAAAGGACTTAGCTATATTTCATACATATTATATTAGTTGGAAACAAATATCTTAGAATATTGACAAACACAAGAAATCAAGACCCAAACTCTTTGACTTAGCATCAAGACAGCAATTGGATCTTTAGCCTTCAATGGGCAGAAAGTGAGTTTCCAAAGCTTTTCTGCTGGTGGAGAGGCATAATTTCCAGTATTTAAGTGACTATGAGGATTTTGGAATTGAAGAACCATCCTCCCCAACTGACAGGCTCAGGCACCAAAGGATTAATGAATAGATGATGCCCTTTCTAAAGAACAGACTCAGATTCACAATGTCTCTCTCTGGAGTTTCAGAATTGCTTTGCACCAACAATGGCTTCATGGTTCCATCCTTCCACTTCTGTCAATGAGAATGTGCCTTGTCTCTCTGCTCCATCACTAGGCATTCAGTGGAGGGAGGCAAGGTGTTTCTCTTCTGAATTTATTTGTCTCTAGATCAGGAGAAATCATATGAGTAACTGAAAATGACTTAGTGTCTCTAGAAGCTCTGGAACCTTCAACTGATTGCCATGAGTGCTAGGGCCTCCTGTGGTGCCTTTTAAGGAGATTCTTGGGTCTATTCTGTGTGGGGTGTGTCAAGCAAAATAGATTTTCTCCACAAAAGAGGATCGTGGCCAAGATAATGGTATGTTTTATTTCTTTTTCCTCTGAGGCATATTGATGGACTTAGTTTCCTAGCCAACTTGAGATAGGTGAGACGCCAGATTCACTAGATTCATGTGACTGGGAACGTAGGTGGAAGTGTAACATATGCTAGCTTCCAGGTCCAGTCCATAAAAATTACCCACGAATCGTCACTTACTCTTTTACTTATCCAGGGAAACCTTGAAATTTATGTGTTTAAGTTGGTGGCATCATAAAACTGAAGGAGCCGAGTTTGTGAAGCACAGCCTCCTGATCCAACACTGTTTTATTAGATAATAAAAGAAACCACCAGTAATATTTTTATTGAGTTGAATCAGAAATTTTTAGTTGTTTTACTCCTAGCAATTAGCCTAGCCTGACTAGTATACTCAGTATTTACAGCCATATTTTTTAAAATGAAGATATTGCTATTGAACTTATTTTGTATTTTTATAAAACCTCTTCCTTTTCTGTTTGTTTGTTCTTTGCTTTAGTCAGTCATAATACATCCTGGCTGTCTTGTATTGATTTCATAAATTACTCAACGGAATATATAGTTCATAAATTTTATTCTTTGTAGTGAAATCATTTAAATCTATTCACATTATTCTGAGTTCATTTTCCTGTGGTTCTCTGCGTACAACTATGGCCACTTTCCCTAAATATTTGTCACTTTCTCTTTGTTATTAGTTTCAAAAGACTCCTAGTGAAGCTTTTATCTCCAAGTGGATGAGAAATAGACCTCATTTTTGATGAAAGAGTATAAAATTATGCTGGATGACTATATTTATAACAGTATCTGCTAAGCTGTTTAACTGCTTTTCATTCTAATTATGACTTTTATTTCTATCCCGTACTCTGATATGAGGTGAAAACTTTCTCAGCTTCTGAGTTTAGAAATGCCATAAATCTTTATGATTGTTATTTGTTTTTGTCTGAATGTTCTTTATCATTGGAGAAGCTGGATATTATATTCTTGATTTAGACAACAGTGGGCCACTTTGGAACTCTGTTCCTAAAGCTAAGATAACTCTCATAGAAGACAATACCAAAACAACTTGAATTCACTTGAATTTGGTGAAATATTTAAAAGCTACTTTCATGTGGATAATCCTTATTTTAATTTTACAACCTGCCACTGCTTTGTTTTTTACTCTAACTTGTAAGGATCTTAGAATCTTGGCTTTGTGCTGGAAATGTCAGGAAGACTGGAACAGTGATCTATGCTCAGAGATGCCAAATCGAACTCAACCTTTGAAATATGACTTGGGTTGGCAACATGCAGCCTGGACCAAGGACATTATTATAAGCCAAAAGCATTTGGAATAGTAGATAAAGCCCTGACATTCATACCAGCTGTGTCTTTGATTAAGTTAGTCATCCTGCATTTTGGGCATCTGCCTTAACTCTCTGTCCAGAACTACCCACCTCCTCTACAAAACAGGAAAGATAAGAGAGGCTGAAAAATTAAGCCATTACTTAACTAATTTATTAGAAACTAGCACATGATGAGTGGGAGAGCCTGAATCCACAGTAGGATGTAGAGCCATGTTCAGTTTGACAGTAAAACCCTCTAAAGAAACACACGTTAGAATCATTCACTAGTAATAATAGTGTTTATTTTATATTTAGTGTGCACTGGGTGTCATACTATGCTACTTAATTTTTATCACTTTGATACAAATTAGAGCCACCTGGGAAGAAGGAATCTCAGTTGAGAAATTGTGTCTATCACAATGACCTGCGAGGCATTTTCTTAATTGTTAATTGATGTAGGAAGGCTCAGTCCACTGTGCCTGGTGTTACCTTCAGCAGGTGGACCCGGGCTGTATAAGAAAAGTAGCTGACTCCTGCAGTTACATCAGGATACATGCTCACATAGAAGGATTTTGTGCTAAGATCCATATGAGAGAGAACATACGTTGTTTGTTTTTCTGAGCCTGTGTTACTTCACTTAGTATAATAGTTTCTAGTTCATCCATTTACCAAAAAATTTCATGATTTTGTCTTTCTTTACCACTGAGAAGAACTCCATTGTGTAAATGAACCACATTTTCATTATCCACTCATCAGTTGAGGGAGCAATGGAGTTGGGACTGACTTGGACGCTACCTCCCTGAAGGCTAGCTCTTATAGTTTTGCATAGTGCAAACTGCTAAAGGAGAACATCAATTGATGGTTCAACCCCAGCTTTAAGGCCTAATAACCACAGCAATGACTGGCACAGCAAACTATATTGGGGCAATAGTGGCACTTTTATCTTGGGGGTAATCAATAGCTGCCTAGAAGAGAACTCATGTGTGATACTGTAAATATAGCCAAATATACATGGCTGGAGAGGTCACAGATCTTAGAGAAAAAACTATGGCTGTCACATCCATAGACAAATGTAATTTCTTGCTACATGCTAAATATGAATCCTTATATTTATGGACAAGAATGTCAGTCATCATTCATTAAAGAGGTTTCTTTTGAAGCAGAGGGAGATGACTGTAGAGTTCCATAACTGGTCACACACAAAGAATAAATGTCTGTGAGATGCCCAACCCTAAGTGACACATCTACAATGGAACCTCTACATCTAAGACTCATGGGACATAGTAGAACAAGGGGTAGAGAGAATACTAATGCATTTTCCAGCTCTCATCAATGAAGCTCCCTCATGCAACAGAGGGCAATGAACACAAAAGGCCAGAAATGGCCAAAGTGTAGAAAATAAGAGTCTGCATTGTGTGGGTCTCTGGGCAGGACTCCTATAATAAGCTTCACCCATGCGGGGCTCAGGGATCATTGCTGAAGAGAGAGCAGAAAGATAGTAAGAACCAGGGGAGAGGTACATGACCATATGGAAACAGAGTCTTACAGGCTCCTGGGATCTTACTCATGTGAACCTAAACAATGGCGTCAGCATGCACAAGACCCATGCAAACTCAAGCAGACAAAAATCCCAGCATAGTACTGGGGAAATTGGCAGTAGGGCCCAACCTTAGCCAAAGAACTATTGGCAGGTGAATATTGTGAGGAAGATTCCATCTTCTTTAAGGGAGGACTGGCTGACTAGACCCCAGTGGATGAACTTGCACTGAGAGATGTTTGGATACACTAACTTGACTCAGTAGGCCTTAACATATATGACAGAACACATGAAATCTGTTGGGGGAAGTATGAGCGATGTGCATGGGGGAGAGGGTATAAAGATGATTAAGAGATTTTATATGAAATGCACAAAAATTCAATAAAAAACAAATTAAAAAACTAAAAGAAAAGAAACTTAGCAAGCCAGGGAGAACAAACCAGCAAGCAGCACTGACCCATTATCTCTGCTTCGGTTCCTGCCTTTAGTTCCTTACCTAACTTCCTTTAGTGATGGATTGAGACCTGGGAGTTCTAAGATGAAATAAACCCTACTACTCTCTACAGTTGTTTTTGGTCAGAATGTTTTATCACAGCAACAGGAAGCAAACTGAAAAAAACATTCTAAACACTGCATTCATTATGCATGTAGTTCTTTTTAAATGATAAAATAATAGGTATTGTTGCTATTGGTCTAATTTCAGAAGTATGAAAATTAAAGCTCAAAATATTAAATAACTTAAATCCACTCAGCTAAGGGACAGGGCAGGAATTTAAGTGGGTGGTCACGATATTTAGACTACACTTTTCCACACTGTGGATATGATGCTGATCCAGTTCAACCCTGGAAACCCAAGGGCGAAGCGACTCCTGCTAAAAAGGCAGATGGTCTTCCCAATCACAAAGCAAATTAATTATGTTGTCAGGTCCTTAGGTACTTTGTTGAGATACTCTGCCCTTTGGGGAATCAAAGCAAGGCATGGATTTTTAATTCCTCTAAGAGGTCTAATGTCCCACATAATTATTGATCCATAATCTAGATAATTAAATACATATAATTCTGAATTCATGTTTTGACAACATGTGTGTGTATTCCTTTAAAATTGTTTCTTGGTTAAAAAATTCTTTGTAACAGATAACTGCAAAATCCTCACTTATTTCAAGGAGTTTTATTTTTTCAAAATCAGTGAAATGTGATCAGTAAAGTACATAATGTGGAGCATTAAGCCTCATTTAGATAAGTACGTGACATCCATGTCCCTGTTGTATTTGGGACTGAGATCCCTGTTTTGCTCTCAGCTGCCCACAGTGTTGAGAACCAACAACCACAGGACATTCCCTCTCACCTAGCCAAAGTGGCTCTTTCCTTCTCTGGCTAAGCAGTTAGCAGCTTTGAGTGTTGTGGTTGTTGAATTTCTATAATGTGGGTAGCACAAAAAGTAAAGAAATGATCACAGTTACAAAAATCCGGCAGTAGAACAAGCTTTACTAGCATGTTTAATTACTTCCTGTAAGATAGCACACCAAAGTGCTATCTAGCTTTTCCCTAAGGTGCATTACATTCCACAAGTGCATTACAGCTTGCTGAAAACCACCAGGATAAAGCCTAACACAGCGCCACCTGGTGGTCTCCATCTTGTAATAAAGTAGGTGTGTGAACTTTTCTGTTACTCTTTCTTTAGCTTACCTCCTTCTCCCGGGCTGTGGAAAGCCAGCTTTAATAAATTGTTCTTGAGAAAAACGTTCTGTATGTTAAACAAGATTTCAGAATGTAGTTGATTGATTGAGAGTGCAGAAATTCCCCTGTATTTTTCAAACTTGAACGCCTATGCACTCAGCCTGAGAGATACATTTTAAGTAGGTCAGCAAGAAGCCATTCTTTAATTCCTTGTTGTGCTAGGGCATATTGTGCTTTCTCTTAGATGACTGTTCCAGGAGGTTGTCCTGTCCTGTGTCATTTTCTTTGAACTCCTTAATAATTTCTTTAATGTGAGGCCAGCATATTGCTGCTCAATGTGAAACAACTGATCAAGATAATTTAACAGTTGTCACTTCACTTCTGCTACCCCTAAGGCAGCTTTCAGGGCCCGAAACCCCGTCCAGGTTGTCTAGGGAGGTGGGCGTTATCTCTACATAGTTATAGAAACACTGGCCTCTAATCTTGGGGCCGGAAGCCAGTTAGAGCATTTACTTTGTTCTCATTTTCTTGACAATTCTGAAATTCATACATTGCTTGCCAAATACTGGTCTGATTTTAGAAAAGGAAGAAAAAAGAACCATGCCTTTTAACTTCGTCCATCTATTGCGTCTTTCTATGAGCAATTGCTCTTCTTTGTCACTTTTGTTCAAGTCTCTGCATGATTGTCCCTGTCTTTGCCTTTTTTCTTTGTGTGAGGGTCGCTTTGTTTTTCGTCTCATTTGGTCGTTTCTTCTGGTCCCTTTAGTAGAGTATCAATGGATCTGGCATAGATGATTCCAGACTTGATAGATGATATCTATTTACAATTGCAGTGACTATTCAGTTTTAAATGTTATTTTGTCCCAGAATTATGGAATACCAAATGGATGTTAACCATTTAAAACCCAGCCTTGGGAATATGTTTAAAAAAATATTATTTATGCTGGGCGTAGTGGCACACGCCTTTAATTCCAGCACTTGGGAGGCAGAGGCAGGCGGATCTCTGTGAGTTCAAGGCCAGCCTGGTCTACATAGTGAGTTCCAGGACAGTACTTGTCTGTAAATATAAAGATATCAAAAAGACCGAAAAAATTATTTGTTTATTATTTATTTACTTATTTCTATGTATGTGTTGCCTGCCGGTATGTAAGTGCATAATGTGTGTGCAATGCCTGCTGACCCCAAAAGAAGGTCAGCATATCCTAGAATTGGAGTTACAGATGATTGATGCCATGTGGATCATGGAAACTGAACCAGGGACCTCTGAAAGAGCAGCCAGTGCTCTTAATCACTGAGCCATCTCTCTAACCCTAATAATATGTTTCTTTATTGAATTTTTGTGCATTTCATATGCCTTGATCATAGTCAGACTTCCTCTCCTATCTACACCCTTCCATAGCCCTCTTGCCAGATATTATGCATTCTGTCATATATGTTAAGGCCTATCAAGTCAAGTTTGTCTCCCCAGATATCCCTCTGTGTGAGTTCATTCACTGGATCCTGGTCAGTCTATCTAGTGTCACTCCCATCAAGAATACCAATTCTCCTTCACTCAGCAGTGCGTACTTGCTAATAGTTCCTTAGCTAAGGTTGGGCCTTCTTACCCACTTCTCACTTCTATTCTTTGTTTCTATCAGGTTCGAGTTTGTATGGATCTTGTAAATGCTGTCAACATTGCTGTAAGTTCATACAAGCAAGTTCTCAGCTTTCTGGAAAAATCTCTTTCTTTTTATATTCGCCTTGCCCCCTGTTTCACTATGTTACATGAGCCTTAGCTGAATAAGTTCCATTGTAGATAAGGCTGCACATCTCAACAGACACTTACTCTCTGTGTTTGACCAGTTGTGGAACTCTGTATACTCTCCATCTGTTGCAAAAAGAATCTTCTTTGATGAGTGGTGACAGGTGTACTTGTCTGTAAATATAAAGATACATATATAGCATACAGTAAGAAATTCAATTTTCTAGGGATGTTGCAGGTTTTCTCTAGGTTCTGTGACCTCTCCAGCCATTTTTATTCCTCTATGTTTACCATACCTCGAGTTCCCTCCCATTGAGTGAGCTTTGAGTTCAATTAGATTGCTGTTTACTACCCCCAAGATAAAAGTGCCACTACTGCACAGATGTACCAGTCATTGCTGTGATTATTAGGCTTTGAAGCTGGGCTACTGATTTTTTTCTCCCTTAGCAGCTTGCATAGTATCCTATAGAACAATAAGAGCTAGTCTTCAGGGAGGAGGCTTATAGGTCAGGTCCAGCTGCATTGCTCCAGATCTTGCGTCCTAAGTATATCTTGTCTTCAGCAGTAGGGTCTTATCTTTAAATTCTGGGAGGCAATCAAGAGCTGTGGCAGTAGCCTGTGTTATTTTGGAGTCTCTTGGACTACCATGACCAACAACTCGATGGGAGGTTTCTCCTGTCTAGCACTGTGTTTCTTGTTATATAGCCTTCAGCTTTATACATGTATGCACATGCACACGCATGCACACACACACACATACACACATATATGCACAATATGTATCTTTTTCAGTAGACTTGAATTAACACATTTTCCTTTGTTTTTTCACTCCACCTAAGTGTTTTCTCTCCTCTCTCTTCCCCTGTATAACCTTCCCTCCTCCCACCCCAGTTAAAGTACTCCCATTTCCCCCATTTCCCTCTTGATAATACCTGTCTCCTATTATCCCCTTCTCTGCACCTGCTTCTTCCTCTTTACCCCCCCATGGTTCCATGTTTAACCCTTCCTCCTCTTTTCCCAATTAAACACACCCATTTTCCCCATTTCCTCTTTGATAACACCTGTCTCCTACTGTCTTCCTCTCTTGAGTTCCTTCTTCCCCTTTACCCCCATGGTTCCTTCTATATTCGTGTCTCCCTCAGAGTAGTTGCATAAGGATATATACTCACATATAAGAATTTGGATCTAAAATCCACAAATGACAGCAAACATACTTTTCTGAGTCTGCATTAGTTTACTTAGTATAACAAACGGTTTCTAATTCCATCCATTTACCTGAAAATTTTATGATTTATGTTTTGGTCCTATCTTATTGGTGTTTTGTGTGCTGCTTGTATCTGTGTAGGTATGTCTTTTCTTAATTTAGGGAAGTATTCTTCTAAAATCGTGTTGAAGATCTGGTCAATGCCTTTGCCCTGAGATTCTTCTCCTTCCTCTATGCCTATGATGTATAGATTTGGTCTTTTCATGGTATCTCACATTTCCTGTGTATTCCATTCTTGTGTCTTTAAATTTTTTTGATATTAGTTGCTTGAGTGGTATAATTCTTCAACTTTTGTTGTTCAGTCCTGATATTCTGTTTTCCATTTCATTCATCATGTTGATGAGGCTTTTCCTCTTGTTTCAATTCAGCTTATTGAGTTTTTCAATTCCACCTTTATTTCAGGCTGAGTTTTCTTCAGTTGTTCACTTTTCAAGTCCTAGATTATTTTTGTCATTTCATTCAGTCACATATTCATATTTTCTTGAACGTCAGTCAGGAGTTTATTCCTATCCTATTTGAGTCCTTGAGTTGTTTGTTTGTTCTTTAAAGTTGTTGAATTATTCGATCATGTTTATGATGGTTCTTTTAAATTCTGTATCCTGGGGCTCCTCTGGGTAGTTCTCATTGTAGTACACTTCTATAGGACTGGTGAGTTTTGTTGGGGGCATATTATCTTGGTTTTTCATATTATTTGTGTTTTTGTTTTGTGGCCTAGGCATATGGATTTCTTTTGTTAGTTTTGTATTCGATATGAAATTCTATTCTCTTTGTTTAGCTGAAGTTTGTTCTGTTACATGGTTGATGTAATTGTATGCTTTATGATCAAGCATGAATACTTAGTTGGTGTGTGCTTCAGTTTCTTGCTTTTGGCTTTTTTTTGGGGGGGAACTCACTATGTAGACCAGGCTGGCCTTGAACTCACAGAGATCTGCCTGCCTCTGCCTCCCGAGTGCTGGGATTAAGGGGTGCGCCACCATGCCTGGCTGCTTTTGGCTTTTTAAAAAATTTTATTTTTATTTTTTGGTGGGACTGGATGATTCCAAGTTGGCTCTAAAGAGTTCTCCAGCAGGGTGAAGGGGCCTAGGCCCAATTTGAGACTATAAGGATCCAGTGGTTGGGTTCTGGCAGGTTAGTTCAGAGCTCTTATGTGGGAGGAGCGGGAGGTGGCCTAGGCCCAAGGCAGGCATGGGGACAGCACTGGGAGGGTCTAACCAGCTAAGTAGAGTAGATTTGAACCCTAGAACATAGAGAATGGAGCTGGTCCCAGTGCAGGGGAATCAAGACCCAAGTGTAGGATCTGGTTTAAGAGGCTAGTCTGGAGGTCTCTGTGGTATGAGCAGGCAGGGCCTATGCCTAAAGCAGGGATGGGGACAGCATGGGGAGGGTCTCACTAGCTTAGTAGAGTAGATGTGAGCCCTGGAGTATCTAAAGTGTAGCTGGTCTGGGTGCATGAGAGATCAACATGCAGTGGGCCAGGAATGACTTACCAGGCTACTCTCGGGGGAGGAGAAGGAAGGAGCCTAGTCCTAAATTGCGGTGGGGACAGCTTGGGCTGGATCTAACTAGCTAAGCAGAATAGATGTGAGCCCTGGAGTAGGGAGAATCAAGAATATAATCCACAGTCTGACTCCATTCTTCTGTGGCTTGAACTACTTCTCAGAGGCTTGGCAGTTTTAGAAGACTCATTAGCATCTAATCTATGAGGCAATAAGGTGCTTATTACAGCCAGTGATCACCCAAACATTGGAAAAAAAATTCGTATCTTTTAACTCATAGTACTTTTATTGGTCTTCACATCAGTCAGAAGAAAAATCTTAAAAAGAAATCAAATGTGGGTATACTCTTATTAATAGTTGCTCTCTACTTTTTTCCTAAAATATTACCCTTGATAAAAATCTCATGATTGGTGACATGCTTATTTTAGGGAGAGAAAATAAAGAAGATGAGTCAGAAATTGTATTACTAAAAGTTGGGTAGGAAAAAACCCTTTTCAGCCCCCAATTTGAGACGGTTCTGGGGTGATGTAAGTAAATGGAGGGTATAAGGAGAGGAGGATACTTAACATTCCTTGTTTGGAGCACCTGGGTTCGAGAGATTTTCATCTTTCGCTGTCTTTCATTCTCATATTCCTTTTGTGGTTCTTTTTCTTGTCACTGTAACAAATCCTCAGAGAGAAACTTAAGGAGGGATGACTTAATTTATTTTGCAGGTTCACAGGTATATTACTTACTTTCCCTGCAACAAAATACCTGACAAATGCAACATAGGGAAGGGTTATTTTGGCTTATAGTTCCAAGGATCATGGTGGGGAAGTCATGGCAATAAGAAGAGCTCATATCACTTCCACAGTCAGGAAGGAGGTGGGAGGGCACTTGTGCTTAGCTCACTCTCTCCTTTTTATTCAGTCCAGGACCCTAGCCATAGAATAGTACCACTCACATTTAAGGTGTGTCTTCCCATTTCAGTTAATTTAAAATGGATAATCCCTCACAGACGTGCCCAAAGGCTTATCTCTTCAGTGATACTAGTTACTGTCAACTTGACAGTATTAACCATTGTAAGGGTTAATGTTTGCTTGGCCCCATATTCTTGGACACAATGTCAGGCAGTAGGAACATGTTGTCACCAAGGAGGTTCTCCATTTTATAGAGGACAGGAAATAGAGACTGGAAGGGATAGGGGACCCAGCTCGACCTTTGAAGGCACAGTCTCAGAGAACCACTTCCTCCAGCTAGGCTCTACCACCTCCCTAAATAGTGTCACCAGCTAGGACCAACCCTTCAACACATGAATCTGTGGGGACATTTCATATTCAAACCACAACACAGTTTATTCCCTTAGCCCAGGGGTTTGAAATCTACGTATTCCTCTTTCCATGGGAAATATGTCTGCCATTTTAGACTGGGCTTTGGAATTCATTTTCTCGAGGGGGAATCATACCAAGGCATTTAAGTTTCATAAAACTGTTGGGACAGAACTTTGCCTCAATTGCTTATCTATATAGTTGTCCCCAGAGAAAAATGCAAGCTGAGTTCTAAATAAATAACTCCACGCTGGAACTCTTGCAGCACAGTCCATGAGGAAGCTAGAGGGTGCCTTTATGCTTAGAAATATCAAAGAAATTCTTACTAGTGTCTTTCCAAGCTCTCCTGAAAATCTAAACATTCTGACATCCCCAGCAGAAGTCAGCAGGAGGCAGGGAGGCACTGTTACTGAACTTTTGAACTCTGAAATGGCATCTATTTTCTTAGTTCTGTTTGTTGACTCTTCTTTGATCTCATCTTATTAGAGAGATAATACCCTAACATTTTAGCATATTTAAAATAAACTGCTTCAACAGTCCTCCAGGGAGCTCAGCTTAACTTTAGCCTTTTCCCAATCTCTAAAGCTCTTTACTGTGCTGTGTACTCACCTTCATGGAAATTGTCTGTTAAATAATTCTCCCTAACAGGGAGTTTACTTTTCTGAGCACACTTCAAGCAGGGATATTTATATTTCATTTCATCATTTGAATGAGAACCCTGTGACTATCTTTCAAAGTTTATTCAGAAAACTAAAAGACTTAAAGAAGTGGAGACCCTTCCTCTAGTTGTACTGGTGAGAACTAAGAGGTCCATTGGTCCAGACCCTTATGTTCAGAAAGAGTCTCAAGCTTAAGTTTGCTATGATCTTAAACGAGAAAGCAACATGCAATAATATATCTAAAATAGAGGATCAAAACACAGTCGTGCAGCCTGGTTGGTGCAGTCCTGTAATACCAACACTAGTGAAGTGGAGGCACTAGGATCAGGAGTTCAAGGCCAGCCTCAGCTACTTAGTGAATCTGAGGTCAGTGACCCTGTGTCAAAGGAGAAGGAAGATGATCATTTTACATTGTAAATTCCCCCCAGACCATGTTAATAGCATATTAGGAATTAGTGTTTATGAATGTATATAGCACACTATAAATTGATGAGTTAATAGCATAATGAATTGATGGAAAAATTAATTGATATTAATTTAAAAACCCAATCCAATTATCTTGTCAAAATAAAAATATGCTAATTTTGTATTTGCTTTTCAAGTATAAATTTCATAATACAAACAGTTAAAAATGTAGTCATATTAGAAGATAATATTAGCATTTCTGAAATTCTTTCTTGCTTCCTCTTTCCAAATAAGAAACCTAGTTCTTTGTATGCTAATTTATTCATATTATTTTATTTATTCATTTATTATTTATTTATTGTTTGTTTGTACATGCACACATGCCACAGTGCCTCCATGGAAGTCAGATTATGCTATGATTTTCAGGCTTGATGGCAAGCACATTTACCTGCTGAAATATCTTGTTGGCCTATTCTGTCCTTTTCTTACCTTCTCACTTCACCTGCCTCCAGGAATAGAACTGGTTGCCTTGAACCACTTAGCATATGCTATCCTGGCAGCCACAATCGCTGATGCACACATGCCACAGTGCCTCCATGGAAGTCAGATTATGCTATGATTTTCAGGCTTGATGGCAAGCACATTTACCTGCTGAAATATCTTGTTGGCCTATTCTGTCCTTTTCTTACCTTCTCACTTCACCTGCCTCCAGGAATAGAACTGGTTGCCTTGAACCACTTAGCATATGCTATCCTGGCAGCCACAATCGCTGATTCAGGGATGCACATGAATTATGCAGTCCAACTTGACTGAGCTCCTGGACTCCTCATTTGAGATCTATTTGATTTCTTCTCTAAGTAGACTTGAAAGAGGAAATACATTCCACCATGAGAATGAACCATAAGAGGGCTTTAGTTCAAGACCTGTTAGATAAGTGTGTCCTCAGAAGGACCAACAACATATGGATGTCTGAACCTTAAAAGACTCCATAGAAATGGAGGGACACAGTCACCCCTCCCACCCAATCAGCCAACTTCAATTGCATGAAGGGGATGGTCTAGGGATAGACAGGGAAGAAGCCAGGGAGGAGGCAGGAGCTTCGCCACCTTGGGCCCTGGAAGCCACAGATCTGGAAAGCTCAGCTGAGATGCAGGGAAAAAAGCCCACAGGTATCCATGCCTTTGTAAGTAACCCCTACTCATCATCATAAGCTCTGTTGGCAAGCCCAAATAAATGTCTTTATTCCCTAAACTGTAGTTTGGAGGAATATTGGTCAGTGAGTTGTAAGGGAGCCAAGCATGAAAAAGACATGCCTATCCAAGACTCCACCCTTTTCTCTGACTCTCACAATCTATCCCCTGGCCTCTTCCACAAAAATCCCTGAGCCTTAGAGGGGGTGAGAGATGCAGGATGATCCTTCTTCTATTGTGGCAAGATATTGAACTCTTGGGCCTTCTCATCATTTGTTCCCAATATGTGGCTGTTGATCCATCTCAGTGGTGTCTCTCCTACTATAAAGACAAATGAACAGACATCTAAACAAACATTGCTGGTCATAATAATCTAACATATGGATATAACTACAAATGCTTAGAAAATACCTTAACAGGTGTATCATATTCATCTAACAAAACACTTGCAGCAGTTTCCCTACTGGGGTCTATAACCTCCCCTGCTACAGGTGGTTGGCCTGGTCTACAGCACCAGATGTGTTCCATCCCTAGGAGTGAGCCTTATCCACTTAGAAATTTGTTGGCTGTACGTATTTTATGTTAGAACTAGAGCCATTATCGCACCAGCAGGCATATTTTGCTTGGCATGTCAATAGTGTGCAGCATTCAGGGTCCATTATTAAGCAGAATTATAGGGGACAATTCTCCCCTAGTCATCTTCATAGCACCCTCTGGCACTATGAAAGCCATCCATCCAGTGACAGGGAGTTTCCAGCTTAGTCTTGGCTTTGTCTTTCCCTCTCTCGTGCTCACATCATGTAGTGTCTTCAGCAACATGGCCTTACTGACTTTTCCTGGTATACAACTGACATTAGTGGCAATAGCCTTTGCTATTTTGAGGACCTCCAGGATCTCTCTGGCCAACAACTCACAGGGTGGAGGGCAGCCCACCTCTGGTACTGGAATTGTGACTTAACAATTGCACATGTTTTGGGAGCCTTTATTTTTATTTTCATAGTGGATTAGGCTATTGTAGATTTTTCCCAACCATTCTGAAGGGTATCACTTGTGTCTTACCCAACCACAAAGCTCCCAAGAATTTTACAGCTATATCTGGCCTTTGTTTCTTCAGGTGTACTTTATATTTTCATGTCTGTAAAACACTCAGAGGTTATCATTATATACTAAATTGAACATAGACAAGGTCTAACACAACATGGATTAATTGCTTTCTCAACAGATCTCTGTTGGTTACTAGGTTGCCAAATTCTCCCCTGGGAGACCCATGCATATGCTTTCTCGGCTCCCAGGCCAACAAGGTCCTAATGTCAACTGACCAAACCAAGACAATGTCCCTCTAAGTTATAGTTTGAGTAATAAGAACATTTATTTGGGCTTGCCAACAAACCTTATGCTATTCGGGAGGGGTCACTTACGAAGGCATGAATGCCCATGGCCACTTTCCCCACTACATCTCAGCTGAGCTTTTAAGATTCACAGCTTCCAGCTCCACACTGCTGCCTCACCAAGATGGTGACTTTTATGCTGCTTCTTGGCTTCCTCAGTGTCTGTCCTTAGACCCTCCCACTCTGCCTACAGAGTCTCTTGGGGTTCAGTGCTTTTTCTCTCAGTGGTCAAACCTACCAAACAGGTACCAGAGCACAGATAAAAGGCATTAACTTGGTTAGTTCTTTACTATCTTTAGTTATCTCTTTGGAGTCATTCCACATTCTGGGGATTTTACACAGAGCCTCCCTGTATTTTCTTAGCCTTGATAAACTCATGGGTGATGGCTCAAGTGGCCTGACCCCACACTGGGCTAAGGTGGAAGAGGCCCCCTCTTGTCCTTGTTGCACCAGTTGGTTCCCTGAGTCAGGCAGAGCCTGGGTCTGCCTCCTGGTTGTAGCCATATCTACTGTCTCTTCGTTAACCATACCTGGCTGCTGGGGGAGGTGCTGTTGGGGAAACCTGCCTCTACCCCAAGAATAACCTTTCTTAGGAGAGAAATGTACCCTGTTAAATCTTTGGGGATCCTTAACCACTCCTGGAACAGTTTTAATCCTTTGTATGCTTTTTGTGAACTATGCCTTTTGTGAACTATTCCTCTGGTTTTAAATCCTTCCACAAACCCCCTTAGTACAGAATTTATGGGGGGGTGACAATTTTTTTCTTCAGTAACTTGGGCTAGACATAAATCTTTCCACATTTGCCTTTGAGTAACCCAAATGGGCCTCTTTTTCTGTTTTGTCTTTTTTGTATCTCTTATAGGTTGCTTGTTCAAGTCACTTAGATCTGCCAAAACCTCCCTTACTTTACAAAGTAAATAGTCCCATTAAGGGACTTAGCAAAATCATTACAGTTCCATACGATTCTCCAGGTTCCTGTTGAATCAAATTTTTCTTTAAATCACTGGTGAACACAGTCCTATCTTACCCAGTGAACTGGGCATCATATATTGCTTTCCTTATACCTAGTTCTCTCATAATGCCTGTCCTTTGTCTATGGTCCTCCAGCCCCAGCTAAACATGGGAGCCTCCATTGGTGATGACCAAGGATCTTTAATGCCTCTCACAAGCCATTCCATCAGGGAGTGCTTCCCCCTGTACTGCCTCAGGTTATACAGTATATGTCCTAAAGAAGGATGGGTGGTTATGTAGCTCAGCTTTAAGTTTTCTAAAACACTTAAACCAGTATCATTTGCTCTCATGTCCCATATCCTCACAAGCCACGTGGTTAGGGCCTCCTTCATTGCTTGTTCGAAAGTCTTCCCTAGTTCCAACAGCTCCAATGTGAGTATTTTATGCTGGCTGTAGTTCCTTGCATCGGATCATTGTTAAGGCCTCCATTGGCATGTTGAAAAATTACTTTTTCCTCTCTTTGTATTAAAGGTTGAATCTGAGGGTCATCTTTAGGTATTTCTAAGTTGTTTTCTTCCTCATTAGTATCTGCCTTCTCCCATGGGTCACATGTCTTGGGAGTTCCAGGACGAGCCTTGTATTGTAGATCTAATCTGGGCTCTCTTATGCAGTTTGTTTGCAAGTTTTGAGGCCAGTACTGAATACCCAGTAATTCCTACAGTTTAGGGAATAAAGACATTTATTCCCTAAACTGTAGTTTGGAGGAATATTGGTTGGTGGATTGTGAAGGAGCCATGTGTGAGCCTCCCAGCAGTAAATTCAACTTATAGGACCCTACACATTGGGTCCCTCCTTCATACAGTCATAGATCAGCTAAATCTGAAGCCTGATGTATCTTAGAAACTACTATGGTTGTAGTCATCAAGTCTCCCCACATTTGGAAAGGTTTAAAGAAAGTGTTCAGCTGTTAGTCTTAACAGTTTTCTATAATCCTGATATGGAATTTCTTAATTATTTAGTATTTAGAGTTCTTCAAAAATTTGAAGTGGCAAAGGCCCATCTCAGGCTGTCCCAGAGATAGAAATTGTTGGCTTGGTTCCCAGTGCCATCTGAGTCCTACCACCTGTTACAGGCTGCTCAATCCAGCTTTCCTGTGGCCTCAGAGACCTGAACTCCCAAGAGTTCTCAGATCTCAAAGTGCTTAAATGGGCTAGATGTTTGTCATATGGAGACTCTACACTCTGATCTCTACTTTATATTCTTAATTTGATAAAAACAAAAACAAACAAACACAGGGCAGAACTCAGACAGTACGAACTGAATAATAGGTGGTCAAAGTGTAAAAATATACTGGGTAAAAACAGATTGTGTATTTAATCCCTTCTAAGAAGTTTATTCTAAGTCCAGGTTAATTTTCAGCCAGTGGCTATCATTGGAGGTTCATTTTTGCCCTCTAGGAGTCATTTTGACAGCAACTAGACAGAACCAACTTTGGTTGTCACAATTCGGAGTTAAGTAAGATGTTATTGGTAGAAGCCAGTGATGTCATTCAATATCCCACAGTGTACAAGACATCCACCCTGCTCCACCCCCAACAAAGAATGATCTAGCTCTGGATTTTCAATACACCAGGTTGAAAATGCTCTTCTATCATGGATGGTAGCAAATAAATGGATGGTATAGCTGCTGCCTTTTCTAACCCTTTGGGGTCAGTATTTTCTCTTTCAGTATTTTCTGTCTCTTATGTGTGAAAGGGGAAATGTGTGCTTTGTGGTTTTTTTTTTTAATCTTTTTTTTCCTGAGATGCTTCATTAAAGTTTTGATTTCTCTTTGTTATTGGAAAAGTTAATAATTTTGAAAATTGGCATAATATTTTAAAACTACAGTGCAATTAGATGTTCCCTATGCAACGAGGACTGTGTTTTCCATAGCTCCTTGCCCCCTCTCATTTTTAAGTGATTAAATATATATAAGACACTCCAGTGTTTGTTTTTCTGAATGATTCAGTGTGTGAGATCATTTCTGCTTTTCAGAAGCTCACCATCTAATAGAGTAGAAATGGAAAAAGAATTCATATGACTCTTGTCATTTGTGGTACTGTCACCTGGATATTATAAATGGTCACATAAAAGAGTATAAGCTCAGCTCATGATGGAAGCATAGTTTACAGTTTACCTACTCCTGGGTACACACCATTGACAGGTATGGTCACTCTGAAGGTTGCTCTCAGCTTAGCACATTCCTCTGGTGGCATCTTGAGGATAACAGGCTTCTGGAGTGACTTTAGGTGCTTACAGGGGTGAGTTTGCCAGCTTTGGTTGGTCACCATCCCCTGTGTAAAGACAGCAAAGAAGTGGCTCAGCAAGGCTGAGGGGCATGAAATTGTATTAAGCAACATTCAAGACAATGACTGGATTTGCTATTTTAAAGTAAGTGACTAAATGTCATCTTCTTTTTTTTCCCTTGAAATTGTAATTTTCCTGTGCTGTTGAGTGTAAAGGTGACCGCTCTGTGGTAGAATCTCAGTGGTTTGTTCTCGACAGCTAATCAGCTTGATTCATTTGGTGAGGTGGGCAGTAAACTCAGTTATAAAGCAGAATTGAGCTCTTCCTTCACTGAGACATAACACTGCACATTTTTTTCCTCCTGGTTTCTGAAGGAATGAAATAGGCAAACTTTTCAGGAGAGCATTGTAAAGATATAAGAAAGTGTGATATGTGTAGCAGAACAAAAGCCAGTTTCCTTCCTGAGTTTGCTAGCAGTCTTTCAGAAACACATGCAGGCTTTTATCACTAATGGGAGTAGGTTTTGGTAGGCCCATCCTGGATTTATCCTAGCTCCATCCTACAGCTAGTGGACTGTAAAATGCACACTTACCTACTATTAATTACATCAGAGTGGATCAGAAAGTCAGCAATGGCTCAGTATTACCACATTTCTCCACAGGATGGCATCCATCAGTTAAAAACAAAATTTATGGTCTTAGCACAAAAATAGAGATGGATTAAATTTTCTATTAGGCTTTACAATGTTTAGGGTTTATTTTGATACACACTTTAACTTGATCATAGTCGGGGAGGGCAGTGGGGGGTCTTTGCCAGTAGCTGGCACTGATGGGGATATGAAATCTATGGTTTGTGCAAAGGGGAAAATGGGCTTAGACTGAGGGCGGAGCTGGTAACCAATGAAGCTTAGATTCTAAAAGCCCCGATCACCAGATAGCCATTGACTGAATTAATTTACAAGATTAGCAGCTATCAGGAGATCAAATCAGGAGAGGAGCCTCATGCTAAATTAAAGAGGGAAGCACAAGATGATTTGGGAACCGGATAAGGTGAAAACAGAGGACTCTAATATTTTTAGTCTTTTATAGCTTGAGAGTGATGAAAGCATAGTATAGTGTTTTAGCTGCATGACCATAGACATTAAAGGGCCAACCCCAAATGTCTTTGATGGGGGGTGGTTCTCTCAAAATGAAGGAGCAGTGTTTGTAAGTCAGAACTAGAACAAAGGCAATGGCCAGTATGGATATTGGAGAAAAGTCAACAAGTTTGGTTTGATACTGAATGCCCTAGCTTCAAAATTTATGTTGCAGGCTAATAAAAAGAATAAAATAAAAATAAAGTCTCTCTCAGTCTCTCTCTGCAAGTATGATGTATGTACCTGCCAGCCTCCCCTTGGCCTGAACTCTGCTGCCACGGAGACCTTTGCGCACCGGTCCGCTATGCTGAAGGTCGGGGTGAGGAGACAGAGCCGTGGGGGGAGGGAGGCCTCCAGCAGCGAGTACCATGGGAGAAAACACCCCAGGAGACTGTGTCAGTGGACAGCTCATTTATTAAGGCGGAAGCAGAGGTTTATATAAGAAAGTTTCGCAGGCAAAGGAGGCAGGGTTAGGTTTCTGGCGGGCAGGCAGGTGGGGGGAGGGAGGGAGCTTCTAAGGCTATGTGGCCTTTGTCCTGTCCTCCAGGCACATGATCTACAAGGGACCCAGTTAGGATTAAAGGATTAGAGGCCAAATGGTTTTGCTTGGGGGTTGTTGGGTAAAAGACAGTATAGAATGGAGCAGGCCAGTTTCCTGCCGTCCTTGCTAGGAGGTGTCTGGCCTGGCAGCCATGCTCTACATTCCAGGCACTCCTGATTTTCCCAACATGTAAGTGTGTGTGAGTGCACATATGTATGGGTATACTTGTGTCTGAATGCACATGCACATGTGCATGCATCTGGAGGCCAGAGGTCAACCTGGAATGCTATTCTTCAGGTGCTCTACACAGTGTTGTGTGTGACAGGGTCTCTCATTGGTCTGGTTGGCCAAGTGGGCTAGGCTGGCTGGTTAGAAAGCCCAGGGCTCACTGCTTGTCTTCCCCAGCACTAAGGTTATAAACATATGCCACAATGCCTGGCTTTTTTATATGGGTTCTGGGGATCAAACTCAGGCCCCCATGCTTGCATAGCAAACAATTTACAGCCTTCTCTATCTACCCAGCCTCCAAATAGCAAAGTTTAAAGATGATTTATTCACTTACAAAGAAATAGAAGTGTTTACTGTCCAATAAACATACTTGGAACAGACTGGAAGGTTGGGAGAAGGGAAGAGACTGTGAAATCCTTTGGGCCACTCTTGACACACCATAAAATCTGAATTTCTCACACTTCCTCAACTTCCTTCCACTGCAAGGTGTCCTTGTACCTCTCAAAGCCCTGCATAGTGAATAACCACTATGTTCTCTGGAGACCTTATTGCTCCTTTGTCCATCACATCCTGAAGGCCTTTTATGGTTCAACCTGTCAAGCACAGCTTCCCATCACCTTTAAAAGACACTGAAGTACTTCTGGATGAATTATCTGCTTATGAGGGACAGTTAAATAACAGATCATTTTCCCCACTACCAACTGCCAGTTCATTTCAGCTGCTAAGCATCTGGGAGTTCCATTATCGTGGGAGGGAGGAAATAAGCTTTCCTACATATTTGTGTGTATGTGAGGTTTCTTAAACACACCTCTTAGAAAACAAGGATGTTGTCTTTTCTAGCTTCATGTGACACCCACAAATACAGGGGTTTTAGTTTTTTAAAATGCTAAATAAATAGAAACTATTCACTATAACATCTTGATGTCTGAAGAATCTTTATGCAATAGTTCCAGTTGTGGACTCAGTGGACTATATCTGTTTTATGAAGGAAGACTTTTTGGGAGGCTTTGTGTAAAGTACAGATAACTGCAAACTAGACATGGAAGTGCTATTTGCTCAGGGTCTGGGATTGTGTATTTGATCTTCTCTCTCTCCCAAACTCAGTGATTTTGAATGTGAAGGTCAGTTAAATCCTAAACCGATGCAAAAGACCTGTCTGTACCTTCAAGCACAGCGTCCTCAGGCCCTGATGCCATGTCTGTGACAACATTTAAATTCAGCTATCCTATGACTTGCTTCCTGGTTGAGTACTGTAATAAGCTTTGTCTACATATGGGAATGTTTGAATGCAGTATGTTTAAATCACTTTGGAGCCCATGTTGAAGGATGTTAAGAGACAAAATTATTATGTATTGCAAAAGCAGAGAAATCTGAAATCCTTTCTGCTGCCAACTTTTTTGTTTGTATTAAAAAATATTGCTACCAATGTTTTAAAACTAGTCACCTGTGACAGCTAGGCATACCAGGATATCTCTTAGGTGTGATGATTTGAAATGGGTAAAATTTCCTCAGTCCATGGTGACTGTGCCTTCATCTTCCTGAGTCTGGAGGGTTTTTTTTTTTTTTATGACATTCTATTAGGCAAAGAAATGGAAAAAAATCCCAGTATTTTCTCTTTGGTATTATCAGCATGCAAAGCCATATGCATGAAAGGACCTTGACATCTCTGTTAGTAAACAGAGTAGTTACATTTCTTCCGACAAGAGGGTATGGAGGATTGCACTCTGGCAGGCTCTTTCTCTTCCCCTCCCTCACATTCTCTCCAACTTGACAGGCTGATTGCAGAGGCCAATGAAAACATCCATGTCTCTTTCAGGCTGACAGCATTTGTTTGGCATTTATGAAGGTGGCTTTCTTACTGGTGGATGTCAAGTCACACAACGTGAAAAGAGGCAGCAGTCCTGGACTGACTGCTCAGCCATCACTTTCCTGTGAGAGCAGTTTGATCTAGCAAGTGGCCAATTAGAAGCTGAACATATTTCACCATCACTGTGGGGAACACCAGCTTCTGTTCCTGACTGTGGTATTACTCATTAGACTAACAAGGGCAGTACAGAGAGGTTTCTGTGGCTGAGAGGAAATGGACACTGACTTCACATGTTCTCAGGTGACAAGAAATTGCTCCTTCTCACCCTGGCCACCAAACTGTCGACCTTGAAAATCAGAAACCTTGTCATATTCCCTTTCTAGTTTTTGTTAATACTTGAAATAATTTTGAAAGGTATTATATTAGTCAAGATCCAACCCAAGAGAACAACTTAAGGGAGGAAATAGCATCTGATTTCGTGATACTTTTGGGAAGAAACTATGGCATCAAAGACACACTTCCTCGGCTCACGAGGTTCAGATTTATTGAGAATTTCATGCATACATATAAGGTGTTTTGATCAAATCCACACCCACTCCCTCCCCTCCAAGACCAGTGAGAATGAAAAAGTAGGTCCTCCAAGAGATAGACTAGACATTTTATCGTCTGGACCAGTTAAATTTATTGGACTTTTTGCTACTCTAATATGCCCCCTCTGAATGGGGAACCCTAAAATCTTTTAAGGATTAGATAAGAACTGCCACATACTTTTGTAATTTTCGGACTTTGAAACAGAGTATGTTGCTAAAAGGCCCAAGGACATGGTGAGTTTTAGCCAAGAAATTGGCTACTTTCCTTTGGGGTCTTTTTTACCCTAACTGCCTAGTGAGTTCCTACCTCCTATTCTTATCACACCATCCTCTGAAGAGGTTACCCAAATTGCTAATAGGGAATCCAGATGCAGAGTGCTCTGGCTTCTTCCATGTTGAACAGGGATGCAGAGTGAGGCAATTGGAATGCCCCTTCAGTGGGTCTATCTAAAAGACTCCCAAATTGTATAACTCTTATCTCTAGAGGGAAAAGAAAGTCCATGAATCCTGAGTAGAAGATGTGAAGGAGAAGTAAAGACAAGAGTAATTAGCATTACAAGTTCTAGACAGAGAACTAGAAAAAAGTCAGAACAAGGCAATTTTCAAATGTTCATATGAGAGTTCTTTGGGATTTCTTGACAAGGGCTTCCAAAAGCATTTCTCTGTTGGGCTCCTCCTCATTTTTCTTTGGTCTTCCAGCACTTTAGAGTGATGGATTCAGGATTTGCTTTCAGGCATTTTGATAGCTGTTGGAGTGGTTAGAATCAGTGTCAGTTCCCTCTCAAAGACTTCTAGATAGGGGGAGAAAACAAATTTATCCATCATTTTAGAATAACAGCTCGTTGTCTCCCTAGCTACAGGTGGGCTTTACAGTACTGGATACCAAGATTTGAAGTCTTACATCTGAGTAACACTCTCTGGTGAGGAACAAAATCACCAATGAGAAATAATTGTCTAAATAACTTTTTTTTGGGGGGGGGGGTCTTTTTGAGATAGTGTCTCCCTGTAGCCCCAGCTGTCCTGGAACTATTTATGTGGACCAGGCTGGCCTCGAACTCACAGATATCTGCCTGCCTCTGCCTCCTGAGTGCTGAGATTAAAGGCATGAGCCACACGCCTGGCATGTCTAAATAACTTTTAAAGTGCATCTGTGTCGTGCAATGCCTGTGAAGGGCAGAAAAGGCTGTTGGATCCCCTGGAACTGGAGTTTCAGACAGTAAGCCTATTGTCTGGGAAGTGTAATCCCTTGAACTCTTAAAGAATTATACTGATGATTTTACTCTTTGGTTATACTTTCCTTTTGGGTGTTTAAGACCATACAGTTGGCCCAAATAAATCAATTTATTTTTACACTAAAAGTAATTTGAGGATCCATTCCTCAGGGGTCACATGAGCTCCTGGTTCTTTTCTTGTACCAGTTCCATCTATGTGAAGATAAGTCAAAGGTCCTGCTCAACCATGTCTGGCTTCACTTGGATGCATGAATGAGATGTTTCCTCTGAGTTGACCCTCCTCTTTGTAGAATGGACACTGGTTCAAGTCCATCTTGTGGGGTCTCCATGTCTTCCCTGAACAAGAGGACAGGTGACTCACCACAGTTACAGGACATTTTGAGAGATGTTCCATAGTCCCCTGGAACTTAGTCGACCCTGGAGGGCAAGGGGCATGGTCAGAGGGTCCCTCTGACCATGTTAGTATAGGCCTCAAACTATGGCTGTTGAACATCCAATAAGGTTAGTTCCACCAGTCTGGTACTTTGAATTATCATGTGCTATGTAGATAAGTCTTGGGTAAAAAGCAAATATTCTCAAATAAACATTGACTATATGTATTTTTTTTCTTAAACTAGTTGAGTAAACTATGACCATCAAAAATTTATGATTAGGTGTATTTTATTTTTGTCTCATCCTTTACATATCATAACAAACCTACATATACCTTCATTACTTGCTTAGGCTTTCTCATTTTTTTTCTATTTTGGAAAATATTTCCATTCACATATCCTTTTAACATCTTTTACATTCTCATTTTCTTTTTTTTAAAAAAAATAATTATGAGACATAATAGCATTGACAAATAAAATTTCCATCTGTTGTGAGAGTTCTTTCCCTGGACATGCTAAGCAATGCTTATTCCCTTTTAAGGTTTTAGCATCGAGCCAATGTTTGATTAAACTTTTACTGGGGAACCAATGAATTTATTGAACTTCCTTACAGAGGTACTTGAAGGGTTGTTGAGGTATATGTATGACCTGAGTATATGCACACTGGAAAGCCTTTACCCAGCATGGGTTATGCCTTCTCTTCCTAACCTTCCCCAGATTGTATACTTTAGCTCTCCCCAAATCCAGGAGGCCATGTGTGATTAGGGCCAAATTACATACAGTTGGCTGGGAAGAGTGGCTGAATACTCTAGTGAGGCTCCGATAACCCTGCTTTCAGGCCACCTTTTAAGAAGAGACAGTCCATCCATCCATTAGCCCTTGCTGGATAATAAGCTACCCAGAGGTTGGTGCCTTCAACAACTGCAAGATTATTTCATGATCTTGCAGGTCAAGAACTTAGCTCTTCTAAACCTTCTGGTGAGAGGCCTTCTGGTCTTAGCTGGGCTCATTCATGTGTGTGTGGTCACCTGTTGGTTGGCTTGGGGCTCACTCTTCCAGGATGATTTCAGTTGATACAGTCCATTTCTGTTCTATGCTATATCTCATTCTCCAATAAATTAACCAAGACTGTTCTATTGTGTCTGGGTAGGATTCCAAGCAAAACCGAGAAAAGATGAGAGATTTCTTGAGGCCTGGGTTTAAAATTGCCTCACTGTAATTCTGTTCCATTCTGTAGACCAAAGCAGATCAAAGGTAGGTATACATTCAAGAGATTAAAGTAAGTCTCCTTGAGGGGAGGAGGTGATAGTTCAGTCTCAAAGGAAACAGATTTAGAATGAAGGATTATATCATGTTGTAACTTTTCATAACACATATTCTAAAACTAGCTTCTGGTAATATTTCTGTGGATTGTTTTAAAATATTTGTGTGATTCTTTTAAAATATCTTTAATTATTTGAGAATTTCACACAATGTATTTTGATCATATTCCCCTTGTCTCCACCTCCCTTATTACCCTCGTACTTGACTTCATGTCATCTCATCAGTTTTCCAAGTGCTTTTGGGTATGAGTCTATCCCTTGGAATCTGGTCAACCTATCAGGTGTGTCATACCAGTAAGAAAAACTCTCTCTCTCCTCTCTCTCTCTCTCTCTCTCTCTCTCTCTCTCTCTTTCTGTCTCTCCAGCCATCAAATGCCAATAGATCTTCAGCTAGGTCTAGGGCTTCCTGCCTACCTCCCACATCCATGCTGGACCCATGTCTGGTTTGGGTTTGCATAAATTTTGTGCATATTGTCATAAGTGCTGTGGGTTCATGTATGCAAACTACCCCATGGTGTCCAGACAGCACAGTTTGTACTGTATTCATATATCACTTCTGACTTTTACAATGTTTCTATCCTTTCTTCCACAAACCTTGGGAGGAGAGGGTGCAACATCGGTGTTGCATTTAGGGATGTGCACCCTGTAGTCTCTTATTCTCTGTATGTTGATCCTTTGTGGGTCTCTGTGATAATTGCCATCTGGTGTCAGAACAAACTTCTCTGGCAAGAGGTAAGAGGTACATTGATCTATGGGTATAACAATAAGTCACTATCAATCAGTTTAATATTATCAATCAGTTAATATTATATCAATCAGTTTAATATTATGTCTATTTAGCAGAGTGATAGTAATGGGTTCTCCATGACTCCTTGTTTTAATTGACTTTTATGAGGGTGTATCTGTTGTCCTTCTCATATCTAAGAACTAAGCGAAATTTTACATACATCTCATTTGAAATTTGTGGTATAATGTCACATAATTATAAAGTTTTAAAAATTAAAAAAAGAAAACCAAATTCTACACACATCCTCTTTTTTTGTGTTTATGTGTGTTATGTGTGTACATATGTTCACATGTACCTATGTTCACAGTGCATATGTGACTCTGTGTGTGGTGCATACATGTATGTGGGCGCAGTTGCTCATGGAGGCCAGAGACATGGGGCACTTTTCTTTGCTTGCTACCTTATGTTTTAACACGGGGTCTATAGCTGAACCTGGAGCTCACCATTTCAGACAGACTAACTGGCCAATGATCCCCAGATGGTTCTGTTATCTGTCTCTCACAAATTTGGGGTAACAGGCATGTATCATTGTGCCTGGATTTTTTATGGGCGCTGGAGGTCTTTATGCTTGTTCAGTAAGCACTTTACCCACTGAGCCAACTCCCTCGCCCCTCATTTATATGTGGTAAAAGAAAAATAAAGGAGTAATAGGAAACATATTACATAATGGGAGAAACTATAAAAGTGAAAGTTATGGCATTTTCATGCCTTCCTGAGTACAAGAGGAAATAGCCATCTACAGCCATTTATGGGAGTAATGTTGGTCACTCCTGGCTTTGTTTCCCTTTTATTTTATGTTCAATATGTTCAATATACCTTGGAGCCCTTCAACCACAGACCAGGACTGTGTCTGTGTTACTTGGTGTCTGCCTCTTATATCTGTGTTCTAAGACATTCTTGGAGGACTGGCAACATTGGCTGAATGTCACAATAGGAGAGGAACAACAGCCCTGGGAACAGCAGAGTCCCCACTTCTGGGTTGGAGTTCTTTAATATGCTTGCCCTTCTCCTTTATCTTTCATCAACAATTCCACATTTCTTCCAGGAATCTTGCTTTCTCTCACAGCAAACCAATAACATCAAATATTCTGAAATAAACTGCCTAAGACACATGAACTGATGAACAGAGGCAGACAGATCCAGCACTGCAAAGAGTCCAAGTCACTAGGGAACTTGTGACAGAGCATGGTCCTTGGCAGCAGGAAGAACAAGTGAATCCCCAGAATCTACCATGAAAGGAGAGTGGTCAGGACAAAAGTAGCTTAATCTATGCTCAAAGAGTCAGATACATTCCTGATGCTGGGACCTGGTTTATCTATCTATAGTATGTTTGTATAGTAGAAGGACCATGGACTATGGTTACTCTAGGTCAGTCATCATGCTTGTGACTCAAGATGGCTGCAGACAAGCTTAAGGAAAACATTCCTAGCTTTTGTCTCTTCTCTTGTGAACTCATACGCTCCTGCAATCTTTCTTCTTCAGTAGAACAAAAATCTCCTCCTCAGAATAAGCAAATACTATTGCTGGGTGCTTAGAAGCTCACATTATGGAGCCAAACTGCCTTTTTCAAATCTTATCTTCCTTTTACAAGCTACAGCCTTCCTCTAATTCTCACCTTTCTCATCTATAATAGAAGCATTATTAGGTAGAGCGGTTGTGAGAATTTAATGAGACTTTGCCCTTTAACGCAATGTGCACAGCATGACGCCTGGCACTGGTTCTCATGGACCGTGTCTGTTCATAGGACTTAGGCTCTGAATTCCATTGCTCATATTTTCAGGAAGTGTGATCATTCATTTGTAGCAACATTTTTTTCCAAATAGTAAATCTTTATCTCCCTATTGGCTCCTGTGCTCTAAATTTCTAGTCCTTTGTTTCAGCATTTTTTTGAAACTTCAAATAACAAATCATCACTTAGGGTGAGACAAGGTCATCCCTTTCTAATTAAAAAATTACTTTCTTTGAACATTTAGTATTTCTTTTTCCTTTGATAGCCAGATGCTTTGGACAGACTATTGTTTTATTTATTCAGACTTCTTTGGGATTTTTTATTTAACTAGGTATGAACTAAGCTTGCACCGTTCAGTCACCTTAATTCCAAATGGGCAAGAAAGAGCCTGAAAGGCTTACAACTGTGTGACTATGTTCCATAAAGGGGAAGAATAAATGTGATTCCCACACAATCGGTTTAAACCTTTTGTTAGAATTTGACAAACCTGTTTATATATGTATTTTTTTTTAGCTCACATTTCATTGGTCAAGCCAAGTCATGAAACCAGATCTAAGGGACTGAAATGGAAACTATAATTGTACTCCTAGAAAAAAAAGACAAGACACAGTATGATGGTCAGTGTAAACTGCCAACTTGACAGGATCTAGAATCACCTAGGTGATACACCTCTGGGCACAACTGTGAAATATTATCCACAGTAAGGTTAACCTCTGAGAATGTCTGAGATATTATCTTGATTAGGTTAATTGATGTGGGAAGACCGTTTAGCTGTGATCAGGAATGTTCTGTGGGCAGGGATTCTGGACTGGATAAGCAGGAAGCAAGCTGAGCATTAGCATCCATCACTCTCTGCTTCCCAATTGTGAGTGTGATGTGACCAGTTGCTTCAGACTCTTGCTACAGTGTCTTCCCTGCATGATGGACTGTACCTTTGAAATGTGAGCTGAAATAAACTATTTCTTCCTTAAGTTACTTCTGTCACAGAAACCGGAAAAAATAACTAAGACCCAGAGCAATGGGGTAGAGTGTGATGTACAATGTCTAATAGTAAAATCTACCATTTCAGCAGTCTACTAAAATGCCTTTTCTCATTTTTTTTTTCAGGCTTCATTTCTGTTTTCTTTTCAAAGCCTAATGCTATTTAAAGCTGTCTTATTCTTTTGGGAAGAAGAATGTAACTGGTAGAATTGGGCAGTCAGAAGCACATGTTTGGAGGAATGGCTGAAGTAACCACGGTTGCTAAGGTTAGAGAAAAGTCTGGCAGGTTAGAGCTGCTTCACGATTTTCAGGACCCATCCTACCTTTCTCAGGGATCGTTCCATTGCCTGGTTGTGGGGCTGCCTCATTAGTCCTTGGATTTGAGCCAGGGCACCATCATTTACAGACTACAAAGGTTTCCTCAGTAAGCCACTGTTTTCCTATCTTCCTTTCTGATAATAGGGGTTATAGTTCTTACAGTATGTAAAAATACTATGTCTAAAACACCTAAGTATTAACTCGTCCACATTAACACTATCACTATCCTGTAGAGGGAACAAGATGTGCTTCCTTGAAAGCTTCAATTATTTGTACTTGTGGGGTGTGGAAGAAACAGAAGTTAAAATTTGTAAGGAAGGGAGGAAGGGTGGGTACTCATGTTTTGAGGATCATATTGGAGAGACTTTTGAAGAATGCAGCTGTGAGGTTGCTGAGACGTTAGAGATCTAAACCATATAGGAAAATATACAATACACTCTTTTTTTCCTTACAGGTAGAAAGCAGCAGATATCATTGTAAAAATGTACTGTTCTAAACAAATACTTCATATCTAGAACAAGGGTCCAAGACAGGAGAGAAGTAAAATCCTGTTTATGATATTTTATGTTAATGAATTCTTTCATATTGATTCTTAACATCTATCAGGTAATTGGAGCTTTTATGGTGTTTCTTCTGAATGGCAGTCAAAATAATGCAGCTCTCCTGACCCTGACCCACTGAAAGGGGGTGCTTATTAGACTCTTTGGTTTTCCTTCGCCCATGCCTGGAAGGGAAGCAGATCCCAGAGCTGACAACTCTGGGTGAAGTGGTTTGAGGAGAAATTCATGCCAGAAGCCTAGACTGCAATGAGTGTGTGGAAGGAGAGAAACTAGGAGGCAGTAAGAACTGCATGCCAGAAAGTGCCAGAAATTACTGGAGATTCCCAAAATAACAAGAACAAATGAAATAAATTAGAATGGAGGCAGTCCATTGATATGCATACACTGATAGGGAATATTTTCATTTATGCATGAAAAAGTACTTCAGAAAATGGGAGGCTGTTTTCTTATTTACCTATTCCTTTAATCTTTCTTATCCTCCTAATTAGGAGGCTGGAATCAATATCTTCCATCTCCTTTGTTATAATATCTTAATGGTTAGCATGTAAGTGTGAAAAGTCTTTGAAAATTGTTTTCTGCAGGAAAAACAATGAATAAAAGAATTTAATATCACCTGGAACAAAGCTTGAGTCTCATTGTTGTTTGTCTTTAGATAAAAGGGCTTTGAGAACGTATAGAAGGACATCAGTGAATCTGAGAGTTTGAAAAATGTGGCAAGAACTGGCAAGGAGATGAGATGTGGTAGGTCTTCAGTTTTCAGGAGCACTTTAGGTCACATGTGTTTCTTGTAGTGATTGTGGTTTCACAATACAGTGAGATTAGTAGGGCATTTAGCCTATGGAAGTCACTGTCCTAAGTATTTTAACTAAATCAACTCATTTAATCCTCCATTTTCTTGGTCTAGGTTCCTGTGGTGGTTTGAATGAAAATGTCCCCCATAGGCTCTCAAGTACCTGAACATTGGTATATGGTTCCCCAGTTGGTGGCACTGTTTGCAATGGTTTAGGACATTTGGCCTTGTTGGAGGAAGCGTGTCACTGGAAACTACCTTCCAGAGTTCATAGGCTTGCCCCATTTCCAGTTTTGCTCCCTCTGCTTCCTGAGCCTGCTTGAAGATCTGAGTGTGCTTGCTCCAGCTGCCCCCCACCATGCCTCCCCTGCCACAATGGGCTTTTATCCCTCTGTAAGTCTAAGCCAAATAAATTCTTCCTTGCACAGGTTGTCTTGGTCATGGTGTTTTATCACAGCAACAGAAAAGTAACTAATAGAGTTTTCATTACATTTTTCATTCTGTTTTACTGCCGAGAAGACAAAAGCCTGGAGGAAGCTCTGCATCTTGCTAGATATGACACTATGCACTAAAGCCACACTCAGGCTGGACAGGCCCAACCCAAGCATCACACCAAGTCACTGTGATGCCTCTTTACACCAACAGGCATCAACCAAACTGGACACTGGCTGGTATTATGCTATAGAACACAGAAAGCTAGAAATACTGGAGAAAGAGTCCAAAAAGGTAGATCTCTTTACCCTTTTCCTGGAAATCAGTTTTGTAATTGTTATAGTTCAGTGGCATAATGTTTGTGTGTTTAAATACATATATTGAGATCCTATTCCTCAAAGTGTTGAATGTGGCTCAAAGAGACTTGGACATGGTTAGATCACAAGGGCAGAGCTCTCATGAATGAGACTAAATCTCTTTAAGTAGATGGTCCTGGAAAGGGCTGAGGCCTTCTTACCATGTGAGAATACTATGAGAAGATATTGTCTGTGAGGAACTGAATACTCACCAGGCATTGAGGTACTGACACTTTTACTTTGGACTTCTGAGCTCCCAGAACTGTGAGAAATAAATTTATGTTGTTGATAAGATCCCCAGGCTATGGTGTTGCATTTTATGTAGCAGCCGAAACAGACTAAGATTATGGGTAAACCGATTCAGTTTACCTAGAAAGAAATAAGATATTAATGGACACTACATGAAATGGAATTTGTAGTACCCTTGTTGGGGTCCAGAAACTGATGAAAATAACTGTTATTGTTCTCTTTGAAGAAGTAGGAAAAAGAAGTAGTGCCTTAGACTCAGTTGTCAACTTGACACAGCCTAGAGTCCTCTTGAGAGAGTCTCAACTGAGAGATTTCCCAGTTCAGATTGGACCGTGGCCATGTCTGTGAGGGATTGTTTTGACTGATGATTGATGTAGAAGGGCCCAGGCCACTGTAGCCAGCACCATCTTTAGGCAGATGGGCCTTGGGATGTGTAAAACAGCTAACTGAGCCTGAGCCTGCGAGTAAATCAGAGAGCAAGCCCATAAACAGTATCTCTTCATGGGTTGTGCTTTGAGTTCCTGTGGGAGACAGGCTTGAACCTAGGCTAAAAGTCTTATTGACAGCCATACAGCAGGCCCAAGGCAATGGCCAGACTGCTGGAGCCAAAAGAAACACCTTGTAACATTTGCTCCTATTGGCAGATCATGAGACTGATGCCTAGAGCTCGCCACTCCCTAATCACCACCCTTGGAATCCAAAATTGCAACACTCAGATATTGTAACAGTCAGGGTCATGTGGTTTCCAGGAATCCAGGCTCTGTGATCTGAAACCCAGTATGATAATGAGTCATCCTACCCGCTATTCTGTGATAGGATATTAAGTCTGTTATGCTATTAGGATGCTGAGACTGTTATGCTAATAAGATATCCTACTTGCTGTGCTGTGATTGGACCACTACCCCTATATAAGCTTGTGCCTTCCTGCAATAAAGCAGACCTGTGTCACTGAACCTTGTCTCCTGTGTCTGAATGTGGCTCCGCTGACACAGTCTCCTCACCAGCCCTGGGGTCCGGGACCAGGTAGAAGCGGTGATGACAGGAGGCAGCACAGGGCAAGCAGAAGAGCTGCCTCAGCCCAGAGCAGGCAGAAGAGCGGCCTCAGCCCAGGGCGAGCGGAAGAGCAGCCTCGATGCCCATGAGAACGAAGGAGCAGCACCCATGAGAACAGAGGAGTGGCCGCCGCTGGTGGTGACTGCAAGTACCCACTTCAATTCCTGTCCCTCAATGATGGATTGTGACCTGGAAGTGTAAAAAACAAAAAAAAACCATTTTCTCCCCAAGTTAGTTTTGATCAGAGTGTTTTATCACAACATCATAACTGAAGGAACCTAGTATTAAACAGGAATGTACAGTGACCTGTGGTTCGAACTTGGTGAGGAATGTGTGTTTTCTGTGGGCTTGATCCAGGGAGGTATGGCCCTGTCTCTGCAAGGGGTCATCTCAGTGGCTTCAGGTGAAGATGCTGGGACTGTCACTTGGGCTGTTTTCATTTTTATTTTTGCTTCACTTATTTTTCCTGGGAAGTAGATGACACACATTACAATTCTTGCTAGCATTTACAGATCTGGGCTCATGCATCAGTTCAGATGTTATCCCCAAAGCATAAGCTCTGGGATCAGGGAGCATGATGTAGCATTATCAGGCAGCAATTATTTGCTCAACCATTTACAATTGTTTTCTCAGAAGGTGGCCTCTTTGTCTCTCAAGGAAATGACAAAATTGTTGATGAGATTTCAGTTCAGGGGCTTGGAGGTAACTTGAAGTCTAACATTCATTCACTGGCAGAGACATTTTTAAGCTGAGACTCATATCAGAGTTTCCCCCGAGGTAGATTCTGATGCTTTGTTTAACAAAGCAAACTATGAGTCCAAATTATTCATTACCATATTCATAAGTAATCTATTTAGTAAGACAGTATGGAGATAATAATAAAAACAAATATTGAATGAATCTCTTTCCATGTCAGCCTTTCCAGTACTTATAGTTTGTCAACTCATTGTTAGTCTGAAGGAAATGGTTTAAAATTAATGAGCACATACTTTTTATCACTAGGTGAGAAACTAAGTAATGGGGAATGAATGTGTTGCTAGGCTTCCTAGGAAATCTTTCCTAGGGGAAAATGCTGGATAAAGAAAAAAAGTATAAATTCATTTTAGGTGTAGTTAAATAATTTTCTTGCTTAAATACAAAAATCATTTGTATTGAAATGAAATTATCAATAATATTTGCTAGTCCTGTTTTTCTTCTCTTTTTGTTTGCATGGTTTTTGAGACAGAGTTTCAAACAGTTCGTGCTGACCTCAGGCTTACTACTTAGCTGGCCTGGAATCCCTAATGCTCCTACCTCCTTCCTGTTCTAAAGTGTTGGGATTCCAGGCATGCTCCAGTATACTTGGCTTATCTGGGCAAATGTGTCTAATCCATTCTCATTTCTTTTTGTTCTGTATTTTTGTATCTTTCTATTATTCTATGTTTTTGTACTTCTATTATTTTATGATAGTGCAGTTAGAGTAACTTGTTCAGAAGGCAAGTTGTAAGTAATCGTCTGGCTGCGCTTGTCTTTATGTTCTCACATTATCTGAGTCATGACTAATGCATATACAACTGCCACTTACAGCTGCCCAAGAAATTCAAGCCCATTCTGTCTTTGCACCCTGACCACTCACAGCATTTTAACAAGGCATAAAGTTCTGATCTTGAAAAGCTAACACAGTGACAGGCCATTTACCTATCTTGGAGTCATCTCAGAAACAGCTAAACATTTCTCCATGCTAGGGGAACGAAGAGAAACATTTGATTCACTTGTTCCTTGTGCTATTCATGTATAAAATGGGGGAGAAGAAAGGTGTGATGAGAAGGCAGTCTGTGCAGTCGGAAGAAATTGTCAATATGAGAGAAAGCAAGTAGTTCTTTCTTTCAAATATATGAAGCAGAACTGAGTTCAAAAAAGCCTTGAGGAAAGGCTGTCAGGAAACTTGGTTTGATGAAAACGAGTCTGGAAGCTGTGTTTAGATCTGTTGGAAGAAAAAAGTTTGGGAAAGATGAAGAGAGAAAGAGAGAGAGAGAATAAAATTATTCCTCTTTTATTATAAAAAGACGCAGGTTTACCATGATGTTCCTGGGAACATTGCTAGCAATGTATTTTTGTAGAAATATTCCTTTTTATTCTTTTTAAAATAATTATTTACTTTTATCTATATTAATGGTAAACTGCATGTATATTAAGTGGAGTTATGGACAGCTGTAAATCACCATGAGTATGGGTGCTGGGAACTGAACACAGGTCCTCTGCAAAAGCAGCCAGCACTCTCAAACATGGAATTATTTCTTTAGCCCCTTCTTTCCATTCTTATGAGAGACAGTTGTCTAAATTTTATAAACCACCCAAATCCAGGTTCTGCCCTTAGCAGCAGTGTTTGAACTGTTGATGCTCCTTACAAAAAGGAAAAGTTGAGTTGGTTTGGATGAGTAGGCTAGATCAACTAGTAGAACTTTCTGGGGTTCCAAGCATATACGCAGAAGATATTCACACACAGTTTTGAAGTTTCTGTTTCATTGATATTTACTGTGTATTGCTTCATTATTTAAGTATACACAGCTTTCCTGTGATAAAATTTAATTGTCCCCCCTTTTTTATTATTTCAAAGAGAGACAATTTTAACACATTTTTTTCCAGAAATAACTTGAAGCAGATTAAAAAATATATATACAATGAAGTTTAATGGGGAAAAATAGGAATAAGAAATCGAAGACCAAAGCATTTGCCAACATGGGGTCAACTTTGATGGAATAATGAAGGTTTCCATTAGCTCTGTTATTTATTTATTTATTTATTTAATTAATTAATTTATTTATTGAAAATCCTAATGGGTTTATTGGGCTTGCTAACAGAGCATATGGTGGAGGTTTATTTACAGAAGAGTGGGTGTCCCCCCACTTATGGCTGCACTGGAAAATCTACACTCAAATATAGATCCTGTGACTTCCTGACAGCCGCACAAAACAATGAGAGAGGCACCTAATGGCATTCTCAGCTTATATATCCTTAGCCTTTCCCCTACATGCAGCTAAGGTTGATTGATTGGATGGGATGGGTAACTGACTCCTCCCTCGACTTCTTGAGAGTGTGGGAAGGAGGTGTGACTATAGCTTGTAAACAGTAGTCGCAGGACACTTCCAGTTAACACTCCACCCCTTCCTCCAGCTCTTACATTCTTCCCACTAACCTCTTCCACAAAAGTCCCTTAGCCTTGGAGCGGGTGATAGATGGTCTTCTTCCCATTGTGGCAAGGCACTGAACTTTCAGGTCTCTGCATCATCTGTTTTCCATGGGCTGTTGGCCCATTTCAGTGGGATTCCATCTACTATAAAAACACAAACAGGAAGAAGCAAGACCATCTAAACAGTGGCAGCTATAATAACTTAGCCTATGGGTGTAAACACAAGTGCTTAGATGGTACTTTAGCAGGTGCATCACATGTGTCTAATAAAAGAATTGCAATGGCTTCCTTTTCAGGGCCTATATCCTCCCCTGCCACAGGGGTTTGGTCTGTTCTACAGCACCAGATGTGTGTTACACCTCTAGGAGTAGACATCATATCTATAGAAAATTTGCCTGTTGTACATACACTAAGTGTGCCACTATTGCACTAGCTGTAACATCTTGTTTGGCATGTTGATAGTGCAGCATATGGGGTTCATCATTGAGCAGAATTATAGGGGATAGTTCTCCCCCAGCCATCTTCATATCACCTTCTGGCAGCATGAAAGCCACCCATCCAGTGGCAGAGAGTTTTCAGCTTAGTCCAAACTTGATTTCTCCCTCTCCCACGTTCACATCATGAGGTGTCTTCAGCAATAAGGTTTTACCATCCACTTCCAGTGTACAACCAACATTATTGGCAATGGCCTTTATTGTTTTGGTGACTTCTAGGGCCCCTCTGGCCAATAGCTCATAGGGGCAAACCCACCTCTGGCACTGGGATTTTCTTAATAACTGTATGGCTTCGAGTAGGGCTTTCTTCCATCCCCATAGGGTTCCTTCTGTGCTTAAAGCTTCCTTTTTGTATGTATTGGGAGAATTTTTCCCCTTTGTATAGTCCTCTTTTTGATGATTGTAATTAATGAATTCTTTATTTAGATAGTTATCAAGGGAAAGTTTTGTCCTAAAAACAAAGAACCAGAAACCTGGGGAATCTGTATGAAAGAATGTCCCATCCCACACATTTCCAAAAGACACCTTTCTTAGAGCCTTCTCCTTTCATTTATTCATTGGGGATGGATGAACATATGACAGGGGTCTGCTGGAAATGGGAGGTATATGTCATGGCATATGGACTAAATCCCAATACAACAAATTCTGATCAGTGACAAGACTATTTCATGCAATTTTTCATGACAGTCATCTCTTAGGTTTTTAATGAGTTGGTTTCACAGATTTCACAAAACACATGAAACCAAGTGTCTGTTAAAATTACTTCCTACCTTTTGAAATTTGTTACATATTTTTAGTATTACAAAATAACTACTCATTATATAAATTTGATCCTTGTATAAAACATTTATTAAGAAATGAAGAGATTCTCATAATTCCATCCCATCAGACAACTGCTACCAACCACTTGGAGATAATCTTTAAGCTTTTCTACATATTTCCGTTAATATTATTTTGTAAAAACTAAATTATGCTAGAAATACTGTTTTACAACTTGTATTTTCACCTGTGTTCTCTCTGAGCTTAGGTGTTTATATTAATAACTTTTTCTTTTTTAAAAAAATTATATGTATGGGTGTTTTGCCTTCATTTATATAAGTGCAGTATGTGCATGCCTGCTAGCTGAGGAGTCCAGAAGAAGGCATTGGATCCCCTGGAGATAAGGGTGGTTGTTAGCAGCCATGTGGGTGTTGGGAACCAAACCCAGATCATCTGGAAAAGCAGTAAGTGCTCTTACCTGCTGAGAAACCCCCATCCAGTCTCATAAATAACTTTTTCTTTTAATGTTTATATATACAATATCAGTGCATATTAGAAATTATTTTCTTAATCTTTCTTCATTTTGCTTTTGTTGAATATCTTATGCAGATATCTCAGATAGCATCTGAGAATATCCTAATTTTATAAAACTTCCTAAGTGAAGCCAACAGAACATTGTACAACTTTTGGTAGATACTGCAAAATTGTCCTTCAGAGCAGTGGTATCCATCTATGCTAACAGATACAGTACATGAAATTGTGTATAAGAATTTTTCCCATTTCAATGACCTGGATAGAATCTTAAAAAACCCTCATTTTGCTTTGGTATTTGTGTGTTTTATGATGCATATGTATGAATATTATTTAATTATACTATTTTTTTATATCTCTGAGTTGCTTTTGCATCATGACACATTTCTCTTATGCCTCATCTTGCTTGTGGGAACTCCATGCCTCACTCTACATTTATATGTATATTCACATATGTGCATGTGTGTGAAATTATTTCCCATATAGGTTTCAGGCTTTTCTGCACGCATTCATCTAACACTCAAACTAATTTGAATTTTACAGATATGAGTTTAAGTTTATGAGTATAAATCTATAAATTTATCTTTAAAGATTTCTTCGTAGTTACAAACAAAGGTTAAAACAACTCATCATTTATTTAGAGATGAAATTTTTTACATATTGAAATACAACATTTTCATGGTTTTAATTTTATCTCTTCCATTAAATTATTTTTCATTTTAATTAAATTCAGAGCTATCTATTTTCAACTCCAGGCATTACTCATCTTAAAAAAGAATAATATTTGAGCATTCACATTTATTAAAAAATATTGGCCTAGAGTTCAGTATTAAATCCTAATAGTATTCCTTTCTTCATAGAGTTTACTGTTTTGATTTTTAAATAGTGTTTTTATTGATTCTTTGAAAATTTTGTCCAACCTACTTTGATCATATTCAGACCTCCTTCCCCATATCCTGTCATATCCATCTCATCTTCATGTTACCCTTTTGTGCCCTGTATTCTTTAAGGCTTGAAGCTTCAAGGTCAGCACTAGCAGCTTCGACATACTATTTAGTGTCTTCATCAGTAGGGTCTTACTCTCAAGTTTTGGTGGGTAACCAAGTGCGATGGCAATACCTGTTATTATTTCAGATTCTATGGCAGCCCCCTGGCCAACAACTCAAAAGCAGGGGGCCTATTTCTGGCTTTTCATTTGTTGGCTTGTGGGGTCTGGTAGGGCTATTGAACTTCCATTATAGGGTAGCTCCATTTATTCTCTCTCTCTCTCTCTCTCTCTCTCTCTCTCTCTCTCTCTCCCTCTCCCTCCATATGTACATATTTAGGAAGCTTCTATAGTAGTTGATTTCCATATGACTCTTAAAAGGCCTTTAGTGTTAGCTGTCCCTCCCCATATTTTCTCCTCTACCCCACCCTCCTATCCTACATCTCATTTAACCTTTCCTATACCATTATTTTCCCTTTCACCTTCTTTATCACTAAATTTTATCTTCCTTCCCATGAAGCCCCTTACCTGATGGTTCCTTACTAGGTTCATGACCTATATGGGTTTTCTAATTGAAATAAACATGTCTAAAGTTTCAAAACTAGCATCCACATATGAGAGAGAATCTGCAGTGTTTACCTTTCTGGGTCTGGGTACATAATTCAGGATGACTATTTCCAGTTCCATCCATTAATTTTATAATTTCATAATTTTGTTTTTCTTAACAGCTGAATAATATTCCAACGTGTACATGTCCCATATTTTCATTATACATTTATCTGTTGATGGATATCTAGATTGTTTCCATTTTCTGGCTATTGGGAACAGAGCAGCAATGAACATGGATGAGCAAGTATCTATGTGGAAGGATACAAAACTTTTGGGTATATATCTAAGAGTGGCGTAGTTAGGTCATGTGATATATCTATATCTAACTATTTGATGAACTGCCACATTGATTTTCATAGTTACTACATTTGTTTGTATTCCCATCATCAGTGAATAAGTAAACCCTTTTCCTCATACTCCAGTATCTGTCTTTTTTTAAAATCCTACACATTTTGACTAGAGTAAGGTGAATCACAAAGTATTTTTAATGTACATTTCCCTGATGATTAAAGATGTTGAACATTAAAAAAATTTCTCAGCCATTTGTGTTTCATTGTTGTGATCTATTCACCTAGTTCCTTGCCTAAATTTTTAAAAATTTTTTGATGTTTAACTTTTAAAATTCTTTGTTCAGTGTAGACACTACTCCTCAGTCAGATGTATAGGTAGTAAAAGTTTTTTTCCAATTCTGTAGTTTGCCTATGCATTCAAAAGATGGTGTCCTTTGCTGTACAGAAATTTTTTAGTTTCATGAGGTTCCATTTGTCAATTGTTGGTCTTAAAACAGATGCTATCAAGGTCCTGTTTATAAAGTCTTTTCCTGGGGCTGGAGAGATGGCTCAGAGGTTAAGAGCACTGATTGCTCTTGCAGAGGACTCAGGTTTGATTCCTAGCACCCACATGACGGCTACCAGCTGTCCTTAACTCCAGTTCCAGGGGAATCCGAAGCCATCTTCTGACCTCCATGGCATTGCGCAATGTGAGTGCACTCACATATATGCAGGCAATACACTCATATACATAAAATAAAAATAATAAATTTTTTAAAATGTAAAAAAAGTCCTTTCCTGTGTTGAGGTCCTTGATCCATTTGGAGTTGAGTTTTGCATGGTGAGAGAAAGGGATCAAGTTTCATTTTCTATATGCTGCTATTCAGTGTGACCAGCCCCAGTTGCTGAGCTTTCCTCCAGTGTGTATCTCTTTGTCAAAAATGAGGTGGCTATAAGCACATGGACTTAAATCTGTGTCAGTTCTATTCCACCAATCAGTGAATCTGTTTTTGTGCCAGTACCATGGTGATTCTATTATTACATCTCTGCAGTATGATTTGAAATCAAGGATGATGATGCTGCCTCTAGCTCTTTCTTTTATTGGTGAGATTTTTTTTTTTGCTATCCTGTTTTTTTTTGTTGTTCCACATGAAATGTGAGGTTATTTTTTTCAATTTCTATGAGGAATTGTTCTGGAATTTTGATGGAGATTCAATTGAATGTGTAGTTTTTTTTTTTTTTTTTGAGAATGGGCATCTTCACAATATTAATTCCATTGATCCATGAGCATGGGAAACATTTCCATCTTCTGGTATCTTCAATTTCTTTCTTGATGTCTTAAAATTTTTATTAAGGAAGTCATTTACTTCCTTGATTAGATGTATCCCAAAGTATTATCTTATTTTTTGAGGCTATCATGATTGGAATTTACCCCCTGGTTTCTGTCTCAGTGTGTTTGTTACTGGTATTTAGTAAGACTACTGACTTTTGTGAGTCAATTTTATAGCGTACTTCTTTGCTGAAGGTTTTTATCAGTTGTAGGTGCTAAAAAGTTTTAGGTGGTAGAGTTTTAAAGGCATTTTATATATAGAATCATATCAGCTGAAAATAAGAATACCTTGGCTTCTTCCTTTTTAACTTGTATTTGCTTTATCTGTTTTGCTTGTTTTACTGTTCTAGCTAAAACTTCAAGCACTATATTGAACAGGAATGCAGAGAGTGGACATTCTTACAGCGTCCTAATTTTAGTGGAAATACTTGGAGTTTTTCTTTATTTAGTATGGTATTGGCTGTGGGCTTGTTGTGTGCTGTCTTTGTTACCTTGAGGTATGTCTCCTAGGTTCTCTATAACTTTTATAATAAAGATTGGTCATGCATCTAATGACATGGTCATGTGGGTTCTGTCCTTAAATTTGTTTATGTAGTGGGTTACATTTATTGATTTGCATGTGTTGAACTATCCCTGCATTGTTGGGGTGAAGTGGACTTGACCATGGTGGAAAGATTTTTGATGTGCTCTTACATTCAGTTTGCAAGTATTTAAAAAAATTTTGTTAATCAGAGAAATTTACTTATAATTGGAAGATTTTTCATAGGATCTTTGTCTGGCTTTGGTATCAAGGTAAGACTGACTTGGTGTGCTGGATAGCTTTAGTGTCAACTTGACACACCTGGGTTGAGGGAGCCTCAATCGGGTAATTGCCTCTATTGGACTGGCCTGTGGTCATGTCTGAAGGGCATCTTCTTGATGAGTGATGTGGGAGGGCCCAGCCCACTGTGGGTGGTGCTACCCCTGGGCAGGTGGGCCTGTGTTGCATAAGAAAGCAGGCTGAGCAGGGGCCAAGGGAGCAAGCCTGTAAGCAGCATTCCTCCATGGCCTGTGCTCCAGCTCCTGCCTCCAGGTTCCTGCCCTGAGTTCCTACCTTGGGCTCCCTGATGAACTGCGTGCGACCTGGGAGATGTAAGACAAATAAACCCTTTCCTCCCCAAGTTGGTACTGGTCAGAGTGTTTTGTCACAGCAATGAAGAATCAAACCATGACACTTGGTAAAAAGAATTTTAAAGGGTTCGTTCCTTTCCTATTCTGTAGACTATTTTGAGGGTTATTGGTATTAGTTCTTCACTGAAGGTCTGGAAGAATGCTTTGCTGTATCCATCTTGTCCTGGGCTTTTCCTTAGATGGGAAATTTTTAATGACTGTGTCCATCTCGTTGGGTTTTATGGGTCTATTAAATTGTTTAACTCATCTTGGTTTAATTTTGGTAGGTCATACATGCCTAGAAATTTATCCATTTCTTTTTAGTTTAGTGGAATATAGATTTTTAAAATATGTTCTATGATTCTCTGAATTTCCTCAGAATCTAATGTAATTTTTCCTTTTTCATCTCTGATTTTATTAATTTGGGTTCTCTCCTTTGGTTAATTTGGCTAAAGGTTAGTCGATCCTGTTAATTTTTTCATATAACTCTTTCTTTTATTGATTCTTTGCATGTTTTGTTTCTTTTTCACTTTCCAGACTCTTGGTTTTTCAAGGCATTTTAGGTGCACCATTAAGTTACTAATATGAAATGTCTTTAATTTTCCGATGTATCACTTCATGCTATAAACTTTCCTTTTAGAATTTCCTTCATTGTGTTTCATAGATTTTGGTACATTGTGCTTTCATTTTCACTCAATTCAAGGATTAAATTTCCTTTATGATTTCTCCTTTGATCCAATTTTCATTTGACAACATGTTGTTTAGTTTACATGAGTTTGTGTACTTTCTGAAGTTTCTAATGCTATTGACATCCAGCTTTACTCCTTTCTGGTCAGAAAGAATGTAGGATGTTATTCAATTTTATTTGTTGAGACTTGCTTTGTGATCTAATATTGGTTGACTTACTTCCATGGCTGCTGAGAAGAATGTGTATTCTTTAGTATTTAGTATTTCTGTAGATATCTGTTAGGTCCACTTGACTTATGATATCATTTAACTCCAGAGTTTCTCTGTTTAATTTTTTTCCTGTTAAGCTATCTATTAGTTATAGTAGGGTATTGAAGTCACCTACTATCAGTGCTTTGTGATTAATTTGTGCTTTAGATCTAGTAGTATTTTAAAAATGAAATTGGATGCCACTGTGTTTGATTTGTATATATTTAGGAGTATAATATCCTGTTAGTGGACTTCTCCTTCAGTGAGTATGCAGTGTCCTTTCTTATCTTTTCTGATTAGTTTTGATTTGAAGTCTATTTTGTCAGATATTTGAATAGCTATGTCTACTTGTTCCCTTTCTATATCTACTTGGAATATCTTTTCTCATCCTTTTGCCCTAGGGTGGCATCTATCCTTGATGGTAGAGTATGTTTTTTAGGAGGAAGCAAAAAGAAGAATACTATCCTAATACAGAGTGCTAGTCTGTGTCTCTTTTTGGAAGGAACTGAAACCATTAATAGTCCAAATTATTACTGAAAGATATGTATTAACTCTTGTTGTTTGTTGATTTAGTGGTGTTTTCTCAGATCTCTTTGGATTACTTGTCCTGCAACTGTTTGTTTCCTGTAATTTCTTGGGTATCTTAATTCTTCTGTTCAGAATGGAGTTTTCTTTTTAGTACCCCATGTTGAGCTGCCTTATTCATCATAGATTCTTTAATTTATTTTTAATCACGGAATGCTTTTATTTCTCTATCAATTTTAATAGATAGTTTTGCTGGGTATAATAGCATGAGTTGACAATTGTGGTTATTCATGACTTGGAATACATCTTTCCAGACACTTCTAACTTTAAAGGTTTCTGTTGAATAATCAGGTGTCATTGTAATGGGCCTGCCTTTATAAGTGACTTGACCTTTTTCTCTTGCAGCTTTCAATATTCTTTATTTTTTGAATATTTTAACTCTAACACATCATGGAGAATTTCTTTTCTGGTCCTATCTACTTGGTGTTCTGTAGAACTGTTGTACCTGGATTAGCACCTGTATCTTTAGGTTAGGGAAATTTTCTCCTTGATGTTATTGATGATATTTTCTATGCCTTTCCTATGATATTCTTCTCTTTCTATGCTATAATTTGAAGGCTAGGTCTTTTTATGGTATTCCCCAGACTCTCCCATGTTCCTTTTACATTAAAAAAATCTTGTCAAACTTTATTGTGTGATCCAATTCCTCTACTTTGTCTTTCATTTGTAACTCTCTGTTTTCAACATGATCCATTCTGCTACTGAGGCTTTCCATTGAGGCTTTTATTTGCCTTATTGAGGTTTTCATTTCCTGCATCATATCAGTCTGGGTTTTCTTCAGCACATTGAATTCTCTTCGCATGACTTGGATTCACTTCCTCATTTTTCATTCTCATTTTTGAGTTGTTTGATCATAAATATAATCATTTTTTAAAATAGTTTTTCCCTGGAAGTTCTTCCAAGTCATTTTCATGAGGAGCCATTAGGTAACTTGTATGTTTTAGAGGAAACATTATTTTGATTTTTCTTATTGTTTTTATTGCTGCATTGGGATTTTTCCATCTAGAGTTAGTTTGTTGCTTTTTTCTTTTCTTTTTTAAAAATATTATATTTATTGTTTTTATTTTACGTGTATGCATGTATTGGCTGCATGTAGGTAAGTGCACCCGTGTTGTGCAATGCCTGCAGAGGACAGAAGAGGCTGCTGAATCCCCTGGAACTGGAGTCATGGACAGTTGTTAGTTGCTATGTGAGTACTGGGATTTGAACCCAGGTCTTCTGCAAGAACAACCAGTGTTCTTAATTACTGAGCCATCTCTCCGGTCCCAGTTTTTCTTTTTTCTTTTTCTTTTTCTTTTTCTTTTTTTTTTTTTTGAGTCACCTTCAACAGAGGTGAGTTCCTTCAGCAGAGGTGTTTATAATGTCCAGCAAGGAGCTAATTCATGGCAGAGTTGGGATGTTGATTTCCTCTGTCTGGTACTTATGTCTACAACCTCTTTTGGCAGGTCTTATGCTTGTTAGCTATAGTCTGGTGCCTGTGGTAGCTTGTTAAATGAATTTGGACCAAATTTCCTTTAGCTGTGTGGACTGGTCATGGGTCTCAAAGCTGGATGGCACAACTGGGGGGTCTTAGTTAGGCAGTTGGCAGGGCTCTCATGAGTCCTGAGGGAGGGAGGGAGAGAGGGAGGGAGGGATGGAGGGGTACAGATTTCCAGCCTGTTGGAGCAGTTCCTGGTACAGTTGGACTGGGATCTGTTGAGTCTCAAAAGGAGGCAAGGGGCCAGGAACAGGTGTTGGTTCCTTGGCAAATAACAACAGGACTTTGGGGTGACACAAATAGAGTTGGGGCAGCAGCCAGATAGAGTTGGGGCAGCAGTAAGCCTCCTGTGTCTCTGGACCATGTGGGGTGACTGCTGAGTCCTTCCTGGGGTGTGGGCTAGGATCTGGAAAATCCCAAAGGAGTATTCTTTTTTAAAGAAAATTTTATTATTTTTGATTTTTTATGTGTATGTATGGATTGCCTACCTGTAGGCATGTAAGTGCACCCATGTTGTGAAATGCCTGTGGAGGAGAGAAGAGGGCATTAGAACCCCTGGAACTGGAGTTACAGACCATTGTTAGCTGCCATGTGGGTTGTGGAATTTAAACCCAAGTCTTCTGCAAGAATAGCCAGTGTTCTAAACCACTGAGCCATCTCTCCAGCCCCACAGTAGTATTCTTAAAGTGTAATTCACTAAAGTCTATATCATGTGCCTTAGAATTGCATCTATTGAGTAATTTAAGGTGTTGTTGATACAAAACACAATTCTCACATCAAAGAGAATAAGAGATCATTTATTCTGCAGCCAAATATTAGTGGCCATGGCCCCAAAATACATATTCAGGCCACCACAAATTCTATGTTCTAATAAAATAACAGTGTTCATGAAATTTTATAGAAGCAGAACAGAAGAAGTCATAAATCAGGGCACTTTTCAAATACATTGGTAGAAACATCAGATAAGCAGTTTTTCTAGTTTCCTTTCTGTTGCCCTGATAAAGAACTCTCACCAAAAGCAACTTAGATGAGGAAAGAATTCATCTGGCTTACACTTCCAGGTCATAGTCTGTTATGGACAGCAGTCAAGGCAAGAACTCAAGCAGAAGCTTGAAAGCAGTCATCCTTGCTATTTCACACAGCACTACCACTAACTAAGGAACTCACTAACAGCCAACTAATTATAAGAGAAACCATGGAGGAAAACTGCTTGATGGTTCACAGAGGCTCATGCTTAGCTGGCTTTCTTATGCAGCCTAGGACTACTACCCAGGGAATGGTGCTGCTTCTCTACTAATTAACAATCAAAACAATTCCCCACAGACATGTTCATAGTTCAGTCTGATCTGAGCAGTTTCTTAATTGAGACTCCTATCTCAGGTGATTCTAGCCTGTATCAAGTTGACAGTAAATGCTAAGTAGGACAGCAGGTCAAAGAAAAAATGGGGAGATCTCAGCTGTAGGCCTTAGATAATGACAGCATCCTAAATGTTTTGGTTGGTGGGAACTAGAAGTCTGTTTGTATATTCCAGAGGATGTACCTAATGATCACAAAGATATTTGGCCACATACAGAAGGAGGCAATAAACTCCTATTAAAGGGGCTAAAGATGGCCCAAGGAACTTTGGCTCTGCATTTGTAATATTTCATCCTCTGTACATCATTAAAGTACTAATCAGTTAAATCAGCCTTGTAAAAGTCAGTGTATGGTATCATTCTTTCCAGGAACTTTTGTTCACAGTGTGAAGAAACACTTACAGTTTATAGTTTACACTCTCTTTATCCATTTTTCTTGACAGTTGTACCTTTCCTTAAGAGAAATAAGACCATTCCACATGTCTAAAAAGGATGCTTTGTTCATAAGTTGTGGCAAGAAGGTGGTAATGAAAGCCACAAGAGGCTGGAAGGTGGAAGAATAAACTGTAAGGAAAAAAAGTCCATTGCTGAAAATCAGCCAGGCAGCCCACCACATTGCCAGCATCTGTCAATTCTTGTGTCCATAAAACAATACTATTGCCTACATTTTCTACTGAAGAACAAAAGGCTTACTTTTTAAAAGCAATTCTATAAATTCACTACAAATAAACAAGAGCAATTGTCTTGCTGCCAATTACCATCAGAAAGCATCTATTTGCTAGTGAAAGAGCTTGTTTAGGTCATTTTGTTTTCTTCCTATGGCTGGTATAAAAAGTTGGGCACATTAAACCTGCATTGTGTTTGAGAACATGCAAAAAAAGCTTGTCTTTACAGCACTCTATTTCAATTCTCTTGATTGTTCAGCATAATTAAAATAAAGCCTTCAAACACAAACAGCTTGTCAAATACTTCTGGAAGTTTCTCCTGACTCAGGCCTTCGGTGGGAAGAACCCATTGTAAACACTATAGGCAGTCTTCAGTTAAGGAAATATCTGCTGTAGGAAAGTTAAGTTTGAAGAAACTGTAAATAACTTCAGTGATGCTCTTCTTGACTTTATATTTACATTTGTAAAATGCATACAGCACATACGAAATAAGAGAGCAGTGGTGAGTATGGTGAAAATGATGTTGGTGATGAAACCGATGACAATTATGTTGACAATAATATCATATAATTGCCACTTATCAAGTATAGTCAATTATGTATTTATGAATTCCTCCTTTGTAGATTTTAAATTCTGATAAAAATATAGAAAAAATATATTTCTACCTTACTATATGCTGATGTTTTCTTTGTTATTATTTTCTGAACAATCTAGCATAATAAGTACTTGTGTAGCATTTGTATTTTCTTATGTGTTATAAGTAATCTAAAGATTATTTAAAATATGTGGGTGCATTACTATATTGTTTTATGCAAAGGATTTGGGCAACTGTGGCGTTTGATACACAGAGGGATCCTGGAAACAACTCTCTATGGATTCTGAGGGTGACTATGTTGTGACTTGCATTCTTTACCAGGAAATATTTATTTCTATAATCAACTCTACTGCTTACTAAGTGATTTACTATGCTGTGTAATATATACCACCAATACATTGTAGTGTAAAACAAATATTTATTATTTTTGTGTGTTCTATTGATCAGGAATTTGGAAAGGGCACAGTGGAGATGGCTTGCTTTTGTTCTGAGACATTTGGGATCTCAAGTAGAAGACTCATAAGATGAGAAATTGTGTAACTTGAAGTCCTGCTCTGAAAGTTAATGATGGTTTGCAATTGAGACCTTAACTGGGGCAATTATTTAGTTTGTTGTGTTTGGTGCAACAAAATGGTTTAGATAACTTATAAATAGCTAAACTTTTACTCTGGGAAGTCCAAGGTTAAGTGCCAGTAGAGTCATTGTCTCTTTCGAAATTGTTCTGTGACTCATAGATCCTAGCCGCTGCTGCATCCTCACATGGTGAAGGAGGATAATGGATTTTGGTCAGGGCTATTTTATAATGGTGATATTCCCATTCATTAATATTCTGACTTTATAGCCCAGGCATCTCTCAAAGACCACACTTATTAGTGGTGGCATACTGGGGATGAAATTTCAAATATGAAGGTTGGAAGTATATAAGTACCAAGGCTTCTCTGTGCCCTGGACTGCCTTACAGCATGATAGTTTGTTTTAAAAGATGAGGGTTTCAGGAGAGATAAGAGGCAGACAGAAGTCATATCATCTTTTATGATTTAGCCTTAGATGTCAATCTGAGTTACTTCTAGTACATTCTTTGTGTTATGACAGGTACAAATATTTGTTTGTGGGAAGTAGAACAGACAATACCTTTTGTCTGAGGAGTGCCAGCATCACACTACATGAATAAAGGTCACATGGGATGCATTCCAGCCATCATTTGAAAACATTTTTACAAGGAGAAAAGACTATCAAATACTATACAAAAAACATGCTATTTAGATTTTACAACAGTGGTCTCATCTCCAGTTTACAGATAAGAAACCCGAAGGTAGAGATGTTAGATAACTTAGGTATAAAATCACACACATAATTAGAAAAGTCATGATTTGAATTCAAGTTCTTCAGTTCTAAACACAGAATGCCCACTTGCTTAACTATGATCATCTGTTTAACTATGATCATCTTTAGTTAATCAAAACAATCATCAAACTAAAGATTTGTGGTAATAATGTGGTATGTGTCAGAAACTAAGTAATGCCTAGGTAAATTTATATAATATTTCATAGATATACTGAAAAAAATAGTTACAGTAAGCCTCTATAGTCTCAGAGTTGGAATTCATGAATAAGGAGACAGTTTTTTTTTTGTCTACAACAGCGGTTGTCAGAGTCCAACTGTAGGCCTAGAGACTGCTGCTTTTGACTAACTATTTTGTGTTCTAGTGGCCTGTGACTAACTCCATGTTATTGTCAACACCCTCACTTTTGCTGTCTAAACCACTTTCTCATCTGAATTCCTGCCTGTGCCTCACATACAAACTCTGAGAGAGGCTATGATGTGGTCTACTACTCAATACCTCCCTCAAATGATTTCTAAAGGGCCAGTCTTTTGGAGTCAGCAGCCATTCCTATTGCAGTCAGTAGTTGTCATAGTTTTAGATCATATGACAAAATTATGTTCATTAATATCAAAGCACAAGCCCTTGTGTACATTGCTCACTTGGCAGCATTTGGTTGGGTTTATAGTCAAAATATCAATAGCTACTTAGATCTGAAACTTTAATTATAGGAACTTAAGCTTTCTAGAGTATGTTAACTTCCAAGGAAGCAAGGAACTTAACAAATGTATTTTCTAGCTATTTTTGCCATGAAGTTTGTCAGTAGCTACTACTGAAGTATAACAGTGCATTAAGCAGGCTTCTGTACAGGGAGAGACCCAATTACATATATGCTTACATGATGGAGAGCTAAGTAGTCTAGTAATGGCCATCTTTACCCTGGAGAGACAGAGAACCCAGTAACTTTTCAGTTCAAAATTTGGAAACCTCAGCAGTCCCACTCTGATGCTGAAGGCCTGGAAAAGTTCCTGAATTTTTTGTGATGTTGTGTCTACATTGAAAGCAAAGAAGCTGGAATCTCATGTTTGTGGGCAATGGTGAAAACAAGAGGTGTATTTGCCCAGGAAAAAGAGAATTTGAGAGCTGGGGAGCTTTCTCTTCTTCCATTTTAACTCTCTCTGGGCCCCCAGCCTACGAATGTTGGTACTTACACTCAGGGTGGGTCTTCCTCTTCAGTTACTGTGTTATATGAAAACCAAGTTAAACTATTTATATGTTTAGAGGAAAGATGTTATATTTTATTTCATTTCTCAAATTCTCTGGGAGTATTTGAACTTAGAAACAGTTAATAAAATATTGATTAATGGAGAATATATAAACTAATGCCAAACAATTGTAGAGGCTGGAAATATTGGAAAGGGGTTAGTTAACAATAAATTGATTTTGTTGTTATTTTCAATTGATTAGGCCCGGAACCTACCTTCTTTTGAATATTTCTTAAAAAGTTACCAGAGGAGAAAATAGAACAGAATCAATATTCAATTCAGTTGTCACAAATAACTTTATTGCCTTTGGTTACTAATACCATTTATCTTGAAGAGGTGAGCAGACATCTCTGAAAGCTCCCATTTGCCAGTGACAGAAGACAGCCATAAACCTGACTTTTCTATTTGTGGTTAGACTCTAAAATGCTGAAATAGACGATAATAAAATGTGCTTTGTTCCTAGAAAACCATGCGGCTTATGTGATTTTTTACACACTACATTTTTTTCCTTCTCTCTTCAGGGATTTTTCTCAAACTTAATTCTCAGCTCACACTGAACAGATCTCAGTAAATTATACCATGGTATAGCTTGTTAGTGAGTCTATAAACTTGGAATTCATATATGACATCTTATTTTTCCCCATTTTCGGGATATCTGGCATGAAATCTTAATTCTACCTTGACAATGTGCCTCAAGTCAAATCCTTTGTATCCATCCATTCTGCCATCTTTTTAATACATGTCAACACCATCTTTTGGCTGTAGCACTGCAATAATCTCGAAATTCATCTTCTGCTTTCTCTCTTGGCCTTTTCTAATCCATTTTCCATAGAACAACCAGAGAAATACTTTTCAATCATCATTTGAATTCCATATTATCTCATTCTTAAAAGTCAAGTGTAAGGGCCTAGTCGGAGAACTCAGGGATTATGCATGTACTGTTCTTACAGAGGACCTGAGTTTGGTTCCCAGTCCCCATGGATGGCATCTCACAACTACTGTGTCTCCATCTCCTGGGGGATCTGACATGTCTGACCTCTACAGGCACCTGCACTCACATTCACATACATGTCCCCTCCACATGCTTGCATTTATTTTTTATTTGTGTGTGTGTGTGTGTGTGTGTGTGTGTGTGTGGGTGTGTGTGTGTGTGTGTGTGTGTGTGTGTGTGAAAGTTTGGAGCAGCTATCAGAGGACAACTTGTGGGAGTTCATTCTCTCCTTCCACCATAAAAGACTCAGTTCATCAGGCCTGGCAGCAAGCACAATTACCTGCTGAGCCATATTACAAACCCGTATGTTATTTCTTAACTAAAAAGCTTTATGTTACTTTGCATTACACTTAGAATGAAGTCTAAATCTTAATTTTTGACTGGGGCCCCCAGCTGAAATATCTTTTCTGTGAAGATTATGTGTAACGGATAATTTTAATTTGCCTTAATACATCCAGATATCTGAAGAGAGAGTTCTGGGTACTTATACACTCAAATATTCTCTCTGGGATTGGCTGCTGTCCTGGCTAATTTTAAATGTCAGTTGTCACAACCTAGAATCACATGGGAAGAGAGCCTCGTTTGAGGAATTGTTTAGATTAATTTGGTCTGTGGGCAAGTCCATAGGGGAATGTCTTAACTGTTAATGTAAGAAGACCCCATCCCTGTAGGCAGCTCTATTCCTTAAGCAGGGGATCGTGAACTACACAGGGCAAGAGAACACTAACTAGCTAGAAGAAAGGGGTATGGGAATGCCTTTTACAATATTGACATACTCTGGAATAATGATTTTTACCTATCCTTGAAACCCTGTTTGTAAAGTAAACAAGTACACTGAACCATATACTCCTCCTGTGACCTGGTCCTATGGCCTTAATCCCTCTGGACACTACCTCGCCTTGAACTCACAATAGTGTATAAATGTTTTATATATCAAAGTGTCAAAGCATTGTGAAAATTTTTTTCTCATTGAAACCAATGAGATAAATTGAGAATCATCTGTTGTTAGTTGTGTGTGTTATATCCTAGGTCTAGAGATGAAAGGGAAAAACAATCTTCTCTGATAACAGTGGGTCTGATTTTTACTTCCCCATCTCACACTGGTGATACTATTTCAATACAAGAATGAGTGAAGACCTTGCTCAAGAGCATAGTTCTGAGAAAAATTTGAAGAAACAGGTTCTCAGTGTTTTACCTCTTCTCTTGAACTAAAATGGATGCTAAGAGTCAGGCTGTCTTTTTTGTGAATCACTGTAACGTGGCTTAGTAATGCTGTAAAGAGACAGCATGGCTGCATTTATTTCTATCAGATCCTGACTATGGATATGATGCTTTAAGTTCTTGCTTTATCTTTCCTCAATGATGGAATGTAACCTCAACTTGTAAGCAAGATAATCTCTTTGCAGCCAGTGGTTTTATTTTAGGTTAGGATATTTTATCACAGCAACTGAAATTAAATATTTGCTCTGCCTCCTTTCAGGGAACAACTCAAAAGTCCATGTTCCTCTAGTTCATCACTTTCAGCTGCCTGAAGATAAAGAAGTGGTTATAGTTTCTAACTATTGTTAGCTTTGTAGTTAGTACATATTCCTCTATGATCTGTGTCATACCCACTCCTTTTAAATAGTCTTTTATTAAACTTTTCATAAGTTCACCAGACTACGTGTGACACAAAAGATATGGAAATAGGATCAGAAAATGAGGTCTTGAATTGAATAGCTTCACACATTTGAGGAACACGTAGTTAAAGTAGTTATAGGGGAAATAGAACTTTAGTGATGCATAACTTAGAGTCTTTTTATTATCTACGTTTTACTAATGTGATATGTATTTATGTACAGTTAGAAGGAAGAGCCTTAGAAATAGTGTGCTATGCATTTGGACCTGTGTTACCAATCAAGATTGCAATGCTTGCACATCAACTGGCTATTTCTGATGACTCTGGAGATTATACATGTTAAAAGGGACAAATTCAAGGTTATGAAAATACAACATTCAGAACATAAGTAATCTTTGAAGGAGCCTCTCATTTCCTACAGTCACAGGGCACATATGATTGAAAACCAAGCCCAGGACCTAAACATTGCAGAATAGGAGCATCAATATACAGCTTAATCCCACGGGAATAAAGAATCATATCTTCTACTCCTACCTGAGAATATAAGTCTTCTTGAATGAAAGTTTTGAATACTATTATAGGGCAAGAGAAAACTAACTAGCTAGAAGAAAGGGTTACAGGAATGCCTTTTACAATACAGATATACTCTGAAATAATGACTTTTACTTATCCTTGTGTGCTATCTTACAAAGAATTCCTTGGAAATAAAAAGTATACTAATCACATTGATTTTAAAGAACTTGGTTATTGTTTTAAAGTAATAGTAATTTAAAAGTTTGTTTATTTACTATTTGCATTTTTAGCTCTAAACTCTTTTAAAATGCAAGCCTAGTGCTAGAGAGATGGCTCAGCAGTTAAGAGCATGTACTGCTCTTCCAGAGGACTTGGTTCCTAGTGCCCACATCAGGCACTTCGAACCCTTTGTAACTCTAGCTCCATGGGACCTGATACCTCTAGCCTCCAGGGAGGGACATCTACACATACCCCAACACAGATGCAAATCACATAATTGAAAATAATAACAACAAAATCTTAGGGCCTGTGAGATGGTTCAGTGGGTAAAGGTACTTTCTGCCAAGCCTGACAATGAGAGTTTCTGTGGGAAGCGAGCACAGCCGAGCCAGCCAAGATGGCGCCTTGGCTGGCTGCCAAGCCTTGTGCTGTTTACTTCAACTCTTGGCTGATTGCCAAGGCTCGTGATCCTCGCTTATTTACTCCAACTCCCTGAAGCATGGTGAGCCCGAACATGTGCTGCCTGCCTGATGATCTTACTACGTGGCCCAATGAACTGCCACTCTGCCTGCCCGCTACACATGTGTGTGCCCTGATTGGTCCTGGCTGGGGGGAGGGCTGTTGGGAAGGCTATATGAACAGCTGAAGATAATAATAAGGAAGAATAAGGAATAATGAAGAGAGAAGAATAAGGGGAGAAGAAGGAGTGAATAAAAAGAAGAAGAAGGAGAGAATAAGAATATGAGAGAATAGGGAGAATAATAAGAAGAGAAAGCCTGAACCTCACCTTGGTGTCTGTGTCGTCTTTCCTGGACTCTGCTGGACAGAGTCCTGGC
>NW_008337147.1:11285520-11286774 GCF_000622305.1 Nannospalax galili
AATATGGGAAACGTACAGAGTAAGCATGAACTTAAGAATATTTGAGAATATGGGAAACGTACAAAGTAAGCATGAACTGTATTATCAGATTAAAAGAGTTTTGGAAGAACAAGGATTAGATTAAAAGAGTTTTGGAGGAACAAGAAATTGAAAAACTGTATCTTTGTAATTATAAACCTAAAACTTTGTTGAAATTCATTAAGGTGTATCCACAATACTTAACACCCAGTGATTGGCAACAGTTGTGTAGAGCAGTATTGTCAGGAGGTTATTATCAGGAGGTTATTATCTATTATGGAGAGGAGAGTTCCAAGATCAGGCTCTACAGGTGGCCAGCATTAGCGCAGATGAGGGGAGCTGTTTGTGTTTTTCCCCCAGGTGCTGAACTGACATTGTACAGAAGCGAAAGAGATTTTGGAATAACAGCAGCTATGCCACAGGCCCGCTTCCTCCGGGCACGTTGAATTTGGTAAATCATGTTTATAATGATACTGATGATAAAGAAAGGAGAAGTACAAATCAGAATAATATAGATTGTGCTCTAGGCCTTTCCCCTGCCACTGCCCCTAAGTCATGATGCTAGTATATTTCCTAAAGTATTCAGTTCTAACGAGGAACCCTTTGATTAATGTTGCAGCACTACTGCTTTGTTAAATTCGATAGCTCAGAACACCACTGAGGCATTGGAGATAAAATTATTCATGTAGTTGAAGGCAGGCATACTTTCGGTAAACCAAAGAGTAGATTTATTACAGGAACAAGTAGATATCTTAGGGCAGTTAATGTTTGTGGGATGTATTTATCATATACCTGGATTATGAATAACCTCTGTGGAGTATCTTAATTTCTCTAAGGCAGGTAATCTATCTAGAGAACTCTCTACAGCTCTCCAAGACAACTGGAGCGAAGATAGAGGCATCAATTGTGGCAGTGAATGCTACAAGAGTAAAGATGGTCTCTATAGAAGACTGGATGAAGACCCTCCAGGGAGCCTTTTCCTTCCTCAAGGACCGGGGAGGGATGGCTTTTTGGGAATTCCTGCCGGTTGCTGCTTGTGTCTGTATGTATAATTTAGGGTGTAAGATGTGGCGGCAGACAGCTCACCAACAGCAAAAGCTTATATAGGCTATGGCTGCCTCAGAGAAGGGCAAGTCACCTTCGCATATGGCTAATATGCTGGACCGGTAGTCAATGATGGGTACGACCCTCTCATTTGCATACCAACCTAAGGCAGACCGACAACCATGATGTTGC
>NW_008337147.1:11286934-11291553 GCF_000622305.1 Nannospalax galili
CTTATTTACTCCAACTCCCTGAAGCATGGTGAGCCCGAACATGTGCTGCCTGCCTGATGATCTTACTACGTGGCCCAATGAACTGCCACTCTGCCTGCCCGCTACACATGTGTGTGCCCTGATTGGTCCTGGCTGGGGGGAGGGCTGTTGGGAAGGCTATATGAACAGCTGAAGATAATAATAAGGAAGAATAAGGAATAATGAAGAGAGAAGAATAAGGGGAGAAGAAGGAGTGAATAAAAAGAAGAAGAAGGAGAGAATAAGAATATGAGAGAATAGGGAGAATAATAAGAAGAGAAAGCCTGAACCTCACCTTGGTGTCTGTGTCGTCTTTCCTGGACTCTGCTGGACAGAGTCCTGGCTCGCGACAGTTTCATCTCTGGGACACACATGATGGAATGAGGGAAGCAGTTCTTACAAGTTGTTCTTTGACCACAAATGCACTGTGGTATGCACAACCTGTTGGGAGCTATCAATATAAGTGCAGCTGTTATGTACATTGAGCTGTGGCAGGCTTGCTTGTTTAGAGTTTGTGTTTTGCACATCAGTACCTAATCTGCCAAGTCAGGAGGAATGTGTTTATAATTTAGGGAAGATGGTTAAATGGTGGAGTTCACAACAAGCATTTGACCACTCCTTGACTCTCAGATACAGGTGGGAAAAACAGCTGCTGAAGCTAACTGAGTTAAGCAAATGGTGGCTATCTCTGATGTTATACTGTATAAAAAGGCAGAGCTGAAATAAACCCAGGCTGCAGTCTCTACTGACAGTCCTCCCAAGTATCTTTTTCTCTGTCTCTGGCTTTTTCTTTCAATCCTCACTCCCCCTTTCAGGTACTGTCCATCTTGGCCGGTTGGCACTGGCAAGTGGCGCCTGAACAGGGACCTGAAAAGTAGGGGAAAAAGTGAAGGACACCGCTGGAGAAATTAAGTGAGTGCACTTGGTAAGATTGGGGAGCGGTGAGTATTTATCTTGGGAGAAGATGGGGCAAGGAAACAGTCACTCAGTTTTTGCAAGGAATATGCTTGGGGCCCGAGGAGCAAAGGCTGAGACTAAAGAGGAGAATCCGTTAAGTGGCGGCACAGATAAAAGTGAAACCAAACCTTCCACTCTGCCAGAGCCAGCTCCATTAGCCTTGCCACCCTTTTTATGAGGACCCCCATCTGGGGCTAGAAGAGGGATCTCTTGACCCTGAGGATGAGTCTGCCCTAGGAGAGGAGACAGTTGAGTATGATCGGGAAAAGTGTCCACCTCTAATTGCCTTGTCTGAGAAGTCTAACTATCACTGGGAAATTGAGCAATTAAGGGCAGAGTTAGAGGCTTTGAAGAAGGGAATGTTAAACAGCAAAGAGAAAAGAACGAGGACCACCTCAATATCCTTCAATCTCTACACAGATAGTCATTACGTAGCTTGAGCTCTACAGGAAATTGAAACAGTGCCACTTATTGAAACGAGGAGTGTTCAAATTTGTTTGCTGTTAGGACAAGTGCAAAATGGTATTACATCTAGAAAATATCCTTGCTATATAGGACATCTCAGAGCACGTAGTCATCTTCCTGGGCCATTAGCTTTGGGGAATGCCTTGGCAGATAAAGCCACACAGCTTATAAGATTGACTCAGGTAGAGCAAGCTACAAATTCTCATGCCTTTCATCACCAAAATAGCCAAAATTTGAGAAAACAATTTCATATTACCTGGGAAGCTGCAAGACAAAGTGTGTGACAATGCTCATTTTGTCCTCAAACACAAATTGTTCCTCATTATGGGGTTAATCCTAGAGGGCTGAAGCCTAACCAATTGTAGCAAATGGATATTACTCATGTTGTGGATTTTGGCAGGCAAAGGTATGTACGTGTTACAATAGATACATTTTCTGACTTTATTATGGCTACTGCACAAACAGGGGAAGCCACAAAAAGTGTTATAACTCATTGCTTGACTCGCTTTTCCATAGCTGGGATCCCTAACGTTATAAAAACGGATAATGGCTCTGGCTACACCAGTCAAGGGATACAGCGTTTCTGTTTGCAATTGGGCATTATGCATAAAACTGGGATACTGTATAACCCACAAGGACAAGATATAGTGGAAAGATCTCATGGCACTTTAAAAGCACAATTACAAAAAATACTAAAGGGGGAGTTATATCCCCAGACACCAAGTAATCTTTTGCATCATACTCTTTTCATTTTAATTTTTTTGAGTTTGGATAGAAATGACTGCTCTGTGGAAGATAGAATGTGGCACCCTCAGTCACAGGATACCTATGCCTAAGTCAGGTGGAAGGATCCTTTAACTAGACAATGAATGGCCCCAACCCTGTATTGATATGGGGAAGAGGTCATGTTTGTGTTTTTCCGCAGGATGCGGATGGAGCCAGGTGGCTGCCAGAAAGGCTGGTGAGGTTCACAGGACAAGTGCCAGAAAAAGAAGTGGAAAAGAATGATGAGGTGGCAAACGTGGCTGATGATGATGTTCCCGCAAGTGGTCTTGGCTGAGTTATACTGGACTTATGTTCCTGATCCACAATATTGCACCTCGCGATATGGGAGGAAAAAGAGATAGTAGTGACTGTGAATGACTCTCGGTTAATTGCTCAGCCTGCTTCAAAACACCTGATGATGCAAGCAGCAATGAATTTTTATTATTCGGGATTGGGAAGCAGGTTGCCTATTTGTTTTGTTAAAAATGATAATAAGTCTGGGTGTGTACAAGTAGATGACTGTGTGTTTGTGGGATGAGGTGGATACTGTACCAGTGTCAAAGTGTTATTGCCAAGAGATAATAGAGAAAAAAGATTGTTGAGAGCCACCTTACCATCATGGTCCTCTATCACTTCTATTGTGAGTGGTTTAACAGGACTTAGCATGCTTTTCCTCCTATGTCCTTGTTTTCATCTGGTGACTGAAGTTATTTATGAAATCCTTGTGGCAAGTCAAGGCTGCTGTACATGATATGAGATTGTGCTCCCTCCCCTAATGGAGGCTGGTAGTCAAAGATGGGTAAGATCTTCTAGGAGAAAGTCAACCTAAGACAGGGCATATCTGATGGAAGCTATGTGCCAATGACGGTTAAGGCTTTGCTCTAGCAGAAGACAACCTAAGACAGGCATGGTCCTTCTGTCCTGGATATAGCATAATCTGGGGTTATAAAAAATAAAAAATGGGGAGATGTTGGGAGCTATTAATATAAGCACAGCCATTATGTACATGATCTTTCACCTTGACTCAAGAGTTTGTGTTTTGCATATCAGTACTTAATCTGCCAAGTCAGGAGGAATGTGTTTATAATTTAGGGAAGATGGTTAAATGGTGGAGTTCACAACAAGCATTTGACCACTCCTTGACCCTCAGATACAGGTGGGAAAAACAGCTGCTGAAGCTAATTGAGTTAAGCAAACGGTGGCTATCTCTGATGTTCTACTGTATAAAAAGGCAGAGCTGAAATAAACCCCAGCTGCAGTCTCTACTGACAGTCCTCCTAAGTATCTTTTCTCTGTCTCTTGCTTTTTCTTTCAATCCTCACTCCCCCTTTCAGGTACTGTCCATCTTGGCTGGCTGGCACTGGCAACAACCCCTACCATACCCATACACAAATAAATAAATGCAATATAATCTTTAATAAAAATCTTCATGCGTGTGTGTGTGTGTGTGTGTGTGTGTGTGTGTGTACCCACCGTTATAGTTTGAATATGAAATGTCCCTGAAGACTTATGTGTTTGAATGTTTGGTCCTTAGCTGGTGGTGCTGTTTGGGGAGGTTGTGAAACCTTAGTGAGGTGGGACCTGGCTGGTGGATGTGGATCACTTTGAGTGAGTCTTAGAAGTGGCAATCCAACCCTCGCTCTGTTCTAGGTCTCTCTACTTCCTGATCTGACAAGATCCTGAAAAGTCATCCCGCAAACTCGTGTCACCACAGATGAAGCCATTGGAGACCCCATGACTTCCCCACTGTGGTGATGGATGATATGTTCTAAGTTGAGAGCCAAATAAATATCTCCTCTTTAAAATTGTTTCTGTCAGGTATTCTGTCACAGTCATAAGAAAAGTAACTAAATAATGCACATACATATATGTGGGTTATATATCCTATGCCCAATTTAATTGAGGTTGAAAGAGGGATGTGGATAAGCATGCAGGAAAGATGAAATTTGCTTTTGATAGGCTTTGAAGAGGGGGATAGGCAATCCACTGGCCAATGTGGTTGGCTTATTATTGCTTTAGAGTGGTCCATTCTCTTTTTGAAAAAAGTGATGAGTTATAACTATCAGAGAAACAGTGTCCTCAAGAACTCATAAATTCTATTTATTGACTCAGTAGTTGCTTCAGTCACTCCTTTAAGTACTTTATGATATGTATTATTGGGCTCTGATAATTGAATGGAATCTAACTTTGAATGCAATAGTTGATATGAAACTGTCTTTTATTTGCCATGCAACCACATGAATATGATGAATAAATTAGAAAAAAAACATATAAATAACTTGCTTATAATGGAAATTAAACAAAAATATCTTTTTATATGTGTCTCATGGGCTATTTTTTCCATGAAAAGTAGATTCTTAGATTATTTTTCAGGATTTTAGGGGAGAGAAAATGTGACTATTTAAAAAACCATA
>NW_008337147.1:11291799-11294469 GCF_000622305.1 Nannospalax galili
ATGATATTATACATAAAGATTAATGACATTTACTAAATATGTCGGTGGTCTTAGCAAAACATTAGATTTTTAGATCACAAGAAAATATTTACCACTTTGCTTCAAAACAAATTTTCGGAGGTAAATATAGTAGGATAAACCAAAATAAAATGATGACTAATATTTGCTAAGAATTCCAGGTTCATATGGCAATGGCTTCATATGAGTGGTCTGACTGAATATTCAGATGTAATTAATACCCACGAAGTATGAGTTCACAAGTGAGGAAAGTAGGCCTAGGAAGGTAAAAGCAGCTAAGGCAGACTAGACCCCCAAATAGCATTTTCTGAATCCACAGTCCATGTTGAACCATCTCCCCATGTATGGTACTTTGGGAGAATTCTAATTATGTGGAAATGGAAGAACCAGGATGAGTGGGCCCAGTAGTACACCGACAGAAGTATACAACTGATGATGGAGGGAAACTTAGAAGTCAGAGTGTCACAGTTCCTTCACTTGATAAAGATCCCAAGGCTCAGACTATCACATAGAAGCCATATCACCCAGGTTCACTCCTTAGAAACAGGAAGTTAGTCCTCTTCTTTGGTTTTCTCAGCTGTGAAATGGAGCTAGTTCTGTAAACAGTTATGGCAGACTCAGTTCATATTCACCTCTCCAAACAAAAAAACTTCTTTCTTGTCAACAAGAAACACTGAGTAAGCAGTTGTTGGCCCTTATTTCATTGTTTCTGCATGTCATAGTGCTGTCTCTGAAAATGAATTGGCCTTCCTCTTGTAGTCTCAGGATGGTTACTACAGACTTCAGTCAAGGAGGAAAGAAAGAGGATGGGAAAAGTGTTGACTTCCCTGCCCCTTTTATCAGGGAAAACAGAGCCTTCTGAGAAAACTCTAGCATACATGAATTAGTGTCTTTGCTAGAACTAGACCACCATGGTATCTAAACAGATTTATAGTGTAGAGTTGTAATGGATTTGTTTGTCCTTGAGATGTTGTTTCACTACTTAGGCTAGGCTGGCTTTGAGGTTTGAACCCTCTTGTTTCAGCCTCTTGAGTACTAGGATTATAGGTATGTCAGCTGTAAGTGGATGTTTGATTAGTTAAAGGTAATAGTTTGATTTATTATTATATGTAAATCACATTTAAATAGATATGGGATACAGATGAAAGAAATTAGGGAAGGAAACTACTACTTACAGTGTGATGATTCCATTACATTCTGTATGTTATGCATTTTATGGTCACTATTTCATTTATTTCTCAAGATGCCATTTGAAAAACAGACAATCTGAGATTCAGAAAGGTGAAGTATTTTGCAAATACCATATACATTATTTGGACCTAGTTTTCACTGATTGAATGCTTATGACATAATTAGAACATAAAGTAAAGAAAGCTACAGATTAAAAATTGCCAGTTACTAAATGTTTACTTGGTTTCAAACATCACAAGACATTATACATTTTTGGAGTGAGTTACCCTTATAATAAATCTGCATCATTCTTTGCTTCCTTTGGAAGTGAGCAAATGGAGTCAGACAAGTCAGTCATATTGCCAGATTTGTTCAGCTAAAGAAGCTAGGCTGGATTTGGTATCTATATTTTTGTCTTACTCCAGACAATCCTATTACACCCTGTAAAATAGGTTTCAATTTGTGACTATATGTACAGGACAATGTTGTTTAACATTCCACCTTAACGTGATAATTCTAGAAGTCTATAGAATACAGCAACTTTTGTAGGGCAGTTGGATATTTCCTTGCTTACCTGATTGAAATGTCAGGATAGAGTCCCAGGCAAATGGCTTCTGAAGGAAAGCAGATGTCTTGAAATTCATGGATGTCTGGCGTCAGTCTTTCATGTTACTGATGGTCTAGAATTCTCTTGAAGTTATTAAAGACAGTTAAATAGACCAGGCTTCTTAAGCTTTTACCACGAGTGACATTTGCTCATGTAAGTTTTAGATGACTCTCAGTATATAAGCATACAAAATAGGTATATAAATCAAACATTTACTGATAAGAAATCTATTTTACATAATTCTTTGGTATACATTATAATTGTGCCATTTTTAATTAGAATAGAAAATTTGCACACTAATGAGATGGATGTGCTCTTTTTTTATATGAAGTATTGAATCATGGCAGTGGGCCTGCAGAGATGGCTCACTGGTTAAGAGCACTCATTGCTTTTGCTCCAGCTCCAGTGGACCTAACACCTTCTTCTAGCCTCTGAGGACAACTTCATGTACACACTGCATATGCATACATTCATGCACACAATTCACAGCTAAAATGAGTAAATTAAATAGATAAGGAATTAAATTCTGGACTGGTAGGAGAGCTCAGGAGAGTGCTTGCCATCTCTTGATCCCCAGAACCCATGTGCATTAGATACATTTCTGATGCTGTGATAGAATTCCCTGACAAAAAAACAGCTTTGTGGAAAAAGGGTTTATTTTGGCTACAGTTCCAGAGGGGATACAGAACATCATGGCAGGAAAACATGGCAGCAGGAGTGTGAGGCGGGCCAGGCAGTCAGGACACAGTGGGATCACATTTCATCTGCACACAGGAAGCATAGAGAACAAGAAGTGGGGCTAGGTTATAAAACCTCAAAGTTCCATTACTCTTTCTTTCTTTCTTTCTTTCTTTCTTTCTTTCTTTCTTTCTTTC
>NW_008337147.1:11294532-11298486 GCF_000622305.1 Nannospalax galili
AATGGGTCTTTTTTGCTATTCTAACATTACTGCTCTGAAGAGGTAACCTAAAATCTTTTAGGGATTAGGTAAGAGCTCCCAAATACTTTTGTAATTTTTGGACTTTAGAACAGAGTATGTTGTGGAGGGGCCCAAGGACATTATGACTTTTAGCCAAGAAATTGGCTACTTTTCTTTGGGGTCTTTTTATCCTAACTGCCTAGCCAATTCCTACCTCCTATTCTTATCACACCATCCTCTGAAGAGGTTACCGAAATTGCTGATAGGGAATCAGGACACAGTCTTCTCTTGCTTCTTCCATGCTGAACAGTGACGCAGGGTGAGGCAATTGGGGTACTCCTTCAGTGGGTCCATCTAAAAGACTCCCAAATTGCATAATTCTTATCTGTAGGGAGAAAAAAAGTCCTTGACTACTGCCTAGGAGATGTGAAAGGGAAATAAAGGCAAGAGTAAGTTAGCATTAAAAGTTCTAGATGGAGGACTTGAAAAACGTCAAAATGGAGAATTTCAAATGTTCATATCATATCAGAGTCCATTGGGATTTCTTGATGAGAGCTTCCAAAAGCATCCCTTTATTGGGTTCCTCCTCATTTTTCTTTTGTCTGTCAAGGCTTGACGTGAGAGAGATGGATTCAGGATTTGCTTTCAAGTATTTTGATAGCTGTTGGAGTGGTTAGAATTAGTGTCAGTTCCCTCTCAAAGGCTTCTAGATGGGGGAGAAAACAAATTTATACATCATTTTAGAAAAATATCAGGTTGTCTCCCTTAGCTACAGGTGGGCACTACAGTATTGGAGACAAAGATTTGAAGTTTTACATCTGAGCAGCCCTTTCTGATTTGGAACAAAATCATCAATGAGAAATAATTGTCGAAATAACTTTTTATATGGACTTAAGCCTAATGTCTGGAAGTGTAATCCCTTGAACTCTTAAAGAAATATATTGATGACTTTGGTTATACTTTCTTTTTGAGTGTTTAAGACCATTCAGTTGGCCAAAATAAATCAACTTATTTTTCCACTTATGGTCATTTGAGGATCTGTTCTTTAGGAGTCACATGGGCTTGGGAGGAGCCCCTGGCTCCTTTCTTTTACTAGTTCCATCTATGTGAAGGTAAGTCAAAGGTTCTGCTTGACTATGTCTGGCATCACTTAGAAGCATGGGTGAGATGTTTCCTCTGCGTTGACCCTCCTCTTTGTAGACTGGACACTGGTTCAAGTCCCTCTCACAGCATCTCCATGGCCTCCCTGAACAAGAGGACAGGTGACTCACCAGTTACAGGACATTTTGAGAGATGTTCCAGAGTCCCCTGGAACTTAGCTGACCTTGGATAGTGAGAGGCAAAAACTGTCCTTTAACTACCTCTGACCATATTAGTATAGGCCTCAAAGTGTGGCTGTTAAACATCCAATAAGGTTAGTTCCGCCAGTCTTTTACTTCTAATTACCATGTGATATATAGATAAAGCTTGAGTAAAAAAAAAACAAATATTCTCAGATAAACATTGGCTAGATATATATTTTGTTTCTTAAACTAATTGACTAAACTATATGCTTGAAATTTTAAGATTTCATGTATATTATTTTTGTGTCACCCTTTATATATCATAACAAACTTACACAGCTCTTCATCACTTGCTTAGGCTTTCTCATTTTATCTGTCTATTTTGGAAAATATCTCTATTCTCATATACTTTTAACTTCTTTTACATTCTCATTTTCTTTTTTTAAAAAAATAATTATGAGACATAACAGCATTAACAAATAATTTTTCCATCCGTTGTGAGACTTCTTTTCCTGGGAATGCTAAGCAATGCTTATCTCCTTTCAAGGTTCTAGTGTCAAGCCAATGTTTGATTAATGTTTTATCTGGGAACCAGTGAATTTACTGAGCTTACTTAACCGAGATAACTGAGGGGTTGCTGAGGTATATATATGACTTGAGGGTATGCACACTGGAAAGCTTTACCCAGAATGGGTCATGCCTTCTCTTCCTAGCCTTCTCCATACTGTACACTTTAGTCCTCCCTAAATCCAGGAGATCATGTGTGATTAGGGCCAAATTACAAACAGTGGGCTGGGAAGAGTGGCTGGACATTGGGTGAGGGTCCAGTGACCCTGTTTGGCCTTTCTTCAATGAATGAGCACAACCATCAACAAGCCCAGTTGTGATGATGTTTAATGATCAGGCACAGCTGAAGTCGTGATGATGGTAGTTGTTTCATGCAGTAAGATTGCTGTACAGTATCATCTTATTAAAAGGACATGGAATTTAAAAGGATTTGCTGCTAGGATCCACATATGAGAGAGATCATATGTGGTTTGTTTTTCTGAGTCTGCTACTTCACTTAATATACCAGTTTCTAGATCCATCCATTTACCTGCAAATTTCATTATTTCATTGTTCTTTACTGCTGAATAGAACTCCATTGTGTAAATATACCACATTTTTGTATGGTTAACGTCAGTTGGGGGGCACTTAGGTTGCTTCCATTTCTTAACTATTGTGAAAAGAGCAGCAACAAACATGGTTGTACAAGTGTCTCTACAATAGGATGAGTCCTTTGGGTATATGCCAAGGAGTGGTATAATCGGGTGATATAGTAGGTTCATTTTTAGTTTTTTAAGAGTTCTCCACATTGTTTTCCATAGGGTTGCACAAGTTTGCAACCCCACCAGCAGTGAATGAGCGTTCTCCTTTCTCCACATCCTCACCAGTATTTGATATCATTTGTTCTCTTTTGGTAGGGTGGTCATTTTCACAATATTAATTCTTCCAATCCATGAGCATGGGAGGTCCATCCATCTCCTGGTGTTTTCCTCAATCTCTTTCTTTAATGATTTAAAATTTTCAATGTAGAGATCTTTGGTGTCTTTGGTCAGATTTATTACAAGATATGTTATTTTTTTGCAGCAATTGTGAATGGGAGCATTTCTTTGTGTTCTTTCTCCAGTTGCTTGTTATTGATATATAGAAGGGCTACTGATTTTTGTAGACTGATTTTATAACCTGCCACTATACTGAAAGTATTGATCAGTTCTAGGAGTTTTCTGGGGGAGCTTTTGGGAACTCTTAGGTATAGTATCATATCATCTGAAAAAAGTGATAGTTTAATCTCTTCTTTTCCAATTATTACTCCTTTAATTTCCTTATCCTGTCTTATTGCTCTAGCAAGAGTTTCAAGCACTATATTGAAAAAGAGTGGACATCTTTGCTTGGTTCCTGATTTTAATGGGAATTCTTCCAGTTTTTCTCCATTTAGAATAATGTTGGCTGTGTGTTTGTTGTATATAGCTTTAATTATGTTGAGGTATGTTCCCTTCAGTCCATTTCACACTAGGACTTTGAGCATAAATGCATGCTGAATATTGTCAAAAACCTTTTCTGCATTTATTGAGATGACAATGGGTTTTTTGTCTTTGAATACATTTATATGATTAATGACATTTATTGACTTGTATATATTGAACCATCCCTGCATCTCTGGAATAAATCCTACTTGATCATGGTGAATGATCTTTTTGATGTGCATCTGTATTTGGTTTGCAAGTATTTTGTTGAGAATTTTTGCATCTATGTTCATTAAGGATATGTGTCTATAGTTTTCTTTTTTGGGTATATCTTTACCCGGTTTGGGTATTTACTCAGTAGAGTGATGCTAGTTTCATAGAAGGAGTTTGGGAGTTCTCCCTCTGTTTCTATAATTTTGAATAATTTATGTAGTATTGGTTGAAGGTCTTTTTTTCAAAATTATTTATTTAATAACCATATAATTAGAAGAAGCATTTCATTACAACAGCATTGACATATTCAAAAACAACTTCCAGAGCTAAGATGCATCTCTTTCAAAATTGGCTGTAAATTTTTAGGTTTAAACTTGAATTATTACAGTTATGCAATATTGTACTCAGTAGAAGCCCTATAAGACATAAAATTAAATGAGGTTTTAACCTTT
>NW_008337147.1:11298670-11300626 GCF_000622305.1 Nannospalax galili
TTTTAAGCTTATTTATACACCCACTTACCAGGTAGCACCCTCCCAGAGCCTCCCTTCCCCCACTAGAGCCCTTATACTCTTATATCCCTCCTAATGTCTGCTGTGTTGTCGGCACCCCCAGCCATTCCCTACTACTTGCCCTTCTGGTGAATCTAGTCAGCCTATCTAGAGGTCTTTGTTTTAGCAGGGTCAGCTGTTCCTCATCTAGCGGTAATCAGTTGTCTATATTCCTTTGGATAATATTGGGGTCTGCTGTTCATTTCCCAGTTCTATGCTGGGTTAATATCTTGGAATCCCTTTGACCACCCTGGCCAACAACTCAAAAGAAGGTATCGCTTGTTTGGCATTGTTGCTTGTTATGTAGACTTTAGCTATACATATGGACACTTATGAAGTTGTTGGCCCATTTAATTTTTGGTTATACTTTCCTTTTGGGTGTTTAAGTCCATACAGTTGGTCCAGATAAACCAATTTATTTTTACTTTTAAGGGTGTTTGAGGATCTGTTCCTCAGGGGTCACGTGGACTTGGAAGGAGTCCCTGGATCCTTTCTTTTACCAGTTCTGCCTATGTGAAGATAAGTCAAAGGTCCTGCTCGACCATGGTTGGCCTCACTTGGAGGCATGGAGGAAATGATTCCTCTGTGTTGACCCTCCTCTTTATAGACTGGATACTGGTTCAAGTCCATCTGGTGTGGTCTCCACAGCCTCCTTGATCAAGAGGACAGGTGACCCACCACAATTATAGGACATTTTGAGAGATGGTTATAATCCCCTGTAACTAGTTGACATAGGAGGGCAAGGACCAAAAAGTGTCCTTTATGTCCCTCTGACCAAATTATTATAGCCTCAAAGTATGTCTGTTAAACACAGAAGAAGGTTAGTTCCACTAGGCTGGTACTTTTTAACTACTGTGTGTCATGTAGATAAATCTTGGGCAAAGACCAGTTTTTCTCAGATAAACCTTACCTAGACATATATTTTTTGATCTGCTATATATAATTTGTCAGTGGGTTGTAGGAGTAATATGGTTCTCTCTGGTTTTCAAAACCAGCTAAGCACTGTTTATTTCTCACATTGTCTCACCCCTCCATCATGGTTTTCATACTTAAGGTGCCTCCATTTTCCCCCTTTCTCCCTTACTAATGCCTTTCTCCTATGGTCCTACCTCTCTTGAGCTCCTTCTTTTCCTTTATCCCCTAGGTTCCTTGTATACCCTTCCTCCTCCCTCTCTTAAACTAACCCAGTTTTTATATATATCTCCCTTATTAAGGCCTGTTTCCTACTGTTCTTCTCTTTCAGGTTCTTTCTTTTCCTTTACCTCCCTGTTTCCATTCCATTATCCTGGTTCCTGTAGTTATGTCTGGTTGCATACTTAATTATCAGAGTCTTGTTCTAGGATCCACTTAAGAGGGAGAACATATGTTGATTTTTTTTTCTGAGTCTGTGTTACTTCACTTAGTATAACAGTTTCTAGTTCCATCCATTTACCTGCAAATTTCATGATTTAATCTTTCTTTACTGCTGAGAAAACCTGCGTCGTGTAAATGAACCACATTTTAATTTTCAACTCTTCAATTGAGGGACACTTAGGTTGCTTCCATGTCTTAGCTATTGTGAAAAGAGCAGCAACAAACATGGATGTACATATGTCTCTGCAATAGAATGAGTTCTTTGGGTATATGCCAAGGAGCGGTATAACTGGGTCAAATGGTAGTTTCATTTGTAGTTTTTTAAGAGTTCTCCACAAGGCTTTCCACAGGTGTTGAACCAGTTTGCAGCCCCACCAGCAGTGGATGAGTGTTCCCCTTACTCAACATCCTCTCCAACATTTGGTATCATTTGTTCTCTTGATCTTAGCCAGTCTGACTTGGATAAGATGAAATCTTAAAGTGATTTAAATGTGTATTTCCCTTATTATTAGTGATGTTGAACATCTTTTAAGATATTTCATAGCC
>NW_008337147.1:11300767-11301514 GCF_000622305.1 Nannospalax galili
ATAAATATTTTCTCCCTTTCTGTGGCTTCCTTGGTTATCTCCTTTGATGTACAGAAGCTTTTTAGTTTAGTGAGGTCCCACTTGTTAATTCTTGCCCTTGTTTCCTGGGCTATTGGTGTCCAGTTTTTGATGTCCGGTTCCAAAAATCCTTTCCTACGCCTGTATCTTGTAGGTTTTCCCCAATGTTTACCTCTAATTGTTTCAGAGTTTCAGGCTTTACATTGAGGTATTTGAGCCATTTGGAATTGACTTTTGTGCAGGGTGAAAGATAGGGGTTTGGTTTTATTCTTCTACAAGTGGAGATCCAGTTTTGCCAGCACCATTGCTGAACATGCTGTCTTTCCTCCAGTTAATGTTCTTGGCCCTTTTGTCAAATATCAGGTTGCTGAAATTGCATTTTCTCATATTTGGGTCTTCAATTTTGTTCCATTGGTCTATGGGCCTATTTTTGTGCCAGTACCATGTTGTTTTTATGACTATAGCTCTGTAATACAGCTTGAAACCTGGTATAGTGAAACCCCCAGCATTTCTTTTAGTGTTCAAGGTTGTTTTGGCTATCTGAGGTCTTTTGTGCTTCCATATCAATCTTAGGATGTTTTTTTCCAATTCTGTGGAAAATTTCATGGGGATTTTGATTGGCATTGCATTGAATCTATAACCAGATTTTGGTAGGATGGTCATTTTCACAATATTAATTCTTCCAATCCATGAGCATGGGAGGTCCTTCCATCTTCTGATGTCTTCCTC
>NW_008337147.1:11301661-11303320 GCF_000622305.1 Nannospalax galili
GAAAAGCTACAGTCTTTTGTCGATTAATTTTGTAGCCTGCCACTTTACTGAACGTGTTAACAATTTCTAGGAGATTTCTGGTGGAATTTTTGTGTCCCTTAGATATAATATCATATCCTCTGCAAAAAGGGATAATTTGATCTTTTCTTTTGCAATTATTACTCCTTTAATTTTCTTTTCTTGTCGTATTGCTCTTGCAAGAGTTTCAAGTACTATGTTAAACAGAAGTGGGAATAGTGGACAACCTTGTCTCGTTCCTGATTTCAATGGGAATGCTTCCAGTTTTTCTCCATTTAGAATGATGTTGGCTGTGGGTTTGTTATATATGGCTTTAATTATGTTGAGGTATGTTCCCTCCAGTCAATTCCTTCTAGGACTTTGAACATAAATGTATGTTGAATTTTGTCAAAGGCCTTCTCTGCATCTATTGAGATGACCATATGGTTCTTGTCTTTGAGTCCATTTATATGATTTATGATGTTTATTGACTTACATATATTGAAACATCCCTGCATCTCTGGGATAAAGCTGACTTGATCATGGTCAATGAATTTTGATGTCTGTCTTTATGCAGTTTGCAAGTATCTTGTTTAGAATTTTTGCATCTATGTTCATTAAGAATAAAGGTCCACAGTTTTCTTTTCTGGTTGTATATTTACCTGGCTTTGGTTAGAGTGATGATGGCTTCATAGAAGGAATCTGGAAGTTCTCCCTCCATTTCTATCTTTTTGAATAAATTAAGTAGTTTGGTTTCAGATCTTCTTTAAATGTCTGATAGAATTCTGCTGTACATCCATGGTCCTGGGATTTTTTTTAGTCAGGTGGTTTTGTATTACTATTTCAATTTCTTTTTGTGTTATGGATCTGTTTAAACCATTAATCTCTCTTGGTTTAGGTCTGATGGTTCCCATTCCTTTAGATATCCATCCATTTCTTTTAGGTTTTCAAATTTAGTAGCATATAGGTTTTTAAAGTATTCCCTTATAAGGTTGCTTTTAGTGTGGTGAGTTGCAATGTTAAGTCATTTATTTGTGTTCTTTCCGATTTTTTGATGTAGGCATTTAGAGCTATAAACTTCCCTCTAAGGACAGCTTTCAGCATGTCCCAGAGGTTTTGTTGTGTTGTATTGTCCTTTTCATTTAGTTCCACGAACATTTTTATTTCTTTCTTGATTTCTTTTTTGACCCATTCATCATTCAGGAGTGTGTTGTTTAATCTCATGTGTTCATGTGGTGATGAAGGTTTCTTCCAGTGTTGATTGTAAGCTTTATTGCATTGTGGTCTGATAGAATGTATGGAATTATTTCAATCTTTTTCTATTTGTTGAGTTTTGTTTTGTGCCCCAACATATGGTTGATTTTCTAGAAGGTTCCATGGGGTGCTGAGTAGAATGTATGTCCTTTGGTGCTTGGGTTGAATACTCGGTAGATGTCTGTTAATTTATTTGATATAGGGTATTATTTAATTCATATGTCTCTCTGTTAACTCCCTCTCCTCTTGACCTATCTAATGGAGACAGTGGAGTATTGAAGTCACCTACTGTTAATGAGTTGGGGTTAATCTGGGTCGTAAAGTCCTGTAGTATTGTTTTTATGAAGTTGGGTGCACCAGAGTTTGGTGAATATATGTTTATGATTGTAATATCTTCTTGATTGATTG
>NW_008337147.1:11303460-11308007 GCF_000622305.1 Nannospalax galili
TCACAATAAGGTAGTACCTGTACTTGAAAGTGAGATGAGTTTCTTGCAGACAACAAAAAGATGGGTTTTTTTTCTTAATCCATTCACATAGTCTGTGTCTTTTGACTGGGGAGTTCAGTCCATTAATATTTAAAGTTATTAATGAAAGGTGGGTATTGAATACTGTCATTTTTATTTCTGTTCACATTATTGATATAGCTATACTTTTCCACAGTTATACCTTCATTGGATTTCTTTCCACAACCTGTTGGGTATAGTCATTCCTTTCTTCAGCTCTTTGTATTGCTTCCAGAACTCTCTGAAAAGCTGGTTTTGTGGACATGAATTCCTTCAACCTATTTATACCATGGAAGATTTCTTTCCCCTTCTATGATAATAGACATTTTGGCTGGGTATAGCAATCTGGGTTGGCATCTGTGTTCATTTCAAACTGGGAACACTTTGGTCCAGGCTCTTCTGGCTTTCATAGTTTGCACTGAAAAGTCAGCTGTAATCCTAATGGGTTTTCCTTTATATGTGACTTGTTGTTTCTCTTTTGCAGCTTTCAGAATTGTCTTTGTTTTGTATGTGTACTGTTTTTACTATTATGTGCCATGGAGTGTTTCTTTTCTCATCCTGTCTCTTTGGTGTTCTATAAGCTTCTTGTATTTGTGTGGGCATGTCTTTCTTTAATTTTGGGAAATTTTCTTCCACGATTCTGTTGAAGATCTGGTCCATGCCATTATCTTGGGATTCTTCTTCTTCCTGTATGCCTATGAATCATAAGTTTGGTCTTTCTATGGTGTCAGACAATTCCTGCATGTTCCATTCTTGTGATTTCTTAAATTTTCATAATCTTTGCTTGTGTGGTCTAGTTCATCCACTTTATCTTCCTGTCTTGATACTCTGTTTTCCATTCATTCATCCTATTGGTGAGGCTTTCTCCTGTCATTTCTAATTGGCTTACTGAGTGTTTAAGTTCCTTCTTCATTTCAGCCTGAGTTTTCTTTAATATTTCTAACTCTTTTCTGAATTCATTCAGAGGTTTATCCCTATCATCCTTCAGTTCTTTGATTTCTTTTTTTGTGTGTTCTTTTCACTGAATTCTTTTACATGTTTAGAATTGTTCTTTTGAGTTCCATGTTCTGAGTTAACTTTAGGGAGTTCTCATTGTACTCCTCTAGAGGACTATTGATATTTGCTGCAGATATGTTATTTTGGTTTTTCATGCTATTATTTTTCTCTGTGATTTTGACATGTTGATTTCTTTTGTAGTTTCTGATTCTTGTGTGAGACTCAAGCCTTCAAGTTTAGGTTTGCTTCTTTTTGTAAACTTTATGTGCCTTTGTTGTTTACTTTTGGGGAAAAGCTGGTTTGTCTAAGCTTCCAGTTCTATCTTTTGATTTTATATTGGAGTGGCCTGATTGCTTTTGTCTTCAGGAGTTCCCATAGAGGCCCAATTCAAGTGAGGTCAAATGTTTTCAGGCTTTTTCTTAAGGTATGGTTCCCTCCAGGAACGATTTTGCCCTCAGGTTTTTGGGGGGTTGGACTGGCCTGGGAGCCAGACCCAGGAAAGATGCTGGTCTTGGGCAGCTGTTGGCCTTGCCACCCAGAGATGCAAAGGCAGATGGGTCAGAAAGATTCCCCAAGGACTCCTGGGGACTGCACTGAGGAGCTTGGTTAGTCTGGATGGAAAGGATCGGGCCAAGGAAAGGTCAGCCCCAGAAAGGTCTGTCCCAGAAAGAAGGTGGTGGGTGGTGGGTGTTGCAGGTGCAGGGAAGCAGAGGGAGGTAAGGGCAAGGACAGGCCCAGGAGCAATGCTCCTGGGGCCCAGAGAAGGCACTACTTGGTCTAGATGAAAAGGATCAGGAAGCACTATTGGTTTCCCAGGTGTCTGGGGCCCCAAGACAAGGAATGGGGAGGGGCCCAAACTCAGAGGAGAGAATGGTGGTGGATATGGGAGTGTGAATGAGGCTGGGGGATTTAAGGCATGGAGGGCGAGATTGACTTACCCTGGACAGAGGCCTGCAGGTAGGAGAGAGGCCTGAGGCGGGTCTTTCAGGCCCAGGGAAGCAGAGGGAGGTGAGGGTGGAGCCAGGCCCAGAGGCAGTGCTCCTGGAGCCCAGAGAAGGCACTCCCTTGGTCTGGATGAAAAGTATCAGGGAGCAGTATTGGTTCCCCAGATGTCTGGGGCCCGAAGACAAGGAATGGGACAGGGCCCAAACTAGGAGATACCGGTGGGGTGATGGGAGGATGAATGAGGGTGGGGGAGTCATGGCACAGAGTGCGTGATGGACTTACCCTGAGAGAGGCCTGTGGGTAGCGGAGGTCTTCTTTAAATGTCTTATAGAGTTCTGCTGACAATCCATCTGGCCTTGGGCTTTTTTTAGTTGGGAGGCTTTGTATTACAATTTTGATTCCCTTATATGGTATGGGTCTGGTTAAATTGCTGATCGCTTCTTGGTTTAACTTTCATGGTTCCCATGATTTTAGATATCCATCCATTTCTTTTAGATTTTCAAATTTAGCAGCGTATAGGTTTTTAAAATATTCCCTTATAATGGTCTGGATCTTTTGAGTGTCTGTTGTGATGTTTCCCTTTTCATCTCTGATTTTGTTGATTTGGATTTGTTCTTTCTTTCTTTTGGTTAACTAGGCTAAGGGTCTGTCTTTCTTGTTCAGCTTTTCAAAGAACCAGCTGTAAGATTCATTGATTCTTTGTATTGTTTTCTTTGTTTCTATTTGATTAATTTTTGCTCTAATTTTTGTTATTCCTTCTCTTTTGCTGGGTTTGGGTTTCATTTGTTCTTGCCTTTCCAGCACTTTCAATTGCAGTGTCAGGTCATTTAATTGGGATCTTTCTAATTTTTTAATGTAGGCACTTAGAGCTATAAACTTCCCTCTTAGGACTGCTTTTGAAGTGTCCCAGAGATTTGTGTTGTGCTGTATTGTCCTTTTTATTGAATTCCAGGAATTCCTTTATTTATTTTTTCTTAATTTCTCCTTTGACCCACTCATTGATTAGGAGTGTGTTATTTAATTGCTATGAGTTCATGTAGTGACTAGGGCTTTGTCCAGTGTTGATTTTGAGCTTTATTGCATTGTGGTCTGATAGAATGCATGGAATTATTTCAATTTTTTTGTATTTGTTGATATTGGTTTTGTGGCCCAGTGTGTGGTCAATTTTTGAAAAAGTTCCATGGGTTGCTGAGTAGAAAGTGTATTCTTTGGTACTTGGGTTGAATATTCAAAAGATCTCTGTTACGTCCAATATTTGAAAGATGTCTGTTAGGTCCATTTGACATATGGTATCATTTAATTCAGACATCTCTCTGTTTGTTCTTTGTCAAATAGAGACAGTGGGGTATTGAAGTCCCCTACTATTATTGAGTTGGGGTTAATCTGTGTCTTAAAACCCTGTATTGTTTTTTTTTTAATGAATTTTAGGTGCACCAGAGTTTGGTGCATATATGTTAAGGATTATAATATCTTCTTGGTTAATTGTTCCTTTGATCAGAATGAAGTGACCCTCCTTATGTCTTCTGATTAGTTTTACTTTGAACTCTGTTTTGTCAGATATTAGAATAGCAACCTCTGCTTGTTTCTTGGAGCCATTTTCTTGGAATATTCTTTTCCATCCTTTTACTTTAAGGTGGTACCTGCCCTTGAAGGTGAGATGGATTTCATGCAGCCAGAAAAGAGGTGGATATTATTCTAAATCCATTCACTTTGCCTGTACCCTTTGACTGGGGAATTCAGTCCATTGATATTTAAGGTTATTATTGAAAGGTGTCTATTGGTTGCCATCATTTTGATTGCTGTTTGTGTTGTCTAATTTTGTGTTTCCTCAATTATACCTTTTTTTAATTTTCTTTCATTTCCCTGGGGTATAGTTGTTTTTCTCTCTCTGCTCTCTGCATTGCTTCAAGTATTATTTGAAGGGCTGGTTTTATGGACATGTATTCTTTCAGGAAGATTTTTCTTTCTCCCTCAACTATAATAGACATTTTTGCTGGGTAAAATATTCTGGTATGGCATCTGTTGTCATGTAGAACTGGAAATAATTTCCAGGCTCTTCTGGCTTTCATAATTTGTATTGATAAGTCAGCTGTGATTCTGATGAACTTTCCTTTGTATGTGATTTGTTGTTTTTCTTTTGCTGCTTTCAGTATTTTCTCTTTGTTCTATACATTTAGTGTTTTTACTATGATATGTCACAGGGAGTTTCTTTTCTGATCCTATTTGGTGTTCTATGTGCTTCCTGTACTATTCTTCCTGTATTTGTATGGGGAGGTCTTTCCTTAATTTTTGGGAAATTCTCTTCTACAATCCTGTTTATGATCTGGTGTATTAGTCAGGGTTCTCCAAAAGAAACAGTACTGGTAGAATGAATATATATGTATAGAGATTTATGAGTTTAGCTCACAGGATAGAGTCTGAGTAGTCCAACAATGGCTGCACCACACTGGAGAGGCTGAGCATCCATAGTCGCTCAGTCCACAAGGCTGGATGTCTCAGTAGTCCCAATCTGGTGTTGAAGGTCTGACAAATTCCAAAAGATCAGCTAG
>NW_008337147.1:11308061-11313055 GCF_000622305.1 Nannospalax galili
ACTGGCATTCTACTCTGAATTGGCCTTTTATACGGGATGCCATCAGAAGGTCACACCCACATTTAGGGTGTGTCTTCCAGCTTCAGATGATCCAATCAAGAAGATCTCTTTCATTTCAGTTAATCCCAGATCCAGTCAAGTTGACACCCAGGATTAGCCATCACATCTGGTCAATAAAATTAACCTGAAATTCTTTTCCTTCCTCTATTCCTATGATTTGTATATTTGGTCTTTTCATGGTGTCCCATATCTCTTGCATATTCCATTCCTGTGCTTTGTAAAAATTTCCATAATCTTTACTTGAGTGGTCCAATTCTTCAACTTCATCTTCAAGTGTTGATATTCTGTTTTCCATTTCATTCATTCTAGCCGTGAGGCTTTCCCCTGTTCTTTCAAGTTGACTTATTGAATTTTTCACTTCCTTCTTCATTTTTGCCTGAGTTTTCTTCAATGTTTCTATCTCTTTTGTGAATTCATTTAAAAGTCTATCCCTATCTTCTTTTAATTATTTGATTTGTTTGTTCGTGTGCTCTTTAAATTCATTGAATTCCTTAATCATGTTTCTGATTGTTATTTTAAATTCAGTGTCCTGGGTTATCTCTAGGGGGTTCTCCTTGTAGAACTCTTCTACAGGATGGGTGGAATTTCATGGGGACATAGTGTTTTGCCTTTCCATTTTGTTATTCTTTCGTTGTGGTTTTGCCATGTGAATTTCTTTTGTTGTTTGTAATTCTGATATGAGCATTAAGTTGAAGCAGTCTTCTGTTTGTATTATTGGTGTGCTTAGGTCCTTTCCTTATTGGTTATATAAAGCTGGTTGGTAGAGGTTTCAGATTCTCTCAGGTTTTATTTTGGAGGGAACTGATGGTTTCAGATCAGCTATTTAGGAGAACCCACAGAAGAAGCCCAAGTCAGGTTCCAATCAGGTACATTCAGGCTTTCTTCTAAGGTTTGGACCCCTATTAGCAGGAACCACATGGAGGTAGGATCTAGGTGCTCTCAGGCAGTTCCCTGCATTCTCAGCCCCTATGCCAGAGGGAGGCCATAACCCAGCACTTTCTGGCAGTCTTGCTGAGATCACAGCTACTATACCAGTGGAGGTTGGAACTCACCCTCTCAGGTTGCTAGGATCTCAGCCTTAGCCTACTTATGTTTTTATAAGAGCAAACTCTATGTACGCACTGTTAAAACCCTGCAATTCATACAATACCATTACATCTGAGCTTAGACAGTTCAGGCTGTGCTCATTGGCATCGTGGCATGTACACTGCAAAGCACATATGTTGTGTATTCCCAACCAAGGCTGCAGTGAGGTATGCAATGCAAGAAAAGTAAACACTGCTAGAAATACCTCAGATCCATTATGTGATTGATTTTGAATTACCTTTTGGTCACTACATGTTCAAAAAACTTTTTCTCTGGCCAAAATTTTTTTATAACCCCCAAACCTATGAAGGGATTTTAAGAATTTGTAAGAATCTGCTGCCTAGAAACCCCTTATTTCTCCCTTCTCTCTACAGTAAAGCTTTTACAATACAAATAAAACAATATAATACAACCTAAACCAACCAAACCAATGAACCAACCCACCAAACCAAACCTAGCACCCTAAGATCAGTGTTGCTCTCTGGAGTAACTGCTTTGTCACTAGTGTATTAGAATATTGGAGAGCTAGCAGCTATACAGAAATGAGAAAATTCTAGAATGAAGTGTGGTCTTAGATGACAGTGAGGTAGGGTAAACATTTATAACAGATTCAGACTAGTTGCTTTGTTGGGGGAGGTAAAAGCATGGAATGAAGTTTATCCCCTTCTATGTTGAATTTAAAGGGGTTCTTTGAAAGCTCAAGACATAAAGTGTTTCTGAGAGATGGGTTGACACAGTTCACTGTGCAGAAAAAAAAAAGAAAAACATTTGTCTAGTAGATAACAAATATAAAGAGAAAGAGCACACACTATCTGACAGCAGATATCAAATGGGGGAGAAATTGATAAACAGTGTGAGATTTTATTGCCAGCAGAACTATGATGATTTTATAAAATAAGTTCTGTTCCTTAGGTATCCAGGTTGACCATATAAAAAAATCTTCTTAAACCATCTATCAGTCCATCTGTTTGATTGTTTTTGGTCTGTGCTCATGGATGAAACTATTCTCTCTAATGAGCAGGAAAAGTAACTTCATGCAACATTAATTTCAAAGAGGGAGGAGTAATTAGGCATTTTTGAGTCCCTCTGGTTCTCTTTAGTTTAATAAATATCCCTTTCTCTAGCTTGTAGCTTAAAGCTATGAAGACATTGTATTATAATTTGTAACTTAAAAATTTTTTTTTGCAATAAAACAAACACATACATAATGAATCTTTGTAATTTCCAGAATAATACAGATACTTAAAACTTTGCTCCAGGCTTCCAACAGCAACATTTTCAATAACACCATGTTTTCTTTATTCTAATGATAATAATTACAAAAAATAGCAATAACTAACATTTATTGAATGTAATAATCTCTGTATTATCATAATGAAATATCTTAAGTAGATAACTTCATAAAATGTTCTTTAATTCATAGTTCTGAGGTACAATACTCAAGATCAGAGAGAGCTCATTGTTCTGCCTTTTGATGAGAGTGGTGGATAACTAGGACAGGAATGTGTCAGGATAAATAGGACATGTCATAATGAAGAGAATGAGAAATCACTTTGGGGACCAAAGCTGTAACATATGGATCCTCTGCAGATAGTCAACATTTAAAGCACAGTACTGAGTCATTGTTTAGTACTAGACTCTGTAAATATTTGATTAGCTTAGTTTTACTTAATTTCAGAAACTTTATAGAATATCTGCTTTTGTTATCATTATTTTTATTTCACAGATAAGAAAATTATCCCCAGACAGATGCTTGCTCAAAACCTCACAGCTGGGGCTGAGGATGTAGTTCAGTTGGTAGAGTGCTTATCTACCATGCAGGAAGCATTGTGTTTGATTGCAAGTACCACATAAAACAAGCGTGATTTTGCATGCTTCAAATCTCAGAGCTTGCTGCATAGCAAGTTCTAGGCTAGTTTGTACTACAGGAGACTGTCTCAAAATTAATTAATTAAAAAAACCATCACAGCTTATATATGGAAAATAGTCCAGAGCCTCAACATAATATTTATAATGTTAGAGGAGTTAAGACTATGTAACATTCTTTGAACTTAAAACTACAACTCAAGAATTCTAAAACTTCATTTAATTATAAAATTTCTTGATGGGAAATTGGTAATTATGGCTATTGTCCCTCAGTTAACAGAAGTAACAAATGATGAAATAAACAGATAAATACATACCACAACAGAGAAGCATTAATGATTTAAGTTATTATAATTCAATTTCTTTATTATCCTTAACTATATTTAAAGTATTACTACATGGAAAATTGTTCATATTATTGTTTATGTTTTCAATTATTTTTATTATTGGCTATTTATACATTGATCATTCATGTTCTGTGTTCCTTATTTTTTATGAAAATGTGTTTGGCCAGGTGTGATGGCACATGTCTTTAGTCCCAGCATTCAGGAAGCAAAGGCAGGTGGATTTTAATGAGATAGAGGCCAGCCTGTTCTGCATGGTGAATTCCAGGCCTGCCGGGGCTCCAGAGAGACCCTGTCTCAAACAGACCAAAAAAAGTGTTTGTGCCACCTTTGTCTGGATTACTTTTGTTTTCTTGACAGGGACACTTGTTAAGGGATCTAAGATCAAAGTCTTAAATTGACTAGACAGAAACAAATATTTACATAGGTGGTAGGATAATTCTTAATAAGACAGCAGTCTCTGCTTACTGTTTGGGAGGCAGCTTTGGGAACATGCTTCTTATAGCAGTTTTCTGAAGGAAATTGTTACATTGTCTGAGTTCAACAATGGGCTTTTCCCATAGATTGTGGCCTATTCTTTCACGTGTTCAACCCTTTGTAGGTAACTGAGAATATTACACATATATGCATATATTCCTTTTAGGGAAATCAATGTAGATAATGGTCATAAAGAAAATGAAATGATTTTTGTCCTTAAAGTTTAGAGAAATGAACTTTATAAAACATTACAATTCCATTGGGAAAATATCAGTACAATGCTGATTATAGTGCTTTATTCTTTTTTTTTTTTTTTTTTTTTTTTTTTTTTTTTTTTTTTAAAAAAAAAAAAAAAAAAAAGAGGACGATAAATCTTTCACTGTGACCCTCTAAGCCCCAGCTGTCCTGGAACTCACTATGTAGACTAGGCTGGCCTTGAACTCACAGAGATCTGCCTGCCTCTGCATCCCAAGTGCTGGGACTACAGGCGTGCACCACCATGCCCAGCTATAGTGCTTTATTCTTATCTGACGTCCAGAAACATTAGTTAGCTTTTTATTCAATACTCCCAAGACTAGCCCCAACATTCTGAGCCTTGTGTCCAATTTCTTCTCTTTGTATGCTATCCAAGACCAAAGTGGCCTATAAACTTAGCTTTCCATTGTTCTGTGCATTTTCAGTTTTCATCTAGGTTTGTGAAAATCTTTTCAATCTAGGATTGGGCATGGTTTATGAAGTACTGATTGGTGACTTCAAGTAAAGATGGCCAATCCATTTTTGGAACCCTTTTATATTCATGGTTTTCTTATAACACCTGCTTACTTCTCTTCTAGATATTTCTACATCTGTTACTTATAAGACTTGCGGGTCAGGGAACTAGCTTTTAATTCTGGAGGAGAATGGATGGGTAGAGGGAAATTGATCTGTGATGGAGATTGTGGAATTTGGTGTGATGTACTAGAGTCAGAAAATAGGAGGCCCAGCAAGAGAATTATTGGTACTTAAGAAATGTCCATTAAAATATATTTTGAAAGAAGATGAAATTTTATAGTAAAAATACTTAAAATATTTCAATGAATTGATATTGAGAGAAAAGAAAATAAGTTCATTATTTCCTTTTAACTGATATATTCTATACTTGCCTAGCAAATCTGCTTTTAC
>NW_008337147.1:11313307-11325237 GCF_000622305.1 Nannospalax galili
AAATGGGAAGTTCTAGTAGAGATTAATTTTGCTAGTGATCAATTTGTATGTATAATTATACATAAATTTTCCTACTATAACTTTGGAGAATGAACACAGAGACACAATATAGGCTAGAAGGCTCTAGTTTCATCCTTTGCTTGTACACATCTTCCTACAATTTGGATCTGGAATGTTCTCCTGAGGAAATGCACCCTGCCGGAAGGAATGAGAAATGTAAAGAGACAGGACATAGTGGAAGGTTTTAGGTCACTGGGGTGTTCTTTCAAAGGAGTTCATGGCACCTCATTGTTTTCAGGCTCTTTCACATGAGGTGAGTGGCTTGGCTGTACCACCTGCTCTTTCCATGATATTTTGGCCTCTGACTATAGGCCTAAAATAAATGTACCCTCCTTACCTGATTGGTGCCTCCAAAACTGTGAGCCAAAATAAGCCTCTTCTATTCATGGGTTGATCTATCTCAAGCACCTGGCCAACACATTCCATTTCAGCCAGGTATGTAATCTGCAGATTCTGCTAACAACACATAAAAGGCAGTGTCAGGGCCTTTGCACTTGCTGCTATCTTCTTCTTCTCCTCCTCCTTCTTCTTCTTCTTCTTCTTCTTCTTCTTCTTCTTCTTCTTCTTCTTCTTCTTCTTCTTCTTTTTTGAGACAGGGTTTCCCTGTAAACCCCAGCTGGCCTGGAACTTGAAATGTAGATCAGGCTGGCCTTAGTCTCACAGAGATCTGCCTGCCCCTGTCTGAGAGCTGGGATTAAAGGTATTCAGTAGCATGCCCAGCTTTCTGCTTCGAGTGTTGATCAAAATATTCATGTGACTCTTTCTGTGATATTTTCCAAATCTCTGCTCAAGGATTATCTCTCACTTCAAAAGGGCATTCCTGATGTCCCCCAAATACTATTTTCTATCATTCTCGATTTCTTACTTAACTCTGCTTTTCTTTTTACCCTACCTCCATCTTTTCCTCTATTCTTCCTTTTTCTTCCTTTCTTTTGTAGCAACTGTGATGGTTTGAAAGAGAATGTTCCCCATAGATTCCAAGTATTTGGATATTTTATACCCAGTTGGTGGCACTGTTTTGGGAGGTCTTAGAAGGTGTGGCTATGCTGGAAGAAGCACATTAGTGGGGGTGGGGTTACAGAGTTCTTAAGCTTTGCTGGATCTTAAGTTGCTCTCTTGCTTACTGTGCCTGCTTGAAAATGTGAGTGCTCTGCTTTCTGCTCCTGCTCCAGCCACTTCCTGCCACCATGCCTCCCTGCCATGATGAATTGTAATTCCCTGGAACCGTAAGCTCAAATAAACTCTTCCTTCTATAAGTTGCTTGGGCCAGTGTTTCAATCATAGCAACAGAACAGTAACTAGTACAGCATCATACTACATATTTGCTTATTTCAGCTTTGCAACAATATGAAGGTGCTCATTCAGTATCTATTTATTTTATTTAATGTCTTTATTATTCTGTGTTTATGATGTGGTACACAGGGGGGCATTTGTATGCCATGGCATACATATGGAGGTCAGAGGACAATGTTGTGGAGTTGGTTCTTTTTCCACCTTTATTCAGGTTTTAAGGATTTAACTCAGGTTGTCAGGGTTTCTAGTCAAGTGCCTGAACCATCTCACTGGCCCATAGTCCATATTTTTTGAATTAATAATTTTCTATACATTCAAGTAACCTAAGAAAAAATTTCAGGTTTCAGGAAAAGGCAAACTTATTTTCAAAGGTTCTAGAGATATAATTAAAATTTTATATCTAATCAAATTTCAATTATTATTTAGTTGCGATGTCTCTAGTTTCATTTAATTTACAACACAAGACAATTTTTTATCAAAATGTCCTATACATTGAGCTTGTCTTTTCTTTGTTACTAGTTTAGGGTTAAGTGATTTTTACAGGAGTATTAGACAGCCTTCGTTGGCATTGTGCTGTCCTATCATATCTTATCTAGAGGAACATAATCCTAATCTTTCTATTACTGACGATGATTACTTTGATTTCCTCACTAAGAAAGGCTATTGCTATGGTGAAAGTACCCTTCGATTTTTGTTATCTGGAAATAATATGATAGGTGAAGCCTTTAGAATGTGAGGGCCCTTCTACTCCTTTCTGTTTTAAGCTTGCATTACTTTGTTAAGAAGAATTTTCCCTCCTCTACCCTCTACACATTTCATTGGTTTTCCTCTAAATGCAGTATGTTATATTTTATTTTATCTTTGTTTTAAATGTGAAAAATTTTCCACATTTTGTCAGTAGGCTCTTTCAGTGTAGTCCCTCCACTTTTGTTTACACTAGTCCTTGAGTGCCTTTTTGCTTTGTGGCAGTGTAAGAACCTTTACACACACCAGTGATTTTCCCCTGTATAAGCCATGTCTTCCAGGAACACTATTTCTCTCATGGAGAAATGGCTTTTAGACATGAATATATTGGCACTGGATGGACACCTCAGTGTTAGCATGCCATGAACAATTTTCACTTCTGTTCCAGGCAGTCCACATCTATCTCTCTACTCCTGGTACCCACCAGGTAAATTTTTGTACTTTATACAATTAAAGTAATTCCTTTCTTCGTATTTTCATCAGTTAAGTATTTAATTTCAAAAGCTGCTACCTAAAATTCTCTGTTTCCTAAAGACTGGCAAAGGGTGCTGGGAATCCCTTCCTTTTCATCTGACAGCATGAAAGCTCTGAAATTCCACCTCCATTCAAGCTTTTCTGTTACCCGTCTTTCATCTGAGTTTTACAGATGTTCTGAAGGTCTTAAAAAATGGGGCTAATCAGTGAACCACAGTATCTCGAAGATAAAGCAAAAGCTTACCTGTATGCTTTGCCATCTGTTCCATTTTGGGTTGGATAAATACATACTTAATACCCCCAAACAGCAGGCACTTCTCAACACCCATAGTACCTGGCTTTGATTCCATCTGGTTGATTCTGATTATTTCATTACAACTGTTCAGACTTATAAACTCTGCAATTAAAAGAACTTAGACATGTTAATACCTATGTACCCTTTAACCACTGTGCTTCAAAAAACCCGTTAGAGATTTTATAAGACATTATTTCATTGAAGGAACTATTATTTTAATGGAACATGCATATTATTTTAAAGGTTTTTTTGGGGGGGGGTTTGAGCTGTCAGCCCTTCATTTACAAATAGATTAACAATAGTTCGTTTTAATTGTTACAAGTTTGACAATGGTGAAAAAATAAATAAAAAAACACCCTCAGATCCCAGCTTTATTATTTTTCCTTTCTAGTGTTTCTATTTGAAGATTAAAAGTGTCTGTGTCTTGTTCTAGAGTAATAATTTCAATTGGCTCAAGTCCATTAACTGCAGGGAAAAACACCTGGCAAGGCGGTTGGTAGTGGCCCATTCTTGTTAACCTTTCAGCCTTCACAATAACTATCAGCAGGCACCGAGTCAGGGATTCTAATAAACTGGCATTAAAGCTGCTGACAGCTAATAACTTTTTATGCATTTCCAGAACTAAATGAAAGAAAATGTCTGATTAATTAGAATCAAAGATTTTTTGATTTCTACAACCCTAGACTTGAATAATTTTTAGACATGGAAAATAAAATAAAGATCAATGTGGTCTTTCACAGGGTGTTTTCCATAAACAAAATAGGCTTCCAAAGTATATTAATTTAGCTATTTTAATCAGGTTTAATTTTCAGCTACTGTGCTCTTTCTTTTTTAGTAAAAGGAGAAAATAGCTAAGAAATGGAAAGGGTAACACACTATAGAAGTAGTTTTAAGTAAATTCCTTCAATGTGTAAAATAATTTCTACCAGTGAATTACAGAATCCCTCTAATCCCCAACAGTTGTGGGAGATTAGACCCATTTCTGCAGGGGAAATATTTTAAGGAGTATATAACCTTCACTGACTTCCTTGTTTTGGCTTGCCTCTAAGAACCAATCTGCAGGTGAACTGTGTCTATGGAGAGAATCTGCTCACTACTGGTTACATAAAAACTGAGGTGGTTAAGGATTTGTAGGAGAAAGCTAGAGTGGAGAGGCATGAAAATAAGTTTAGATTTGCAATATCCTAGACAGGTCCACTGTCTGAGCAGACAGCTGAGGTTTTGTCACTACAGTGACCCTAGCCGAAAAAAAGCAGGGGTAGAGAGTGGAGAGGGAAATAGTTTACAACAACTGAAAGTTGAAGACACCATTGTACCCCAATGCTAGTTTGCTTAGGTCACTTAGGTAACTATGGTGATAGTAGTGTTACCAAATTATCATTCTGGCCTCCCTTGGCTTCTTCCATTCCCTGTACTCTCCATGGGATGGATTCAAAGACACAACATAGTGCAGAAGACCAGTAGCAATGGTGAAGAAACCACTGCATCTACCTATATGCTGAGGTAGACTTTACATTCTCTTCTCTAAAGTCTCTGGAACTTTGCAATGCTTTCCTGGGGTGGGGTGGGGGGCTTTTCCCATCCAGCTAATTAACAGGCTCATCTGGATTACCTTGTAAGGGAGGGACAGTAGATATGTCTTCATTCTTTACCAGAAAGCCTCTATTAAATGGCAATTTTATGATCTCTAGGCAGTTCAGAATGCCATGTCTCTTCTCAGGGCCAAAGATGTAACACTGATTCCCATTCCTTTGACCAAAACTATTGTAGTGGAGCAGATAAAAAAGAATAACACCTTAAAATGAATCTATAAAAATAGCCATGCTTTAACCAGGAGAAAACAGCTTTCCCTTCATGGTCCTCGAAATGCTGCTCCCTTCGCCTCCCTCATCACCTCCTTTCATGTAATATTTCAAATTGGAATGAGGAGCAATTGTGTACTTCCTCCTTAATATTTGTGTGTCACCGGGAACCACAAAAACTGAGCTAACTTCCTGTGACTATTTTGTAAATCTTTTGGCATATGTGAGCCGACCCTTAACTTCTACCAACCCCAAAGCTTGGAATATCATCAAATAGCATCTGAGGCTTATAATGAGGTAATTTTTGCTGTGGTGTGTGCCACCAATGTAATTGAAAAGTGTTCTGACTTTTGACTTATTTTGCCCTATTACTACAAAAATTAATAAAATTGTTACCTCCTTGGAACATGGAATTTGCGATAACCTAAGTCTGTGTTTACTGGCCCTGGTCATTCATATCTGACTCCAGAATAAACTATCTCTTATTCCCTTTAAAGTGAGAACTGTGCTTTTATGTCTTCATGTGTATTCGCAGGTTTCTTTCTACAATATGGAGTACAGATATGCCCTTTTAAGATAAATTATAATAGACTAGAATATAAATATAAAAGTACCCCCATTCTTTCTTCCTCATCCACTATCATAAAGAGGTCGAATGGTTTGTGGCTGTGGCTCAGTGTTAGGGTATTCTTTCTTTATTTTTGTTTTTGTCATTTTGAGACAGGGATTCCCTGTAGCCCCAGCTTTCCTGGAACTCACTATGTAGATAAGGCTGGCCTTGAACTCACAGAGATCCACCTGCCTCTGCCTCCCGAGTGCTGGGATTAAAGGCATGCACCACCATGCCCGGCTTAGGGTATTTCTTTAGCATGCATGAAGGTATGAGGCCCTGGGTTCAATTTGCCAGGACTGAAAAAAAAAATCAGGGGCTGAGGACACAGCTCACTGCCTCATATGCTTGAAGCCCAGGGTCAATATCCTTCACTGTCCCCTTCTCCCTCTCACAAAGAAGTGGAATCCTTATTTAAAGAGTAGATAGTTCTTGAGGGCTCTGCCCTCCTGAATGGGTTAATGCTATTTTCATGAGAATGTGTCTGTTCTAAATCGACTGTTTCTGCCCTTTTGTTTCTACCTGGGCCTCCTTTCCTCTCAACCTGGTTGTTCTCTGGTCATGTTAAGATGCAGCAAGAAGAGACTTGCCTGGTTATAGTACATTCATCTCAGATGTCCTCCTTAGGCGGCTAGACAGGCATTAGCAGGCTTGGAAGCCATTGAGAATGGACCCCCTTTCTCATGATCAGCTTCTGTTCATAGCTCCCACTTTCCATAGAAAAAATGAAGGTACCAGGGCACTGTTAAGGCTGATTGAGGGAAACCTGCTTCCTCTTGGTCAGAAGAATGAAGTCTGAGTTTAACTTCAAATCCTGAGTAGAGATGAGATTCTGATCAAATATAAAGATTAGCACATTATATACTACTCATCCTTAAAGGTTAATCTGACTGGGCCTGACAATCACCTGGCCAGGGGACCACTCCTCATGGAGGCTGATTCACCTGAAAACATGCTAAGGAGATGGGAGGAATAATTATCCCCTTAATGAGCTAATGTTCTTATATACCCCAGGAGTCTGTCACTCCTGCCAGAGTTTGCAGATCTTTCTTTACTGCTAAGCTTTCTGCTTTTCTGAATGCTAAGTGAAAAAGCATAAATTTCCTTTTCCTACTTTCTAGCTCATGTTTAGATACCTTCCAAAATCCCAAGCATGTTTGCCTTGAGACTTTGGACTTTCTCCCTCTTTCTATGATGCTCCTCCCCCCAAAACCCAGTATGCCTGTGCATCTGCCTGTCAGCCTTCATTGCTGAACCTTCCTGCTTTCTTGAACCTTAACCTGAAAGGCATTTTTCTCTTTTTTACTTCTTTCTCCTCCTGGCAGCTTCCAACACTTTAAATTTGCTTGGCCCGTTGTCTTTCCCCCAAACTCTCCTAAAATGGTCTTTGAAGTTCCTTCTGAATCAATTTCTGAAATTCTTTTATCAACAAGACTAGGAACTCACAAAAGAGAATCCTATTCTGATTCTGCAGTAACAGATACTGATTGAAGGGCTCGGTGTCCAGGGAACACCCTGGGAACAAGGACATAAAGGAGGATGTGGCAGAGACTCCAAAGGATGTGCCAATGATGTCTGTCAATCACCAGGCCAGGAGACCACTCCTCAGGAGGGCTGATCCACCTGAAAACATGGTAAGGTGATGGGGGAAAGTAGAGAGGAAGCTGTGTCAGCTTATAGGAACCAGGGACTGAGAAACTTAGGGTCACAACTTTATGACTACATAATGAATAGCCTTTCTCTGGATATATATTCATCAGCTAACATGCTTGAAGTGTAGCTGAAGAGCCAGTTTCTCCCAGGACCTAAGGTCACTTAAGCTGCTCTGCTCAAAGTAAAATCACAGCTCTCCCCTCAAAGGTGATAAGTGGATTATTTATTCTGGAGCTAAATAATGTGTGACATGAATTCCAATTATTCTGTGTTCCAATACGGTAAGAGTTTCACAAAGTTTTTATAGAAACAACAAAGGAAAGTCATAAATCAAGACACTTTAAAATACATTGGTGTGTTGAAGCAGGAAGGTGGGTTACAGAGAGCAGAAGGGGAGATCTTTGCTGTAGGTCTCAGATGCCATCTGATGACATTCTTAGTCTTTGGTTTAGTAGAAGCTAGTATTCTTTCAGCACATACCAAAATGGTTTAACCTAATAGTCACAAAGATGTTAGCTAAAACACAAAGTTGAGTGATGAATGGTTATTAAGGGGGTTAAAGATAGCTCAAGATAACTTGGCTCCTGACCTTCAACGTCCCAAAGCTCCACAAGTGTGGAAGGGCTTATCAGTCAATCAGTGTTGTAGAATCTTTAAAAAAGGTATGGCTTTTTCCTGAAAACTTCAGTTCACAGAGCACAATAGAAACAAGATTGGCAAACCATAATCTGTAGGTAAAATGCTGCCTGCTGCCTGTTTTTGCATAAGCTGTAAGCTAAGGGTTTTTTTTTTTATATTTTTCCAGAAGAATGCATTTATTGACTATTATAAAGAACACTGATGAAATACATAGGATGAAGTATACAGGAACAGTCACAGAGGCTGTGTGATGATACAGTATCTAGATGATACAGTCTTTTGAATTTTTATGGAGAATCCATTTTAAAAGTCTAGTTCTCTAAGCATAGACAGCTTTGTAGTGATGGATTGGAAAAAAAAGATGTGATCAAAAGCCAATAGAGCCAGGTGTGGTGGTGCACACCTCAATCCCAGGCTGAAGAGACAGAGGCAGGCCTAGCTGTGTGAGGTCAAGGCCAACTAGGTCAACATAGCAAGTTCCAAGCTAGCTGGATCTACAGGGAGATCCTCTCTTGAAAACAGAACAAAACAAAACAAAACAAAACCAGAAGGCTTCCCCTGCAAAAGTGTTATGGGGGCTGGAGAGATGGCTCAGAGGTTAGGAACACTGACTATTCTTGCAGAAGACCTGGGTTTGAATCCCAGCACCCATATGGCATCTAACAACTGTCAGTAACTCCATTTCCAGAGAATACGATGGCCGCTTCTGTCCTCTGCAAGTATTGCATGACACTAATGCACTTCCACTTATGCAGGCAATACACACATACACATAAAATAAAAATAATAAATAAAGTAAAATAAAAAGTGCTACTAGAATAAGCAAGGGAATATAAGGAAGGTCTCTGCTAAGATTCTTTTTAAAAATACTGCTTTAATTCTTGAAGAATTTCATGCAATGCATTTTGATCATATATACAATTCCCCTCCTCCATGGCCTCTCAAATCCACCCCACTTCCTTACCCCACAAATTTTGAAAATGTCTGATATTTTTTAAAGCCCATGGAGTTCAATCTGTGTTGTCCAAATTCTCTTGGGTATAGGTCCCTCCTTACAGAGTGTTTGACCTACCCGGGTTCACATTTATAATTAAACCTGACTTTTCCTCTCTTAGAAGCTATCAAATGCCAACAGCTCTTCTGCAAGGGCTGGGACTTTATGCCCACATTCCCCTTCCTTGCTGGGATTTTGTCTGGCTTGAGCTTTTCAGGACTTGTGCAGGCTGTCATGACCACTATGAGTTCATATGTGCAACTGCCTTGTTGGGTCTGGAAAACATTGCTTTGTTGTAGTCATCTGCCACCTCTTTTTCTTACAATTTTTCCACTCCCTCTTCCACAATGAGTGAATGAAGGAGTGTGATATGTGTCCCATCTAGGTCTAAGGACTCCACAGTCTCTTATTCTCTGAGTATTGACCATCTGTATTAATTTCCTTTTGCTGAATAAAGAAGCTTTTCTGGTGAGAGCTGAGAGATGCACTAATTTCTGGGGATAATGATACGACATTAGTAGTCAGTTTAGTATTATGTCCATTTAGCAGAATAGTCGCAGTATGTTTTCCCCTGCTGCCTGTGGCCTGTCTTAACCATAGGTTCTCAATCCTGGTAACAGTGCCAGGTGTGGGCTCCATCTGTGGAGTAGGACTTAAATCCAACCATAAAGTACTTGGTTACTTATATAACATTCTTGCCACCGTTGCACCAGTGGGCATATCTTGCTAGGCCAGTCATTAATGTAGCTTACAGGGTACACAGCTGGGTAAGATTGATGATTTGTTTTCTTTTCTGGTAACATGCACAGGACCTCCCAATATTATGAAAGCTTGCCAGTAAGGACAAAGCTTTGATGTTCTATGACTGAACTATGTAGTGTCTTCAGCAATAGGGTCTTACTGTCACATCCTGGAGGCAAGAGTTTTTACTTTTTCAAATGGTTAAAAGTGAATAAAAACATATTGTGGAAACAGAGTCATCCATGCCTCTGGGAACTTGTTCATATTAACTTCAATCAATGGTGTAAACATGCACAAGACCCATGCAAATTCAATCAGATAAAACCCAGCATAGAACTGGAGAGTTGGGCAGCAGGTCTCAGTCTTAGCTGATGAACTATTGGCAGCTGATTACTTTTGAGTGAGGAAGAATTGATCTTTTTTAAGGGAGTGACTCAAGATAGAATGAATAGACTCCAATGGATGAACTTGCACTTAGGGACTACTTGGGTACACAATCTTGACATTGATAGGCATTAATATATATGACAGAATGCATGAAATCTGGTGGGGGAGGATGGGGGTGTGTATAGGGGAAGGGGTATAAAGATAATTAGATGTCTTGTGTGAAATGCAAAAAATTCAATAAAAACATTTCATTGAAATAAGTATTAAAATAAAAAAAAATTTCATTGACGGAAACATTGTAAGACTTGGATATAAAAGGAAAACCAAATTCCATATACACAATAGATAAATCAAGTACTAGGATGATAGTATCACCAAATTAATTTATATCTTATCTGTGATGATCTTCCTGCTGCAATGGCAGAGTTGAGAAGTTGTAGTAGAATCCATTTGGCCCTCTGTAAAGTTTGTCTAGTCTGTGACACACCACACTAGAAAATAACTTAGTGGAGAAGAGGAAACAGAAAGCACTTAATCAATGAATAGTTGGATTAATGAATGATCTACTAAATTGAACTAATTAGAGAAAAAAAAACCCACTAGGTTTTGTGAGAAAATGCAGGTGATGCCAGTTCTGTATCATCTTCCTTTAAGGCTCAGTGAGGTGGTCTCAGTTATGAGCTGCCTCATGTGGAAGATGATGGACATGGTGCATGTTTACTCATCCTTTATGTGATTTTTTTTTTTAGCAAGCATCCAACACATTAAGACATTAGTGCAACCCAAGCTTATGAGCCCTCTAGGCAAGACTGAAAGAGCATAGTTACTTCAATTTCACTGTTATCACAATACTTGACAGAGAAACAAGGGAAAAAGGGTCTGTTTTGAGTCATAGTGTCAAAGGGTCACTATGGTGGGGAAGGTGTGGTAAAATAGCCAAATTCATGGAAGTTGGAGAGTGGGGTGGAGGCTGTTCACACCAAGGACTACCAGAACCAGGAAGATATGACAAGAGCCAAGAGCAGGTATAAGTTTCAAAGGCCCAACCCTAGTCACCTATTTCTATCAGAGAGTTCTCACTAAGCATTCAGAATGTAAGCCTACGGGGAACATTTTAGATTCAAACCATACCCCCCCCACACATACCTATCCTTCCTTTCATTTCTAAGTCCATCGGTGGCCACATTTCATTTTGACTAGTATCAACCTCACTCAGGCTATTCCATGAGGTGCTGTGTCACTCTGAGCTATCTCCTGATCTCTCTACCAAACAACAGCAAACCTCATTTGTTTATATTGGAGTATGAATACCTTATAGTTGTGGATAGGTTAACTGACTCAGCTATTTTGAAAGCAGTGGTTTATTGATTTGTGAGATAAATTGTTTTATTTTTGAAACAGGGTCTCCCTGTAATGATAGTTGGCCTGGACCTAGGTGTGTATGTCAGACTGTCATTGATCTTATAGAGCTCTGCCTGCCTCTGCCTCCCTAGTGCTGGGATCAAAGGCATGCACGACCATGCCTGGATAGAGGGATAAACTCTTACTACAAAATTTTAAACAGCCATGTGCCTCTGAAATGTGTGCTATAGATTCAGACACATGCCACGGGGCAAGTTATAAGGAATGACATGTATGTGCTGTGTTATTTCACATCTTTTAAGTGATTTACATTGTTTTTTCTATGGGAATATATAAGAATTGATACTGAATTGACACATCTAGTTTAGTAGACCAACTAGAAAGGAAAACAAAATAATCACCCATTCCTTAATGTTAAACTTTAATGTAAGAATTGTTGCAGGCAAAGTAATCATCTTATGGCAGCTGTAGGGCAAAGCCCCAGCTCTGAGAATTCCAATGAACTAGACTTGGATGACTGTCCAATATGCAAACCAAAGAGACAAGCAGAGGTGGGGGTCTGAAAGCAACTTCAATGAGTGTGACTACATTGAGAACATATAAAGAGAGTTAAGGAAGTTCTGTGACCACGTATCTGTCTTCAAGGGGCTGGAAAGAGCTCTGAGAGTTTATGGAAGGGCAACAAAGGCAAGGTTTGGAGGTTTTCCTAGCTGGGTAGCTTGCCTAGTGTGCAGCCTAGGCAACCTTGTATAAGCCAATGTCTGGTTTATCATTATTGCGGGACCTGCTCTGAAAAACTCATAGATTCCTTGTAGGGGTTACTTACTTCTCGGGGTGGGGTGATTGCTCCAGATTGGGGGGTGGTCTCCTCACAGA
>NW_008337147.1:11325402-11339400 GCF_000622305.1 Nannospalax galili
TATATAATTTTTGGGACAGGTCTCTTTGTAACCTCAGCTGGACTGGAACTTGCTATGTAGATCAGGCTAGCCTTAAACTCACAGAGATTGGCCTGCCTTTGCCTCCCAAGGGCTGGAATTAAAGGTGTGTGCCACCATGCCTGGCCTAAGTGTGGTATGTTTCACATGAGATTGGGTATAGTAGTTTGGGTTCTTTGTTATAAAAAGGCTTATCCATAAATCTGTCCTTCCTTTGATCCAAAGAAGATGCAGAAGAGAGTGACTTGGAGGTGGGGGTGGGGGAAGAAAAGCTAAATAAAAGGGAAACAGGCAAATGGAGTTTGTAAGGTCAGTGATGGGTTTTCTTTCCAATTTCACTAATGTATATAATGCCTATATCACTCATGAAAACTAGATTTTTTTAATTATTATTTTATTTAATGTCTAAAAATATCTCTGCAAATAATGATAGTACAACCTTAAATTTAAAGACAATGATGCTAGTACTGAGTAGAATCATTTTCTCCCTAGAAATTATGAAGCTTATAAGTGATGAAAATAAGATCCCCTATGTAACTTCAAATCTATGTTCTTAAGATAAAATTTAAAATCTTAACCACAAAGTGTACCAACTTTCCATTTTTTAAATATGTATTTGGAAATGATGGTTCTTGTTTTTGGCTCTATTTTGCTTGTTTTAAAAAAAACTAAATGTTCAGTTTTTGATGCGGGTATCTTTTTTAACCTGATTCCTTTGTTTCTCTACCTTCGAGGTTAAATGCCCCAGTTCAGTGATGCCAGCATTTCTCCTGGTGTAGAGGAGACATAGCAAGGTAGCAGGAGTGTTCAGAGTTCACCTTGAGGTTATGTGATGTTAAATCAGTTTGACTTAGGGATGTTTTTCTCCCCCAAGGTCCCTTTTGTTCTGTCATACAATTTGCTGTCAAACTAAATGATGCATTTAAATAGAATGACCAAAGATAATGACTGTAACAAGGAAGAGGCCAGTACAATTGCTGTTATAATGTCACCTTGATCTGAATGACCCTTTTATGCAGAAGTCATGATATAAAGGATGTCAAGTTATGGTAACCTGCTGATGCTTCTCAGCCAAATGATGGAAGCTTCTACTGGAATGGCATTTTCAAAAACTTACCCAATGGGTATGTGTCATAAGATAGGTTCAGGAGTAATCACAACACTAATTTGAAATAAAATACAAGAACAGTGACCTCAAGTTGATCACAGACTGAAAGACATTAAAACCCATTTTTTTCAGAGCTTTCTATCATGGCAAAACACTTAAGATTGTAGAACTGAAGCTGCTTGGTTTGGCCACACTGTGAAGCAGACAGATCAATTGACAAGATAGCTTTTCCAAAGATTCAGTTGGATTTTTGTATTGGAAAAAAACACAAAAGCAATTGCATTGCTTCCAGACTGCATGGCAGTCTAGCATGACAATCTTTCCTTTGTCTTCTTCCTCTCCTGCTCCTTCCCTCCCTTCCTGCCTTTCTTTCTCCCTTCCCCACAGTGTGAAGATTATGGAGACTACATTGGGAACTCAGAATGTTGCTTTTTATGTCTCAGATTTTAGTCATATGGATTTGGTATCCACATATACGTGACTTAATCCATCTCTAAGAGAGATGGGCTATGTTGCACAGCTCTTTACTGTCACAGTTTTATGCATCCTTACCTGATTTTTTTTGTCATAGATTGCAGGCAAGAGAACTGGAAGCCTCATTTCTTAAAAAGTTGTTCAGAGATGACTGGGAAGATTGTGCCTCTCTAAAGAACTCAGCCAATAAGGGATTCGGAAGGCAGGGAAATGAGATTAGGAATGTAGAAACCACTGCGTTGTGTCAAATCAGCGCGGACAGCCATTTTTGCTTTTCTCTACGTCCATGTCCAACTTACTTTGACATTTTCTTATTTATTTTTTAAAAATATTTTATTTACTATTTTTTATTTTATTTTATGTGTATGCATGTTTTGCCTTCATGTAGGTAAGTGCACCTGTGTAGCGCAATGCCTACAGAGGACAGAAGAGGCTGTCGGATCCCCTAGAACTTGTTGTTAGCTGCCATGTGGGTGCTGAGATTTGAACCGGGGTCTTCTGCAAGAACAGCCAGTGTTCTTAACCACTGAGCCGTCTCTCCAGCCCCATCTTATTTCTTTTTTAAAGAAGTAGCAATAAAATTTAAAGAGACTTAAGAGTGAGGCTTGAAAATACACAAGAAATGGAGAACTGAAGATCAGTCCATGGTTGATGAGTAGAGAGAATTTTGTGTGTCTGGAGCCTTGTGCAGGAACCCTGAGATATCCATCATTTAAGGTAGCAGGTATTAATTAATCTCTTCCTTCCATCAAATAATCCATTAAATAATATGCATGTCCTTTGTCAGTTCTATATCCTTTTCACATTAATGGAGTTACTAGAATGTAATTTGCTATTATTTTTCTACATTAAGCTTAAATTTCCTTTTAGAGTTGATATTTACAGATAGTATTATTTTATTTTAATTTTACTTTATTTATTTATTTTTGAAGGCTTAGCCTCAGCTTGCCTGGAACTTGCTATGAAAACCAGGCTGAGATTAAAGACATGTGTCACCATGCCCAGCACCCAGCACTATTTATTTTATTTTTACAATTTTTAACGAACTTATTCTTTGAAAACTTAACACGTTTAAAGTGTATTCTGATTGCTGTGACTTCTTCCATCTTCTTTAATCTCCCTCAGATCCCTATTACCCTCTTCCCCACAAGCCCCTTTCCCACATTAATGTTTTCTTTTCCATGAATCCCATTGAGTTTAACCACAGTCATGTATGTGACCATGGGTTTGGAACTATCCATTAGAGCCCATCGGGCTCCTCTGTGGGTAGACAGCTGAAGACAATGACTGCCCCTCTTCCAGAATCCATCAGTATTCAGTAGTTCAGCAGGGAGGGTTGAAGCCCCGTGAGCCCCTTTCTGGTCCATGTTCACTGTTGACATGCCCAGTCTTTTGCAGGTCCATTGCAGGCAGCCATGGCCCCCTTTGAAGACATGACTACATTGACTGCTCCAGGAATTTCCCAGCCCTTCTCCCTGTCTTCTGGCTCTTACACTTTTTTCACCCCTTTGTAATTGTCCCTGAGCCTTATACAGTCATTTTTTATGAGTAATGAGAAAATAATTTTGAGGTATTAGTAATGGAATTTAGAAACAGTTTGTAAGAAAAAATTCCTGTATATGAAAATGTTTTAGAGATGTGTGAATTACAACTAAATTTCAGAAAACAAACACAAATATTTGTATCTGTTTCTACTCTTTAATGACTCCTCCCATTGAATTAATGGCATTCCCAGTCTTGCTTAACTAATTAAAAGAATATTCATCCCAAGTCTCCCTTGTAACTCTGCACAGTGGGGCTGGTTTGGTTTCAGGGCTGCTCCTTCCTTCTTGATTCTCCTCTTTTCACTCTGAGCTTTGAGTTAGTTCTTGTCTTTTTCCTCTCAGCCAATCAATATTCTCCATTGTGATGCTTGGTCCACCTCCAAACATCACCATCATACTACACATCCGATTAGAATACTGTTTGATTCTAGTAAGAAAATATAGTAAATTCTAGAATCCTAGTGCACAACTCCTAAAGAAAAATCTGGTACCCCAGAACCTGCCCTGTAGCAAGGTCCTCTGTGGGTCTTATACCCTTTGAGTGATGAGCGATCAGGGTTTCTGTACAACCCTGTCCCAGATACACTGAAATTCTCCTGACTCTCCGACTGAGCATTGAACTTCTGGCTGCCGTTGATTGTCATTCCTGAGTCTCAGGTTTACACTCTCTTTGGAGGGCTCTCAAAACTTTAGAATCCCTGGGGCCTATACTTCCTTTTGTTTTAACTCTTAGTGTTGGACATCAATTATATCTATACCATTACCAGAATTAGGAACTGGGAGGCTATTTTTATCTTTTCATGCTATATTCATTTTCTCATAGGTTCATTTTCTGTCTTCTAAACAGTAGTACATTTAATTCTCTCGAGCATCATTTTTTTTCTAGCTTTGCTCTGTGTACCCCAACCCTACCATCTGTCACTGAAAGTATTACAACTCTGATTTTTAATGTTTCCCATGTCTCTTTTTAAGTTCAATATATTCCTCTTCTAAGCCATTAATTTAATCCTGTCACTCTGAGAAAAAGCTTTCAATAGCTCCAATTTCCTTTTAGTGTAAAATAGAAATTCTTAGTGTGACTTACAATACCTGTCATGATCTGATTATTGTCTCGCCAATTCATTTATGTTTATGTTTTCTTTCCTTTTCTATTTTACCCTCTAATTTATTTCTTACTATTCCCAGTTTCATGTTTTATACTTCAGTCTTACTAACTATAAAAACAGAGAAGTTCTGTAACTTTTCATGCTGTTTCTTGGTTCTGGGCCTTTATATAGAATATTTGTTTTTCCTGGACCTCTTTTCTTCCCTCCTTAGCCTATCATGTCTGCTTGACAGGCCAGCCAACACTAATCTGACATTTTATTTATTTCATAGTGTTTTCTAGAATTGGGTTATATAGCCACTTGTAGCTGCAAGGGAAGCTGAGAATGAAAGCATCCTGCTAAGGAAATGCAACAATAAGATCAGTTCAAACTGATCATGATTCATCAATTAGGCAAGAAAAATTGTGCCTGAGAACAAAATTAGATTGACATTACAAAGAAACAAGGGAGGATGGCCTAATAGGAGGTAATCAAAGATATTTACCAGGCTTTCCCTTCTAGATTAACAGTACAGAAAGTTACCTGTTTCTTTATCCAGACCTGGTTATGCCCCCTTACAGCACAGGGCTATTTCTAAAGAAGCTGAGACCTCAGGGCTCTCCTGGTCAAGGTTAACCTCTATGCATCTTGAGTTTGCTGCCTCTTAAGGGAGCCTTTTGCTACTTGGCATGCTACTTGTTTCTGGAGCTGAAGAAACACTGCTTAAAAGGATTAATTTGGCCAGTGCTCCAGAGAATTTGGAAAGTAAACAACTGTTTCTCTTTTGTCAATATGGCAATTAAGAACAAGGAGATTAAAGAAAGAAAAGTAAATGCAGCTTTTATTTCTACAGTAGATTGATAGGATGTCGTGATACTGGGTAAGAAATGAACACCAAAAATAGTGTTGGATTAACAAACCCAACTCAGTGATAAAAGTCCCTGTCCTTCTCACCTTCCCACTTGCCAAACTGTCCAAACATGTCAGAAACAAAAGCTTGTAAATTTAGAGATGGGAATTTGTTTTTATTCTAAGGGCAGAAATGTGTATGAAAGTTTGTGTTCCAGTAAAAGATTATCTTCAGCCAAAACTATGTTCTTTTTGACTTTATTATGGATGAGAAAAATATAAGTATATATTTCTTATTAAATGACCCGAAGTATTGGTAGTTAATATGAAATCATATTTGTACACAGTGAGTACTCGTTCCAGCATTGCTACCAAATGACCTATCAATGATCATGTAAGAGTTCTTCATCTTTTAGGAGTATTTTTTCACTATATAAAGATAGGGATAATAATGCCTCCTTTTCTAAGGGGTTGTTGAGGGCTCTGCCTTATACTTCAAGGAGCTCAGCAACTATCATGATGGAATATGCCACTTTTAAGTGCTGGTTACTTCCATCTGAGAATACTTGAGGAACAGAGAATGTCTGGTGTTCCCTTATCTGCTAAAGATATATCCTCCAAAAAAGAATTCAATTGTCATGTACTTCTCCTGGGGAATCCTGTCAACTAGTGAAGATTAACTCACATGGGCAGAAGCACCATCCATAGACAGGCTGTCACAGAATATTGTCTGTTCTGATGTGTGCTTCTGGGACAGATTTTATTACCTGAGAGACTGTATCTGCATAACTAGATGATCTTCACTTGTCACATACTTCTACCCCATTCTCCCTGGGATAGAAACAGTGTGAACTCCTATGCTTAATTGATATCAATAAGTGACTTGTACTTAGTAATGTAAAAACAAGATAAAACACTTCAGTTTAGGGACTGGGGATGTAGCTCAGTGGTAGAACACTTGTGTAGCAGGTACAGGGCTCTGGGACCAATTCTGAGCATGGCAAGTAAAATACAAAATAACAGCAAGCATTTTCGTGATCTGGTTCTTGTTCAAGTTGTATTTGAGCATGCATTCATAATAAAAATGTGCATCACTTCACAATAATAGTCTAGTGTTAATTTCTTGAACTCAATTATTTAAAAAAATTTTGATGGATTTATCTTTATTTTATGTGTATGAGTGTTTTGCCTGCATGTATAAGTGCACCTGTGCCATGCAATGCTCATGGAGACCAGAAGAGGGCATCAGATACCCTGGAACTGGAGTTACCAATGATTGTTAATGGCCATGTGGGGGCTAGGAAACACCTGGGTCCTTTGGAAGAACTGCCAACGCTCTTGATCACTGAGCTGTCTCTCCAACCCCTGGACTACATTATTGCACTTTCAGAAAGAATTTGTCTCTCTTCTTCATGCTCATTTTAGAGCTTAACAGGTGGCAGGTACCCAATAAATATGTATTATATTTAAGATATCATTAGAAATCAAGTGACACATAGATGTGAAGGTATTGAGAATTGTATTACTTTTCTGTTGCTGTGATGAAATACCATGACCAAGAGTGACTTAAGGAAGAGTTTATTTTGGCTTATGGTTCCAGAGAGCTGGATGCTCATAATAGTGGGGAAGACAGGTCTGCGGGAGCAGGCAGCTGAGATCACATCTCAAGTGCACACAGAAAGCAGACAGTGCACAGGAGGTGGGTGAGGCTATAAACCCTCAAAACCTGTTCCCAGTGGTGTATTTCCTTCAAGGCTGCATCTTCATTTTTTTTTTTTTAAGCTTTTACAATTTTTTTAGAGTTTTGAAGAAAAAGAAATCCCAAGGGCAGGTGAGCTGGTAATCTTGGCAGCTGCCTTGAGGAGGTGAATGGTAGGAAGAGAGAAAGTAAGCCATGAAGCCCTGCAGGTTTAGAGGCTGCCTGGGAGGTCAGACACATGGCTTCTAAAGGAAGCTTTATAGAAAAGTAAAAAAATCCAAGATGCTAGGGGCAGCAAGGCTGCATCTTCTAAAGTTTCCATAACCTTCCAAACAGCACCACCAAGTGGGGGCCATGTAATCACATACATGAGCCTGTGGGAGACATTTCTCATTGAAACCACCACAGGAAATCCAGAAAAGACAAAAGTTTAATAAAGTGAGTATAGAGATTCATTTGACTGGTAAAGATTATATATTTCATTTTTTATTTATTTTTAAAAATATTTTATTTATTATTATTTCAATTTTATGTGTATTTTTTCTTTTTTGAATGTGTCCTTATCTGGTTTTGGTATTAGAGCGATACTGGCTTCATAGAAGGAGTTTAGGAGTTTTCTCCTGTTTCTATCTTTTTGAATAATTTAAGAAGTACTGGTTGTAGATATTTTTTGAATGTCTGTTAGAATTCTGCTTTGACTCCATCTGGGCCTGGGCCTGGGCTTTTTTTAGTCAGTAAGTTTTGTATTGCTTTTTCATTTTTCTTATTTGTTATGGGTCTGTTTAAGCTGTTGATCTCTTTGTAGTTTAGCTTTGGTGGTTTCCCTGAGTTTAGATATTCATCTGTTTTTTTTTTTTTTTTTTTTTTTTGCCTCAGCTTATTCATAAGTTAATAGAGTATAGGTTTTTAATGTATTTGGTGTCTGTTGTGATGTTTTTCTTTTCATTTCTGATTTTGTTGATTTTTTTTTTCTTTTGCTTAACTGGTCTAAGGATCTATCTTATTTATCTTTTCTAAGAAATAACTCTTAGATTCATTTTTCTTTTATTGTTTTTTATTTCTATTTCATTAATTTCTGCTCTGATTTTTATTATTTCTTCTCATCTGCCGGATTTCGGCTTCATTTTGCCTTTCTTACCATTCCAGAGTCTTGTGTTTCAATGTTAAGCCATTTATTTGTGCTCTTTCTGATTTTTAATGTAGGCACTTAAAGCTATAAACTTCCCTCTTGGGACTTCTTTTAAGGTGTCCCAGAGTTTTTGTTGTGTTTATTGTCCTTTTCATTTAGTTCCAGGAATACTTTTCTTTTTTTCTTAATTTCTCCTTTGACCTATTGTAGGAGAATGGTGTGCATGTAATTACTAGAGCTTCTTTTGGTGTTGATTTTAAGCTTTTTGTGTTGTGGTCTGATAAAATGCATAGATTTATTTCAGTTTTATTTGTATTTGTTGGGGTTTGTTTTGTGCCCCAGTCTGTGGTGAATTTAAGAGAACCTTCCATAGACTGCTGAATAGAAAGTTTATTCTTTGGGGATTGAGTGGAATATTCAGATGCTTGTTAGGTCTATTTTATGTATAGTATCAGTAAAATCATATGTCTACCTGTTTATTCTTTGTTCAGTTGACCTGTCTATTGGCAATAGTGGGGTATTGAAATTCCCTATTATTGAGTTGGGGTTGATCTGTGTCTTAAAGTCCTGGAATACTGTTCTTATGAATTGGGTGCACCAGAGTTTGGTGCATATATGTTCATGATTATAATATATTCTTGGTTAGTTGTTCCTTTGATCAGAATGAAGTGACCCTTTTTTATCTCTTTTGATTAGTTTTAAACTGATGTCCATTTTCTCAGATATTAGAAATTGCAATTGTTTCTTAGTGTCATTTGCTTGTAGCATTTTTTTTCCATTCTTTCACTTTAAGGTAGTGCCTAATTTTGAAGGTGAAATGTGTTTCCTGCAGACAACAAAAAGATGAATTTTGTTTCTTAATCCATTCAAGTAGCCCATGCCTTTTGACTGTGGTGTTATCCATTTTTATTTAAAGTTATTATTGAGTAATACATATTATTGAATGATGTATATTGGTTACTGTAATTTTAATTTCTGTTTGCACTCTTGGTCTAATTTTGTGTTTCCACAGTTATGCTTTCATTTAGTTTCTTTCTGTTGCCTCTTGGGTATAGTCATTCCTTTCTTCAGTCCTTCAGATTTCTTTAAGTAGTCTCAGAAGGAGAGTTTTGGTGGACATGATTTCTTTCAACCTATTCATGTCATGGAAGATTTTTCTTTCCCCTTCAACTAGAATAGACAGTTTTGCTAGGTAAGGTATTCTAGGTTGGTATCTATGGTCATTTAGAACTGGGAATCCTTTGGTCCAGGCTCTTTTGGCTTTCACAGCTGCATTGAAAAGTCAACTGAAATTCTGATGGGTTTCCCTTTACATGTGACTTGTTTTTCTCTTGTAGATTTCAGTATTCTCTCTTTGTTCTGTACATTTAATGTTTCTGCTATGTTGTGCTGTGGGGAGATTTTTCTTGTCCTGTCTATTTGGTGTTCTGTGTGCTTCTTGTAAAGGTGTGGGTATGTCTTTTCTTAATTTTGAAAATTTTTCTTCCATAATCCTGTTGAATATCTGGTCAATACCTTTAACCTGGAATTCTTCAACTTCCTTTATGCCTATGATACATAAATTTGTTCTTTTCATGGTGTCCTACATCTCCTGAATATTCCATTCCTGTTTATTTAATTTTTCATATTCTTTCCTTTAGTAATCCAATTCTTTAACTTTATTGTCCAGTCTTGATAGTCTGTTTTCCATTTTATTCCTATTGGTGAGACTTTCTCCTGCTGTTTCAAATTAACTTATTGAGTTTTCAACTTCCTTCTTCATTTCAGCCTGAATTTGGTTCAATAATTCTTTTTTGTAAATTCACTCAGAAGTTTATCCCTATCCATCTTAGTTCTTTGAGTTGTTAGAGTATTATTATTATTTTTTAAAATTATTTATTTAATAACCACATACTTAGAAGAAGCATTTCATGACAACAGCATTGACATATTCAATAACAATTTCCAGAGCTAAGATGCATCTGTTTCAAGATTGGCTGTAAATTTCTAGGTTTACAGTTGAATTTATACAGTTATATACTATTGTACTCAGTATTAAACCATCAAAGTCACCTAAAAAGTACAACTGTAAATAAGTACTTATTTTTTTTAATTTTTAAAAAATTTAATAACAACATGATTAGAAGAAGCATTTCACTGCAGCTTTGACATATTCAGAGACACATTCCAGAGCAAGGATACATCTCTTTCAACAGTGGCTGTAAATTTTTAGGTTCACAGTTGAATTAATACAGTTATATAATATTGAACTCGGTATAAACTCTGTAAGATATGAAATTGAATGAGTTTTTACCCTTTAAAGAAGATCTCTATTTCACTTTAGAATAGGCTGTTTCCTACATTTTTTTTAATTTTTAAAAATGATTTATTTAATAACAACATACTTAGAAGAAGCATATCATTACAACACAATTGACGTATTTAATAACGTTTTCCTGAGGTAGGATGCATCTCTTTCAAAATTGGCTGTAAATTTTTAGGTTTACAGTTGAATTATTACAGTTATACAATATTGTACTCATTATAAACCCTATAAGACATAAATTAAATGATGTTTTAACCTTTAAAGAGATCTCCATTTCGTTTTAGAATATATTGTTCCTTACAGACAGACTCAGTTTTTTTGCAGCTAACACTGAGATGTTGGCGTTTGCATCTCTAATCTGTATGTATCTGATTAGTACTAGTCATAATTGATTGCACTTGGATCCTCAGCACCTGTGTATGTCTATAAAGTCATCAGGCAGATTTCAATGGTATTGTTTTTCACCTCTACTAATTAGCATGATGTAAATTTCCATGTTTCCTCCTGAAATATAATTCATTTTCTAAAAATTTGTTGATTTGTGTCTGCGTGTGTGTATATCACACAGAACATCCCAAACCATCTCATTCAACTATATACCCACTTCCCAGATAGCACCCTCCCATAGCCTCCCGCCTCCCACTAGAGCCCTTTTACTCTGTCTTTCCTGCTACTGTCTGCTGTGATGTCGGCACCCCCAGCCGTTCCCCACTACTTGTGCATCGGTAATCAGTTGTCAATATTCCTTTGGGTAAGATTGGGGTCTGCTGTTCATTTTCCCAGTTCTATGCTGGGTTATTATCTGGGAATCCCTTGGGCCACCCTGGCCAACAACTCAAAACAAGGTATCTCCTGTCGGCATTGTTGCTTGTTATGAAGCCTTTAGCTATGCATATGGACTCTTATGAAATTATATTGGCTCCTTTAATCTTTGGTTATACTTTCCTTTTGGATGTTTAAGGCCATACAGTTGGTCCAGAAAAACCAATTTATTTTTACTCTTAGGGTTGTTTGAGGATTTATTCCTCAGGGGTCACATGGGCTTCGGCAGAGCTGCTGGTTCCTTTCTTTTACCAGTTCCACCTATGTGAAGATAAGTCAAAGGTCCTGCTTGATCATGGTTGGCTTCGCTTGGAAGCAAGGAGGAAATGATTCCTCTGGGTTGAACCTCCTCTTTGTAGACCTGCTACTGGTCCAAGTCCATCCGGTGGGGTCTCCTTGGCCTCCTTGATCAAGAGGACAGATGACTCACCACCATTATAGGACATTTTGAGAGATGCTCATAGTCCCCTGGAACTAGTCGACCTATGAGGGCAATGAGCAAAAAGTCTCCTTTATGTCCCTCTGACCAAATTATTATAGGCCTCAAAGTATGGCTGTTAAACACACAAGAAGGTTAGTTCTACCAGTCTGCTACTTTTAATTACCATGTGCTATGTAGATAAAGCTTGGGCAACATTCTTAAGTAATCCTTGACTAGACATACCTAGACATATATTTCTTGATCTGCTATGTATAATTTGTCAGTAGGTTGTTAGAGTAATATGGTTCCCTCTGGTTTTCAAAACTAGCTAGGCATTATTTATCTCTCACACTGTCTCACCCCTCCACCATAGTTCTTCCACTTAAGGTTCCCCCATTTCCCCCTTTTTCCCTTACTAATACCCTTCTCCTATGGTCCTGCCTCTCTTGAGCTCCTTCTTTCCCTTTATCCCCTAAGTTCCTTGCATACCCTTCCCTCTCCCCTCCCTTAAACTGACTCAATTTTTATCTATTGCTCCCTTATTAAGGCCTGTTTACTACTGTTCTTCTCTTTATGGTTCTTTCTTTTCCTTTACCTCCCTGTTTCCTTTCCATTATCCTGGTTCCTGTACTTATGTCTGGTTACATACTCATTTGTCAGTCTGGTTCTAGGATCCACATATGAGGGAGAACATATGTAGATTTTCTTTTCTGAGTCTGTGTTTCTTCACTTAGTATAACAGTTTCTAGTTCCATCCATTTACCTGCAAATTTCATGATTTCATCTTTCTTTACTGCTGAGTAAAACTCCATAGCATAAATGAACCACATTTTCTTATCCATGCATCAGTTGAGGGACACTTAGGTTGCTTCCATCTCTTAGCTATTGTGAAAAGAACAACAACAAACATGGATGTACAAGTGTCTCTGCAATAGGATGAGTTCTTTGGGTATATGCCAAGGAGTGGTATAACTGAGTCAAGTGGTAGGTTCATTGTAGTTTTTTAAGAGTTCTCCATACTGCTTTCCATAAGGGTTGATCAAGTTTGCAGCACCACCAGCAGTGGATGAGTGTTCCCCTTTCCCCACATCCTCTCCAACATTTGGTATCATTTATTCTCTTGATCTTAGCCAGTCTGACTGGGGTAAGATAAAATCTTAAAGGGGTTTTAATTTGCATTTCCCTTATTATTAGTGATGTTGAACATCTTTTAAGATGTTTCATAGCCATCTTTACTTCTTCTTTTGAGAACTCTCTGTTCAGCTCCTTAGCCCATCTTTTAATTGGATTGCTTCTTGTCTTAGTTCTCTGTTTTTTTAGTTTGTTATATATTCTGGTTATTTAACCTCTGTTGGATATGTTGCTGGTGAAGATTTTCTCCCATTTTGTGGGTTTTCTGTTTGCTTCCTTGGTTGCCTCCTTTGAGGTACAGAAGTTGTTTAGTTTAATGAGTTCCCATTTGTTAATTCTTGCCCTTGTTTCCTGAGCAATTGATGTCTGATTTAGAAAATCATTTTCAACACCTATGTCTTGTAGGTTTTTCCCAAAGTTTTGTTCTAATCCTTTCAGTTTCAGGCTTTACATTGAGTTCTTTGAGCCATTTGGGATTGACTTTTGTGCAGGGTGAAAGATAGGGGTGTAGATTCATTTTTCTACAAGTGGAGATCAGTTTTGCCAGCACCGTGCTGAACATACTTTCCTCCAGTGCATATTCCTGGCCCCTTTGTCAAATATGGGGTGGCTGAAATTGCATTTACTAATATTTGGGTCTTCAATTTTGTTCCATTGATTGATGGGTCTATTTTTGTGCCAGTACCATGTTGTTTTTATGACTATAGCTCTGTAATACAGCTTAAAATCTGGTATAGTAATCCCCCCGGCATTGCTTATAGTGCTCAGGGTTGCTTTGGCTATCCGAGGTCTTTTGTGCTTCCATATGAATCTTAGGATAGATTTTTCCAAGTCTGTGAAAAATCTTATGGGGATTTTGATCTGCATTGCACTGAATCTATAAATGACTTTTGGTCGGATGGTCATTTTCAAAATATTAATTCTCCCAGTCCATGAGCATGGGAGGTGCTTCCATCTTCTGATGTCTTCCTCAATTTCTTTTTTTAAATATTTAAATTTTTCACTGTAGAGCTCTTTAATGTCTTTGGTCATGTTTATTCCGAGATATTTTATTTTATTGTTTTGCTGCTATTGTGAACGGGAGTGTTTCCATGTGCTCTGTCTCTGCTTGTTATTGGTATATAGAAAGGCTACACACTTTTGTAGGTTAATTTTGTAACCTGCCACTTACTGAATGTGTTAATAATTTCTAGGAGTTTGCGCGTGGAATTTTTGGCATCCCTTAGATATAATATCATATCACCTGCAAAAAGGGATAATTTGAGCTCTTCTTTTCCAATTATTACTCCTTTAATTTCCTTCTCTTGTCTTATTGCTCTAACAAGAGTTGGAAAGGAGTGGAGATAGTGGACATCCTTGTCTGGTTCCTGATTTTAATGGGAATGCTTCCAGTTTTTTTCCATTTAGAATATT
>NW_008337147.1:11339446-11340313 GCF_000622305.1 Nannospalax galili
TGTTGAGGTAGTTCCCTCCAGCACAATTCCCTTTGACTTTGAACATAAATGCATGTTGAATTTTGTCAAAGGCCTTCTCTGCATATATTGAGATGACCATGTGGTTCTTCTAGTTGAGCCCACTTATATGATTTATGATGTTTATTGACTTACATATATTGAATCATCCCTGCATCTCTGGGATGAAGCCAACTTTATCATGGTGATTGATCTTTTTGATGTGTGTCTGTATGTGGTTTGCAAGTATCTTGTTGAAAATTTTTGCATCTATGTTCATTAAGGATATGGGTCTATTGTTTTCTTTTCTGGTTGTATCTTTACCTGATTTTGGTATTAGAGTGATACTGGCTTCATAGAAGGAATGTGGAAGTTTTCCCACCATTTCTATCTTTTTGAATAAATTAAGTATTGGATATAGATCTGCTTTAAATGCTGTGCTTGGGTGGAATACTCGGTAGATGTCTGTTAAGTTCATTTGATATATGGTATTGTTTAATTTAGCTGTCTCTCTGTCAAATCTCTGCCCTATTGACCAATCTAATGGAGACAGTGGGGCATTGAAGTCCCCTACTATTAATGAGGTGGGATTAATCTGGGTCTTAAAGTCCTCTAGTATTGTTTTTATGAAGTAGGGTGCACCAGAGTTTGGTGCATATATGTTGATGACTGTAATACCTTCTTGATTGATTGTTCCTTTGATCAAAATGAAATAGCCCTCTTTGTCTTTTCTGGTTAGTTTCAGTTTAAAGTCTATTTTGTCAGATATTAGGATTGCTACGCCTGCTTTTTTCTTAGTGCCATTTGCTTGGTATGTTTTTTTCCATCATTTCACTTTGAGATAGTGTCTGTCCTTGAAAGTGAGATGAG
>NW_008337147.1:11340880-11342456 GCF_000622305.1 Nannospalax galili
TGTTCATGATTGTAATATCTTCTTGATTGATTGTTCCTTTGATCAAAATGAAATAGCCCTCTTTGTCTTTTCTGGTTAGTTTCAGTTTAATGTCTATTTTGTCAGATATTACAGTTGGTTAGCCTGCTTTTTTCTTAGTGCCATTTGCTTGCTATATTTTTTTCCATCCTTTCACTTTGAGATAGTGTCTGTCCTTGAAAGTGAGATATGTTTTTTGCAGACAACAAAAAGATGGGTTTTGTTTCTTAATACATTCGCCTAGTCTGTGTCTTTTGATTGGGGAGTTCAGTCCATTTATATTTAAATTTATTAATGAAAGATAAGTGTTGAATCCTGTCATTGTTATTTCTGTTTACATTCTTGATTGTGCTGGATAGCTTTAGTGTCAACTTGACACACCTTGGTTGAGGGAGCCTCAGTTGGGGAATTGCTTCTATTGGACTTGGCTGTGGCCATGTCTGAGGGGCATCTTCTTGAAGAGTGATGTGGGAGGGCCCAGCCCACTGTGGGTGGTGCCACCGCTGGGCAGTTAGGCCTGTGTTGCATAAGAAAGCGGGCTGAGCAGGGGCCAGAGGAGCAAGCCAGTAAGCATCATTCCTCCATATCCTGTACTCCAGCTCCTGCTTCCAGGTTCCTACCCTAGTTCCTACCTTGGGCTCCCTGATGAACTGCGACCTGGGAGATGTACGTTGAATAAACCCTTTCCTCCCCAAGTTGGTATTGGTCAGAGTGTTTTTTTTCACAGCAATGAAGAACTAAGACATTGATATAGCTGTACTTTTCCACTGTTGTACCTTCATTGGATTTCTTTCTGCAATCCCTTGGGTATAGTCATTCCTTTCTTCAGCTCTTTGTATTGCTCCCAGAACTCTCTGAAGGGCTGGTTTTGTGTACAAGAATTCCTTCAGCCTATTTATGTCATGGAAGATTTTTCTTTCCTCTTCAACTATAATAGACATTTGTGCTGGATATAATAATCTGGGTTGGCATCTGTGGTCATTTAACACTGGGAATACTTTGGTCCAGGCTCTTCTGGCTTTCATAGTTTGCATTGAAAAGTCAGCTGTGATCCTAATGGGTTTTCCTTTATATGTGACTTGTTGTTTCTCTTTTGCAGCTTTCAGAATTTTCTCTTTGTTTTGTGCATGTAGTGTTTTTACTATGATGTACCATGGAGAGTTTCTCTTCTGGTCCTGTCTGTTTTGTGTTCTATGTGCTTCTTGTATTTGTATGGGCATGTCTTTCTTTAATTTGGGGAAATTTCTTCCACGATTCTGTTGAAGATCTGGTCCATGCCATTACCTTGGGATTCTTCTCCTTCATGTATGCTTAAGAATCCTAAGTTTGGTCTTTTTATGGTGTCAGACAATTCCTGCATGTTCCATTCTTACGATTTCTTAATTTTTTCATAATCTCTGCTTGTGTGGTCTAACTCATCCACTTTATCTTCCAGTCTTGATACTCTCTTTTCCATTTCGTTCATCCCATTGCTGAGGCTTTCTCCTGTTGTTTCTAATTGGCTTATGGAGTGTTTCACTTCGTTCTTTATTTCAGCCTGAGTATTCTTCAATATGTC
>NW_008337147.1:11342636-11345286 GCF_000622305.1 Nannospalax galili
ATCTCTAGGGGGTTCTTATTGTACTCCTCTAGAGGACTATTGGTATTTGGTAGGCATATGTTATTTTGGTTTTTCATGTTATCATTTTTTTCTCTGTGATTTTGACATGTGGATTTCTTTTGTAGTTTCTGATTACTGTGTGAGACTCATGTCTTCAAGTTTAGGTCTGTTTCTTTTTGTGAACTTTATGTGTCTTTGTGGTTTACTTTTTGGGCATGAAAAGCTGGTTCATCTAGGCTTCTGGTTCTCTCTTTTGATTTTGTATTGGAATGGCCAGATTGCTTTTGTCTTCAGGAGTTCCCACAGAGGCCCAAGTCAGATGAGAATCAGATGCTCTCAGGTTTTCTCCTAAGGTCTGGATCCCTCCAGGAAAGATTTTGGCCTCTGGATTTTGGGGGTTGTACTGGCTTGGGAGCCAGACCCAGGAAAGATGCTGGTCTAGGGCAGCTGGTGGCTATGCCACCAAGAAATGCAAAGGCAGATGGGGTCGGGAAGTGGTCCCAAGGACTCCTGGGGACTGCACTGAGAAGCTGGGTTGGTCTGGATGCAAAGGATCAGGAAGCGGAAAGATCAGCCCCAGCTTCCAGAAGAGAGGCTGATGGGTTTTGAAGACAAGGGAAGCAGAGGGAGGTGAGGGTGGGTCCAGGCTGAGTGCTCCTGGGGACCAGAGAAGGCACTGAGTTGGTCTGAATGAAAAGGATCAGGAAGCATTAGTGGTTCCCCAGGTGTCTGGGGTCCTAAGACAAGGAATGGGACAGGACCCAAAATCAGAGGAGAGAATGGCAGGGGAGATCGGAGGGTGAATGAGGCTGGGGGAGTCAAGGCATGAAGGGCGCAATGGACTTACCCCAGAGAGAGCTGTGTGTTATTATTTTTTGACCTTGTTTATGATTCTTCTTTTAAATTTGGTGTCCTGGGTTATCTGTACAAGCATCTCTTTGTAGAAGTCTTCTGTTGGACTTGTGGTGTTTGATGGGGACATATTCTTTTGTTTTTCATGTATTATGTGGATTTCTTTTGTTGCTTGTGATTCTGGCGTGAAACTCAAGCCTTTCTCTGTTGAGCTTAAGCTTGATTCTGTTTGTGTTATTGGTGTACCTTGGTTGCTTTTGATTGTGTATGAAAAGCTGATTAGCTTCAGGTTCTCTCTTTTGATTTTATATTGGAGGAACAGGATGACTCCAGTCAGTCTGCTCAGGAGCTCTCCAGGAGGGCAAAACACCAGCCCTAGCTAGTTAGGAGAAATTAAGAAGCCTCAGATGGATAGTGCCAGAGTCCAAGGAGAAGAGATGGGAGGTGGGTGTGCTAGTAAGCCTAAATCTTGGAGCAGTGGGAGGAACTGCAGATGATCCAGAGCAGGGCATGGCCATTGTCCAATTTGGCCAGCTCACAGTGGAATCTGAATCAGGAACTCTCAGGCAGTCTGGAAAGGTTTGGATCCCCTATTAGACAATAAGAAAGCCTGATCCTGGTGCAGTGGGAGGGACTTCAGGTGGCCCAAAACAGAGCAAAAAGTGAGATGCTTTAGCAAGTTCATCAAGAATGCTGAGTCAGGTGTTCTCAGGCAGTCTTGAAAAGTCTGGTTCAGGCCTGCTGCCTTTTCACTAGCATCTTCATTTTCATCTGTGGTTTGGGTAAGCCTTGTTTCTAATAGTGCTGCTATAAATAAATTTCTTCAGAGGCCATTCCACTCAGTAATTTTTATGTACTCTTGTTTGCTGTTATCATTAATAACTAAGTCCTTCAAAAGCTGCATTTATTGTAAAAGAAAGTTTATCAGAACATAATGACAAGATTGTGAATCCTTGAAACAGCTTCTTGAAATGGAGTCAGGACACTACTGAGGAAAGGTTTCCATAGGTCTCAAGATGCTGTATCTACCATGAATTCTGTCCTCTCCATCCTAGGCTTGGAGGCATGAGGGGCAGCTAGAAAGACCTTGTATCTACGGTGTGTTCGTACTTGAGATGCAAAAGAGCACGTCACACTCCTGATTTGTGGATATTTCTGTCTGTTTTATGAATTCTTTTCCTCATCTTCTGTTTTTCATGTAGACTGTAAGGTAGCCTTTACATTCTTTTCCAATTTCAGCAGTACTTTCTCTTTAAAATGCTGTAATTACATCACAGTGGTTGAAGAGCTTCTTTTCTATATAAGCTTTCATTTTCATTGCTATAAGAACACTGACTCCACATTGCACTTTTTCAGAGCCCAAATAACATTCTTTTACTTTTACAGTTGCTGAGTTGAAATTGATCATGAAGGTCTTTCCCAAGTATTCCATTTCCTGAAAGACTTTGACATTGTGGCCCTGCAGACATGATGGGAAACCTTGCTAAAAGGAAAGTACGTTGCAGGTGCCCCCTCTCTCCTGATGAGAATTATAGAGCATCCACATACAGGGGCCTCTGTGATGCTCATATACTTGTTATCTTACAGGATTAAAGTTTTCAGAAAGCTCATGAGGGCCTAAGTTCAGAACTCCAACACCTCTATGGAATTCAGGTACAGTAGTCGAGGCAGGGGGTGTGAAGTAGGGTGGGTAGGAGAATCTGAAGAGGGAAATGATGCTTTTTTTTTTTCAGAAGATTTGGTTTTAAAAATTCTTTTGAAATATCAGGAGACAAAGAAATCCTTAAAATACAAGTGA